>NC_087083.1:10848943-11320237 GCF_026151205.1 Bolinopsis microptera | reverse complement strand
TGTACTCAACTGAGGGGGAGGAAGAAACGAAAGTAGCAAACTGTGGTGAAAAAATAACAGGTTAATTTTTTGACTTTGAACTTTGATCCTCTTTGAATAATCTAACTGAATCTCTGCAGTACAGAATAGACGGTATTTTTTAATAATTTCTCTGAAAGTACCCGGAAATTAATTTGAACGCTGAGCCCTCTAGTGCTCACGTGATGTCCGACAGAATAAAGTCCGATAAGGTTTATTATTTTAGTATCAAGCATGACCTTTACTTATATTTTATTAAACCAGAGTACGACGACAGTGTAGAGCTCCAGACATTCTCTCTAAACTGTAATGGAGCAGCGGGGGACATGATCTACATCACTGATACGGAGGCGGAAAGATACGGTCACTCTATATCTGAAGTGTTTGTAATAGAATCTACACAACCCATGCGTGGTAAGTTGCGCGAAACTGAAAAACCGGTGCTATGGTTTCATCAATATATGATATCATAGACACCACGAACGGCTGCAGAGCAAGCAATCCCAAACTCCGCCTTCAAAACAGGGTATCCGCGCAGCTTAGATGTAATTTTACTTAACTAAGATATCAAACGTGGGCAGCCCAATCATGTTGAGTCGGAAGTCCGAAGTCTTGCTGAAGCAAATATGTGTCTCCTTTTTTTGCGGTGTAAAACATCATCACCATTATTGTAATCATAATTTTTGATTTCCCTTTTTAGATTATATTAGTATTCAATAATAATTAATCGTAAAAGCAAATCGTAGTTTTCCTGGATCCAGTCATTAATCATACAGTAGCTGATCATGGTTTCAGCACACACACACACACACACACACACACACACACACACACACACACACACACACACACACACACACACACACACACACACACACACACACACACACACACACACACACACACACACACACACACACACACACACACACACACACACACACACACACACACACACACACACACACACACACACACACACACACACACACACACACACACACACACACACACACACACACACACACACACACACACACACACACACACACACACACACACACCAGAGCCTCGAATCTCGATAATGGCAGTTTTTACTCTTTCTTGGTTAATTTCTTTGAATATTCACTCACCTCGGTTCCGGTAACATTTCCTCACTTCAAGAATATCATATAATTAACATTCCTTAGTCAGTTGTTAAATACGCTGCAAACAGAGGTATTGGACTCTGGGCAGAGGCAAATAACGTTTCAATTTGAACGCTGAGCCCTCTAGTGCTCACGTGATGTCCGACAGAATAAAGTCCGATAAGGTTTATTATTTTAGTATCAAGCATGACCTTTACTTATATTTTATTAAACCAGAGTACGACGACAGTGTAGAGCTCCAGACATTCTCTCTAAACTGTAATGGAGCAGCGGGGGACATGATCTACATCACTGATACGGAGGCGGAAAGATACGGTCACTCTATATCTGAAGTGTTTGTAATAGAATCTACACAACCCATGCGTGGTAAGTTGCGCGAAACTGAAAAACCGGTGCTATGGTTTCATCAATATATGATATCATAGACACCACGAACGGCTGCAGAGCAAGCAATCCCAAACTCCGCCTTCAAAACAGGGTATCCGCGCAGCTTAGATGTAATTTTACTTAACTAAGATATCAAACGTGGGCAGCCCAATCATGTTGAGTCGGAAGTCCGAAGTCTTGCTGAAGCAAATATGTGTCTCCTTTTTTTGCGGTGTAAAACATCATCACCATTATTGTAATCATAATTTTTGATTTCCCTTTTTAGATTATATTAGTATTCAATAATAATTAATCGTAAAAGCAAATCGTAGTTTTCCTGGATCCAGTCATTAATCATACAGTAGCTGATCATGGTTTCAGCACACACACACACACACACACACACACACACACACACACACACACACACACACACACACACACACACACACACACACACACACACACACACACACACACACCACAAACCCCCCTTTTTTTTTTTTAAAAAAAAACCCAAAATTTTTAAAAAAAAAATTTCCCCAAAACCCGGGGGGGAAAAAAAAAAAAACCCCCAAAAAATTTTTTTTTTTTAAAAAAATTTTTTTTTTAATTTTTAAAAGGGGCCCCAAATTTAAGAAAAATTTTTCCCAAAAAAAGGGGGGGGGTTTTTTTTAAAAATTTTAAAAAAAAATTTTTTTTCCCGGGTTTTTTTAAAAAAAAAATTTTTTTAAAAAACCTTTTTTTTTGGGGGGCCCATTTTCAAAAAATTTTTTTTGGGAAAAAAACCCCCCAAAACCCAAACCCCCCCAAAACAAAACCCCCAAAAAAAAAAACTAAAAAAAAAACCCCCCAAAAAAACCCCCCCAAAAAAAAACCCCAAAAATTTTTCCCCAAAAAAACCCCCCAAAAAAAAAAAAAAACCCCCCCCCCCCAAAAAAAAACCAAAAAAAAAAAACCAAAACCCCCCCCCAAAAAAAAAAAAAAAAAACAAAACAAAAAAAAAAAAAAAACCCCCCCCCCCCCCAAAAAAAAAAAACCCCCCCCAAAACCCCAAACCCCCCCCCCAAAAAAAAAAAACCCCCCCCCCAAAAAAACAAAAAAACCCCCCCCCCCCCAAAAAAAAACCCCCCCCAAAAACTCCCCCAAAAAAAAAAAAACCCCCAAACCCAAAAAAACCCCAAAAAAAAACCCCCCCCCCAAAAACCCCAAACCCCCAAAAATTTAACCCCCAACCCCCCCCAACAAAAACCCCCCCCAAAAAAAAAAAAAAACCCCCCCCAAAAAACCAAAAAACCAATTTTTTTTTTTTAAAAATTTTTTTAATTTTAACCCCCTTTAAAAATTTTTTTTAAAAATTTTAAAAAATAAAATTTGTCTTTTTTTCCCCCAAAAATATTTTTTAAAAAAAAAAAAACCCCCCCCCCCCAAAAAATTTTTTTTTAAAAAAAGGGGGCCCCCCCGGGGGCCCCCCGGGAAAATTTAATTTTTTTTAAAAAAAAAGGGGCCCTTTTAAAAAAAAAATTTAAACCCCAAAAAAATTTCCCCTTTTTTTGGTTTTTTTTCCCAAACTCCGCCTTCAAAACAGGGTATCCGCGCAGCTTAGATGTAATTTTACTTAACTAAGATATCAAACGTGGGCAGCCCAATCATGTTGATTCGGAAGTCTTGCTGAAGCAAATAGGTGTCTCATTTTTTTGCGGTGTAAAACATCATCACCATTATTGTAATCATAATTTTTGATTTCCCTTTTTAGATTATATTAGTATTCAATAATAAATCGTAAAAGCAAATCGTAGTTTTCCTGGATCCAGTCATTAATCATAGGAAATTATACAGTAGCTGATCATAGTTACAGCACACACACACCAGAGTCCAGACTACCAGAGCCTCGATAATGGCAGTTTTTACTCTTTCTTGGTTAATTTCTTAGACTATTCACTCGGTTCCGGTAACATTTCCTCACTTCAAGAATATCATATAATTAACATTCCTTAGTCAGTTGTTAAATACGCTGCGAACAGAGGTATTGGACTCTTGGCAGAGACAAATAACGTTTCATTTCACGTAACGACAACGTTCATGAGTTTTGAACTTATTAAAAGGGTGGACACGCCCTTGTCTTTATACCGGAAGCACGTATGTATTATATACCTTATCGGACCTTATTTGGACGGACATTACATGAACGGACATAATTATGAACGGACATTAATATGAACGCTCGAAGGCATTCAAAACCATAAAAAATCCGAATTTTTTTCAATTTTTCAGTAATATGAACTATATAACAACGCCGGACAATGTTCTTGGCAGCACGATTTACCGTAATATCTAGAGGCTGGAACAAGTTTGTCATGTTGGCGGGGACTAGCTCATGAACTATGTTGTTGAGTGCCATAATTTCGTTGACTTTTCCGCAAAGTGGCCCTTGAAAACATCATATACTAGTAGAGTTTTCTGTGCCTCCGGCAGACCAAGGAGAACCTTTCCGTCGGAACAACTCATAGTTGTCATATTCTGGACAAAAAGTTCGAAATGGAAAATTTTTGAAAATTTTTTAACGGACTTTAACTTGGACGGACATTAATTGAACGGACTTTATTTGAACGAACATTAAGATGAACGCTAGGGCCCCTAGCGTTCAAGTAATGTCCGTCCAAATAAGGTCCGATAAGGTATTGACTAAAATAATGACAGTACAGTAGAGTTCAGAGTAACATTACAACAAACCGAAAATAACGAGTGTATCGCTATTATAGCATAACTGCAGATCCTACAAATATTTTCAAGCACCTGTAACCAGGCTCTCTCTTCTCTCTCTCTCTCTCTCTCTCTCTCTCTCTCTCTCTCTCTCTCTCTCTCTCTCTCTCTCTCTCTCTCTCTCTCTCTCTCTTTCTCTCTCTCTCTCTCTCTCTCACTCTCTCTCTCTCTCTCTCTCTCTCTCTCTCTCTCTCTCTCTCTCTCTCTCTCTCTCTCTCTCTCTCTCTCTCTCTCTCTCTCTCTCTCTCTCTCTCTCTCTCTCTCTCTCTCTCTCTCTCTCTCTCTCTCTCTCTCTCTCTCTCTCTCTCTCTCTCTCTCTCTCTCTCTCTCTCTCTCTCTCTCTCTCTCTCTCTCTCTCTCTCTCTCTCTCTCTCTCTCTCTGCACTATAGTCCCCCTGTGTCTCTCTACCTCTGACTCCCGAAATATTAACATTGTACATATTTTTCAGTCAACAACAATGTATATTTTAGTCATTCATCGGGTGCAGGAGCAGTAGTAACAGCTGGTGTGTATAAAATTCTCCGCCAACATCATTACAGACCCCGTATTTACCTACACTCATTACTAACGGTCATATTAATCACTAAATTACAATCTACACTACTGCTAAAACTACTCTAAAACTGCTGCAACCAGCCTCCATATTACACTATATCCCCCGGGAAAATTTAATCGATTTCGTCAATATCTCCAGGAGGTATTGACAAATTCGACTAAATCCCCCCCTACCTACTAAATCCTTAAAAAAATCCTAAAACTCCCTCTTAAACAACACCCTAAAAATAAGAATACCAACAAAATCCCCGTGATGCAACTCACGCGAAAAAACTACCCTTTAAAAAATTTCACGTGTTACAATATTAAAAATCTATATAAAAATACGTGTTACAACACGTACCAATTCTGAATATTAAAAACTTTACGTGAAACAACTCACGTTTTACAAACAAACAAATTTATAAAACTTCGTGACAACCTTCACGTAATAAAATTCAAATATTTAAAACAAATTTATAAATACAACTTGCTACCCTACTAATTGTCCTTCTCCTAATTGTCCTTCCTACTCTTCTTACTCCTTCTGCCCTGCTGTTCTTTTGAAGTTGAAGTCCACCATCCCCCGTCTCTCCGTCTACCCCACCCGTTGTTGCACACCCTCCACAACCATCCTCATAACCAAGGTACCGTGCATCTAGTCACGAACCTAATTAATACAATGTTTTCGTACACCTAGTTACGAATATAACTTATATAACTATTTTCGTACACCTAGTCACGAACATACTTACACAATTTTTTCCGTACACCTAGTTACGAACATACTTACACAATTATCTCCGTACACCTAGTTACGAACATAACTTACACAATTATCTCCGTACACCTAGTTACGAACATAACTTACACCATTATCTCCGTACACCTAGTTACGAACATAACTTACACAATTATCTCCGTACACCTAGTTACGAACATAATTTACCTAATTATTTCCGTACACCTAGTTACGAACATAACTTACACCATTATTTCCGTACACCTAGTTACGAACATAACTTACACCATTATTTCCGTACACCTAGTTACGAACATAACTTACACAATTATCTCCGTACACCTAGTTACGAACATAACTTACACAATTATCTCCGTACACCTAGTTACGAACATAACTTACACAATTATCTCCGTACACCTAGTTACGAACATAACTTACACAATTATCTCCGTACACCTAGTTACGAACATAACTTACACAATTATTTCCGTACACCTAGTTACGAACATAATATCACATAAGTCACTGCAGACCGTCATATTTATAGATATGAAGTCCAATCATCTAGATTAAGACCTTATCGGCACACGAATATCAAAAGTCAACTAAAGGCAAATCTAGGCATCAGGAGCGATGCTCTACCGGATTTAAAGGTGACTCCCACTCTACACTCTACTCTACTCCACGGTTCAACAACTAACTCCACCTCTAGCAAACTCTCCACTCTCCAGTGTAGCAAGCTCTTCAAAATAAAAACCAGACATCACTCAACCATATCAACCGACATTAATGACACCAGGCATACCCTAAGCACGGCGGGAGATAAGAAATGCAACGATGACTACCTTCCCCAGGTTCCAGGTAGTCTGCAAAACATGACAACAATCGTCGTATCTGCCCGAGCAACAGGTAGTTAACTGGCATCCCGTGACCAGCAATTCTCTAAAACCCAAGTTTTCTCTTTACCCTCTTCAATACCACATTAATTCTTGACACCGGTCTATAGTAATCCGGCCTCTTTAACTGAGCTCTATTTCTTAGAGAACGTCCTCCACTGGCTACAGGCGTACTCTGTTCATCAGGTGAGTAAGCTGGTGTATTGTTGCTCTCCCCCAGCTCGACAGGACTCCTCACTACTATACCACACTACTATACCACACTACTATACCACACTACTATACCACACTACTATACCACACTACTATACCACACTACTATACCACACTACTATACCACACTTCTATAATACCACACTACTATACCACACTACTATACCACACTACTATACCACACTACTATCACTATACCACACTACTATACCACACTACTATACCACACTACTATACCACACTACTTTACCACACTACTATACCACACTACTATACAGCACTACTATACCATACTACTATACCACACTACTATACTACACTAATATACCACACTACTATACCACACTACTATACCACACTACTATACCACACTACTATACAACACTACTATACCACACTACTATACCACACTACTATACCACACTACTATACCACACTACTATACCATACTACTATACCACACTCATGCTACAATGGCGGAAGCAATTAACCAGCTTCATGACTTTCAAAACATGCCAAATCCACACCAGTATTAAAATCTATTAGTCAAAGATAGCCTTAAGTTACCTTAAAATAAGTGTTGGAGGGTTGGGATAACTTGTTGACCGTGAAGATGATTCCTGCAACTTGACAGAAAGTCCATATATTGTAGCACAAACATAGGTACACTGGCAGGAGCAAAAAGTAAATCTGAGAATTCTTTCCAAACCAACAACTGAAGATTGTGAGAATTGCCGGGGTTATTTATTAAGCGGGACAAAATTAACAGCGGGAGCCGGGATTATCAGAATTGATTATTCTATCTCTGATCTCGGCTGATTATTTTATTCCGGAGGTGTTTATAATAACTCTGATGTCATGGAAACACTAAATTGAACGTTATGATATGCCGGGTTATTATTAAGGGGTATATAAAGTTTAACGCACAACTCATCATGCAGATAAGATAATGAATCCTCGAACACTGCCACAACTACATTGATAGTTGTTATCGTCAAAGACACTCCTGAAAGTTATATTATATTCATCGGATGATGATTAATCACTGTAAACACTGTACACATCCAAATTTTACATTTTTGATTTAGGCCTTTAAAAACATTTTGCGGTCAAAATAATATTTAGGCCAAATTCTTTAAAAGGCCTAAGGCTAAATGAGTGAATCAAAAATACGGGCTAGAAGATAAAGTCCTGAGAAGATTTAAAACTTAACCTTGAACCTGAAAATTTCATGGGAAAATTTTGAAAATGAAAATGCCTTAAGCTTTATAAAGTTGGTTTCATTCAAAAATATTGATATTTGACCAATTCATGAGCCAACATTTAATTTTATCAAATTTGGTGCGTATGTCCAAATATGGGCATATGGTTTTTGGCTTATAACTCAGTAATTTTATGGGTTTTGAGCAAGGATGTAGCTCAAGTAGCTTAAACTTCTCTCACCTAGTGTTCCGAAAAAAGCTTTCTTGAAGAATTGTCGAGGGTAGACGCCATACGAGTCTAAAGAATGTACTATCTGTGAAAATTAGATTATTGTATATATTGTAATGAGGACTATGACTCATGCGCGAATAAGCGCACGAACCTTAAAATATCATTTTAAGTTGAAAAGGTCTGCTCTCCCCGTGACTATTACCTTTCATAAGAACTACGTTAGTAATCTTACTTAGTTTATAGTTTATAGTTTATAGTTTATAGTTTATAGTTTATAGTTTATAGTTTATAGTTTATAGTTTATAGTTTATAGTTTATAGTTTATAGTTTATAGTTTATAGTTTATAGTTTATAGTTTATAGTTTATAGTTTATAGTTTATAGTTTATAGTTTATAGTTTATAGTTTATAGTTTATAGTTTATAGTTTATAGTTTATAGTTTATAGTTTATAGTTTATAGTTTATAGTTTATAGTTTATAGTTTATAGTTTATAGTTTATAGTTTATAGTTTATAGTTTATAGTTTATAGTTTATAGTTTATAGTTTATAGTTTATAGTTTATAGTTTATAGTTTATAGTTTATAGTTTATAGTTTATAGTTTATAGTTTATAGTCACACCTATCTCCAGAACCATTACCACTAGTCCTTGACCTTAGTATTAGTAAGGACTCTTTACGCTCACCCTAATCCTAAACCCATACCCATAACTATAAACCCAAGAACCAAGAACATAAACCTATAACTATTTTTTATTAAATAATTGTTTTAATTTTATCAAAATTAAAAATTAACATTTTAAGTCAGCCCGATCAAGCCGCAGCTGGAGTTTTATACAAAGCAAACTCGAATTTCAGCGTAAATTTGAAATGATAAAACAAAAACTAACGAGGGATTCCAATTATACAAATAATATTATTGTCATCAGCATTCATTTAAACAATCAACAATCAGTCAATTAACATTCTTTTTAAAATTAAAATTAAAATGCAGCATTTCAATCACAGAGAAAGTTGCAAAAATATAATCAGTTCAGCACAAATCATACTGTTTGGGCCAAAACTAACGCAATGTCCGAATATTCAGTGCCTGATATTTGTACGACAACGCAGTGCTTGCATTGCGAAAATTTTGGTCCACTCAATATATAAACCATCGATTGCAGCTGTGAGCTGAATAACCAGCGGTAAACAGTTTTATTTGATAAGAATTTCGACATGGTGAACATTTGGTCAACATTTGTTCAACATTTGGTCAACAATTGGTCAACATTGCAAAACTTACTGATACACTTCTTCGCAACTTTGCCGTTTAAGTTTTGCAGATTTCTTTTCTGACATAAATAATTCCTTTGAAAGCTACTAAATATATTACATTTTAAAGGATTGAAATGCATCTCGTTAAAAGAATTAAAATTTATTTAATGGTAAACAAAAATTTTACCGTCGCATCGCTTGACAACTATAAGCGATCTTAAAAGGAAGAACTAATGAATGAGTCTAAGTGGCGAAATGCCTCCGATCTAAAATCCTCGAGACTCTTATCGAGACCCTTAAACTTATCAAGACACTTACCACTAGATAATGATACACTTGCAGTAGTATTCTCAGTCGTCTGAAACATGCTCGATTATAATAGCAGATATAACGATTGTCGAGTAGAAAAAAAAAATCGTTTCTACGCCTCCTAATAATTTTATAGCGTACGTACCATCGTGATCTCATTACCGGGCCCTCGCGAAATGAGAACATCTCACAAATCAATAACGAACTTCTTATTAAAGTTAATAAAAGGACTTATTCGTTGCTGAACATGCTATCTAGCCAGCTGTACGGGAGACTCTAAACATGGAATATCTAAGTGTAATGCTATGAGATACTTTGCGGTGAAATTTGGACGGTATCTGAACATTCCTTTTTGAGATTGTAATTAGATTCTTACTGAGATGAGATTTCTGTAGTCCACTTATACTTATACTCACTTAAGCTCCCGATCCAGACAATGATATTATAGACGCGATAGTTCGTGATGTTCACTTAAACTTTACATGTCTATATTTTGCAAGATAATCCTCATCATAAAGAAATATCAACCGATACGATTGTAATCTGTCAAGATCTTAATATTAATTTTTCATATTGTATATATATATATATATACAATATATGCATATATGCATATATGCATAATACATATAATATAACAAATTATTGAGTCACATATTATTGACTATTGTGTTTTACGATTTTGTGATATATTTCAAACACTATCAATAAGTATTAAGTAATAATAGTGTTACCGATCAAGTGTTGTCAATCCTAGAAGAGGAGCACAAATAATTATGTGCTGACTTCATGAATCAGATGCAGATGACTCAGATCAAGATAATATGCTCTTTAATTAACGTGTTGGATAAGTGCCAAATCTCTCACCTCAGCAAGTGAGTAATCAGAAGGATCAGCATTATCAGCGTTATCACCAACATACTCTGTATTCTCCACTAACATATCATTGATACTCGTGTTGAACTGAGTGGAGGGTTTAACTGGTGCACTTCCGTGGAGGTTTATTACTGAGTCTACTGATTGACTGAATGAGCCCTGAGGGGTTGAAGTGTTGTGTAAGTAGGTAGTGCACCCCCAGTGTAAGTGTTGTGTAAGTAGGTAGTGCACCCCCCCCGTGTAAGTATTGTGTAAGTAGGTAGTGCACCCCCAGTGTAAGTGTTGTGTAAGTAGGTAGTGCACCCCCAGTGTAAGTATTGTGTAAGTAGGTAGTGCACCCCCAGTGTAAGTATTGTGTAAGTAGGTAGTGCACCCCCAGTGTAAGTGTTGTGTAAGTAGGTAGTGCACCCCTAGTGTAAGTGTTGTGTAAGTAGGTAGTGCGCCCCCAGTGTAAGTGTTGTGTAAGTAGGTAGTGCACCCCCAGTGTAAGTATTGTTTAAGTAGGTAGTGCACCCCCAGTGTAAGTATTGTGTAAGTAGGTAGTGCACCCCCAGTGTAAGTATTGTGTAAGTAGGTAGTGTACCCCCCAGTGTAAGTATTGTTTAAGTAGGTAGTGCACCCCCTAGTGTAAGTGTTGTGTAAGTAGGTAGTGCACCCCCCAGTGTAAGTATTGTGTAAGTAGGTAGTGCACCCCCAGTGTAAGTATTGTGTAAGTAGGTAGTGCACCCCCCAGTGTAAGTGTTGTGTAAGTAGGTAGTGCACCCCCCAGTGTAAGTGTTGTGTAAGTAGGTAGTGTACCCCCAGTGTAAGTATTGTTTAAGTAGGTAGTGCACCCCCCAGTGTAAGTATTGTGTAAGTAGGTAGTGCACCTCCAGTGTAAGTGTTGTTTAAGTAGGTAGTGCACCCCCAGTGTAAGTATTGTGTAAGTAGGTAGTGCACCCCCAGTGTAAGTATTGTGTAAGTAGGTAGTGTACCCCCCAGTGTAAGTATTGTTTAAGTAGGTAGTGCACCCCCCAGTGTAAGTATTGTGTAAGTAGGTAGTGCACCCCCCGTGTAAGTATTGTGTAAGTAGGTAGTGCACCCCCCAGTGTGAGAGAAAAACAAGATAAGCTGGTTAAGGGCCGGCTTAACAATTTGAAATAAGAAATAAAAAAGCCAGAGCTCCACTGACAAAGACGTTTCTTGGCTGTTCTCCAAACCACCATCTCCCTAACCTTGATAGTTTCTAGTTTCTCAAAAGTAGATGGCGCTCCAGTACCATGTACGATTTCCTCTTCTTCCTCAGTTATTGTATCAAATGATTGCTGGAGACATAACTGGGACCTGTGTCTTTTCAGTTTCATCGTCTGGAAGTGAAGTCACGTGGTTACGTCCCGTGGTAATTAAATTTAAAATTGAGCTTTGCAATTGATTTTAAGTCGCTGACCGAATCGTTGTTAGGGATGACGAAAACCGCAAACAATTTATCCCAAAAAATATAAAATCAGAAACAAACAACCGAACATCTACACTCAAACCTTTGGAAAAGATTTATCCGCCGTCACACCACCCTGATCCTTAGAACTCCCCTGAACCACCGCAGTCTTAGAATAAATCTCCGGCAGAGAATGGGACCTGATCATCTTGGGACGTTTACCATTAGAAGATTATGACGAAGTGGAGGGTGTTCTCTGGACTGGCACTTGTTTGTTGGAGTGACTGCTGCTGGATGTGCTTCCTGGTGCGGTTAATTGTCAGGCGGAGAGGGAAGTGGTACCTGAGGTGCGGTTAATTGTCAGGGTCGGAGTTTAGGGTATATGATTAATTAATTAATTAATTAGTTTAGGGTATATAATTAAGGGTTTTAATTTAAACTGTGTACCGGTTAGGGCCCATAGGCCCTAGAGTATAATAATTTAGAAGAGAAATACTCAAGAAAAAATGATTGCTAACGCATAAACAAAGCAGCGTAATCAATGCAATAAAAACTGTTTGCAATCACACCCTATATAAGCTATATAAGCTATATAACACACCCTATATATAGGGTGTATAAGTTATATAAGCTATATAAGCAATATAACACACCCTATATATAGGGTGTATAAGCTATATAA
This sequence comes from Bolinopsis microptera, assembly GCF_026151205.1. Taxonomy (NCBI): domain Eukaryota; kingdom Metazoa; phylum Ctenophora; class Tentaculata; order Lobata; family Bolinopsidae; genus Bolinopsis; species Bolinopsis microptera. Next base: position 11,307,583 of record NC_087083.1, on the reverse strand, counting down.
GCTATATAAGCTATATAAGCAATATAGGCTATATAAGCTATATAAGCTATATAAGTATATAGATTTTAAGGACCCGATTCATTTGTTCCATAAGTTCAACCCTTTTATTTTTCTAGTAAAAATGCAGCTTTCATAAAGCAAGAACCTTACTAAGATCCGGAAATGAACTGAGTGTACACACAGGGTGGGGGGAGGGGGGGGAGAGTCAGTACACATACGTTGGGTCCTATAACTTAGCCATGATAATTAAGACCCAAAGTATGTGCACTGACTTTTGGCCCCAGTCAGACTTAAACCTGATGTCTTGGCTGAAGGGCGAATTGGACAGTTTTCGAAACTGCTATTCGAGGATTCTCCTCTGCTGGTGTTGAAACTGTGGGCTAGGGAAATTAAAATTAGGAGTTATATTTTTAAAACTATATCGTGTTTTCTGCTCTCAAACTTCAAATTTGAGTAAATATCCTTAATCAAATTAATACAGCTATCTAGTTTAAGTTAAAACGATTCAAAATCATAGTTTTTAATCAAAGCATTGCACTAATTCAACTTCAGGAGAACTAATTACCGGATTTGTAAGAAGTATCTGTCATGCTCATATCATCCACAACCTCTTCCTCCATTGCGGGAGTATCATCCATCATGTTAAACAGGTAATCAAAGTTAGAGATAGGCGCTGTCTGGTCAGACCAGTTCACTTGACCGTTCCAATCTCCTGCAGACAACATTGTTAGTTTCAGCTTTTAATCACTATTTAGCAGTCACGATCTGAGGATTGAGAAAGGTCGCTACACTGGAGATCGTTACAACACAGCACTGAAAACATGTCGCTTTTGCTGCTCCTCAGACACCGACGTCATGCGGTCTCTTCTAAATTATTATACTCTAGGGCCTATGGGCCCTAACCGGTACACAGTTTAAATTAAAACCCTTAATTATATACCCTAAACTAATTAATTAATTAATTAATCATATACCCTAAACTCCGACCCTGACAATTAACCGCACCTCAGGTACCACTTCCCTCTCCGCCTGACAATTAACCGCACCAGGAAGCACATCCAGCAGCAGTCACTCCAACAAACAAGTGCCAGTCCAGAGAACACCCTCCACTTCGTCATGGTCTTCTAATGGTAAACGTCCCAAGATGATCAGGTCCCATTCTCTGCCGGAGATTTATTCTAAGACTGCGGTGGTTCAGGGGAGTTCTAAGGATCAGGGTGGTGTGACGGCGGATAAATCTTTTCCAAAGGTTTGAGTGTAGATGTTCGGTTGTTTGTTTCTGATTTTATATTTTTTGGGATAAATTGTTTGCGGTTTTCGTCATCCCTAACAACGATTCGGTCAGCGACTTAAAATCAATTGCAAAGCTCAATTTTAAATTTAATTACCACGGGACGTAACCACGTGACTTCACTTCCAGACGATGAAACTGAAAAGACACAGGTCCCAGTTATGTCTCCAGCAATCATTTGATACAATAACTGAGGAAGAAGAGGAAATCGTACATGGTACTGGAGCGCCATCTACTTTTGAGAAACTAGAAACTATCAAGGTTAGGGAGATGGTGGTTTGGAGAACAGCCAAGAAACGTCTTTGTCAGTGGAGCTCTGGCTTTTTTATTTCTTATTTCAAATTGTTAAGCCGGCCCTTAACCAGCTTATCTTGTTTTTCTCTCACACTGGGGGGTGCACTACCTACTTACACAATACTTACACGGGGGGTGCACTACCTACTTACACAATACTTACACTGGGGGGTGCACTACCTACTTAAACAATACTTACACTGGGGGGTACACTACCTACTTACACAATACTTACACTGGGGGTGCACTACCTACTTACACAATACTTACACTGGGGGTGCACTACCTACTTAAACAACACTTACACTGGAGGTGCACTACCTACTTACACAATACTTACACTGGGGGGTGCACTACCTACTTAAACAATACTTACACTGGGGGTACACTACCTACTTACACAACACTTACACTGGGGGGTGCACTACCTACTTACACAACACTTACACTGGGGGGTGCACTACCTACTTACACAATACTTACACTGGGGGTGCACTACCTACTTACACAATACTTACACTGGGGGGTGCACTACCTACTTACACAACACTTACACTAGGGGGTGCACTACCTACTTAAACAATACTTACACTGGGGGGTACACTACCTACTTACACAATACTTACACTGGGGGTGCACTACCTACTTACACAATACTTACACTGGGGGTGCACTACCTACTTAAACAATACTTACACTGGGGGTGCACTACCTACTTACACAACACTTACACTGGGGGCGCACTACCTACTTACACAACACTTACACTAGGGGTGCACTACCTACTTACACAACACTTACACTGGGGGGTGCACTACCTACTTACACAATACTTACACTGGGGGTGCACTACCTACTTACACAACACTTACACTGGGGGTGCACTACCTACTTACACAATACTTACACGGGGGGGGTGCACTACCTACTTACACAACACTTACACTGGGGGTGCACTACCTACTTACACAACACTTCAACCCCTCAGGGCTCATTCAGTCAATCAGTAGACTCAGTAATAAACCTCCACGGAAGTGCACCAGTTAAACCCTCCACTCAGTTCAACACGAGTATCAATGATATGTTAGTGGAGAATACAGAGTATGTTGGTGATAACGCTGATAATGCTGATCCTTCTGATTACTCACTTGCTGAGGTGAGAGATTTGGCACTTATCCAACACGTTAATTAAAGAGCATATTATCTTGATCTGAGTCATCTGCATCTGATTCATGAAGTCAGCACATAATTATTTGTGCTCCTCTTCTAGGATTGACAACACTTGATCGGTAACACTATTATTACTTAATACTTATTGATAGTGTTTGAAATATATCACAAAATCGTAAAACACAATAGTCAATAATATGTGACTCAATAATTTGTTATATTATATGTATTGTGCATATATGCATATATGCATATATTGTATATATATATATATATATACAATATGAAAAATTAATATTAAGATCTTGACAGATTACAATCGTATCGGTTGATATTTCTTTATGATGAGGATTATCTTGCAAAATATAGACATGTAAAGTTTAAGTGAACATCACGAACTATCGCGTCTATAATATCATTGTCTGGATCGGGAGCTTAAGTGAGTATAAGTATAAGTGGACTACAGAAATCTCATCTCAGTAAGAATCTAATTACAATCTCAAAAAGGAATGTTCAGATACCGTCCAAATTTCACCGCAAAGTATCTCATAGCATTACACTTAGATATTCCATGTTTAGAGTCTCCCGTACAGCTGGCTAGATAGCATGTTCAGCAACGAATAAGTCCTTTTATTAACTTTAATAAGAAGTTCGTTATTGATTTGTGAGATGTTCTCATTTCGCGAGGGCCCGGTAATGAGATCACGATGGTACGTACGCTATAAAATTATTAGGAGGCGTAGAAACGATTTTTTTTTTCTACTCGACAATCGTTATATCTGCTATTATAATCGAGCATGTTTCAGACGACTGAGAATACTACTGCAAGTGTATCATTATCTAGTGGTAAGTGTCTTGATAAGTTTAAGGGTCTCGATAAGAGTCTCGAGGATTTTAGATCGGAGGCATTTCGCCACTTAGACTCATTCATTAGTTCTTCCTTTTAAGATCGCTTATAGTTGTCAAGCGATGCGACGGTAAAATTTTTGTTTACCATTAAATAAATTTTAATTCTTTTAACGAGATGCATTTCAATCCTTTAAAATGTAATATATTTAGTAGCTTTCAAAGGAATTATTTATGTCAGAAAAGAAATCTGCAAAACTTAAACGGCAAAGTTGCGAAGAAGTGTATCAGTAAGTTTTGCAATGTTGACCAATTGTTGACCAAATGTTGAACAAATGTTGACCAAATGTTCACCATGTCGAAATTCTTATCAAATAAAACTGTTTACCGCTGGTTATTCAGCTCACAGCTGCAATCGATGGTTTATATATTGAGTGGACCAAAATTTTCGCAATGCAAGCACTGCGTTGTCGTACAAATATCAGGCACTGAATATTCGGACATTGCGTTAGTTTTGGCCCAAACAGTATGATTTGTGCTGAACTGATTATATTTTTGCAACTTTCTCTGTGATTGAAATGCTGCATTTTAATTTTAATTTTAAAAAGAATGTTAATTGACTGATTGTTGATTGTTTAAATGAATGCTGATGACAATAATATTATTTGTATAATTGGAATCCCTCGTTAGTTTTTGTTTTATCATTTCAAATTTACGCTGAAATTCGAGTTTGCTTTGTATAAAACTCCAGCTGCGGCTTGATCGGGCTGACTTAAAATGTTAATTTTTAATTTTGATAAAATTAAAACAATTATTTAATAAAAAATAGTTATAGGTTTATGTTCTTGGTTCTTGGGTTTATAGTTATGGGTATGGGTTTAGGATTAGGGTGAGCGTAAAGAGTCCTTACTAATACTAAGGTCAAGGACTAGTGGTAATGGTAAAGGGTAAAAATTACAGTATTTCTTTGTTATAGAGATAACACGCCTTCTGGTTTTATAAAATCAGCCTAGAATCGTCTAAATAAAGATATCAGGGCATCCAGAAGCTAAATCATTGGAGGACTTCGCCTCTCGACGCGCCGCGCGAACTATCTCGATGGGTTGACATCGTCAATCAACTAGATCACAATTCCACCTGAAAATGGGTGTCGCCTCTGGGTTATTCCCATGATATTTGACATTTTTTCGTTAATTTAAACTTGGAGAAAGATCTGTCCAAAGTGAAAAGACTGAAAGGTTTCAGAAAATTAACAGGTATATATGGATAAATTACTGAACTATTTGGAAAGTGCTCAATCAAATATAGCAGGCACATGAAGCGCGTGGTACATTTGTTTTCTGTACTACTGTACAGTATAGTACTGTATTACTGTACTACTGTACAGTATAGTACTGTATTCCTGTACTACTGTACAGTATAGTATTGTATTCCTGTACTACTGTACAGTATAGTACTGTATTACTGTACTACTGTACAGTATAGTACTGTATTACTGTACTACTGTACAGTATAGTACTGTATTCCTGTACTACTGTACAGTATAGTACTGTATTACTGTACAGTATAGTACTGTATTACTGTACGGTATAGTACTGTATTACTGTAAAGTATAGTACTGTATTACTGTACTGGTCTAAATTGAAACACAGCACTGTTACTTAGTCTTCACTGCTACTTCCCAGGGACCTTTTATGTGAACCGACCCCTTGGGACGAACTGAAGAACAAGCTGGAGGCGGTGGAGAGAAAGAGCTGGAATAATTCCTACAGTCTTATCAGGGAGAGAAGGAAGATGTTCTCTAAACTGAAGGGATCTCATGTCTCTTTGCCCGGCTGCATTGGCCAATCAGAGAGGTCCATGAAGTATTTTTTTCTTTTATTCTTTTTTTTTCGTCGTCTATGCCTCAAAATTAAACTGATGGTTCCTGTAAAAATTACACGTCCCACAAACTTTAGCTTTTTTAGCTGACTAATCTCCAGGTCAAGGAACATACTGATAGGTAGAATAACAGTTCACAACATAACCACTAACATACTGATAGGTAGAATAACAGTTCACAACATAACCACTAACATACTAACATACTGATAGGTAGAATAACAGTTCACAACATAACCACTAACCTTCATCATATAATCAATAAAAATGATTATTATACAAGTGCTAAGGCCTGTCGTGATATCTGGGATCAACATAGGTACACCGAGATCATTTTTCATAATACAGCCACAGGGTGGGCCAAAAGTCAGTGTGCAAACGTTGGCCTTGATAGCTCAGTCACTGAGTGCCCAATTGAAATAATTCTTTCTGGTATGACTTACTGCCACCACTGGTTTGAGGAATTTGCCAAATCGAAAAATATTCGTGTTCATTTTTTTCAAATGAAGGTTCATTTTCGCATTTATTTAATAGTTTGGATACTAAAGCTAAATTTTGTTGGATTGTGTTTGTCCATTCAAATTATGTTTGTCCTGAATTAAAATGAGTTGTAGCTTCTCAGATGACCGAGATACGAAGCATAACGAGTTTATTCATTACGCGTGATCAGGTGATTGGCTTACCTAATCTCGTGATGAGGTCACCCCGTTAACCTGCACCCCATTAAACATTATGAGAATCGTTAAGGCTGCCCAATTAAGGTGTCGTGTCACGGTGTCACATAATCACCTAGTCAATTTTGTTAACGAGATACACAAAATGCTTGATAACTTCGTCATTTATATTTATAATCCGTTTTGCCTAATTTTTTTCAGATCAGATACACCATTCAATAATAATCTACCGTCTATGAAAAAAATTAGGCATTCAGCAGGTTCAAAGTGAACGATATAGGTGTTTTAATATTGAATGGGCGTGGTCTAAAATATTCGAATTTTAAAATTTTTGCGACGGAATCCTCGAACAAGTTAGTACAGTATATGCCATCATATCTGCAAAGCAACAACTCTCAAATATAAAACACGGCGGAGGTATATTGTATAAGACCCAACGTTTGCACACTGACTTTTGGCCCACCCTGTATAACTAATATATTTACTCATTTTTAATTAGCAGCTGTATAAAGGTATCCGTTATTGCAGGGTAATCCTGCCGGTGCGACGCTGTATAACACTGTGTGCAGAACAGGAAACTGAAACAGACACCAGTGAGAGCCACAGCGAGGTTTCTGTGAATACCAAAAGGAGTGAACCAAGAGAGAAGACTACCAGTATATCCAGTATATCCTTACCTTTCTTTGGTTAGTGCAGTATGAGTAAGATAACTAGAGTCCAATAAAAAACCTTTTTATATCTGATCGAGAGATAATGAGGAAAACAATGTTGTTTAATTATGTTTCTTCCTCTACAAACTTTAAGCGATAAACTTTTTAAATCAAACTACTAGAAAGTGATAAACGACCCTGGTCATTAGAAACACCCCTGCATTTGGCAGAGTAGTGTTGGTTATGTGCCTAACCTGCTACGGCTAGTTAAACAAGGAATTGAAACTGTGGGGCTCCGTACAGACCAACCTACCTATGGCTAAAGCTCTAATATACAAAAACGATACATTATTGTAAATATATTATATTTCAGTATTATGTAACGCGATGGAAATATTTTAAGCGGGTAATATCCTGTCCAAACCCAGGGTACATAACATGAAGACTTTGTTGTAACTTTGTATGAAAAGCATTAAAAGTTCTTCCTGTGACAATCTTCTACAGTTAAATTGGGAAAAACGTGGTCCATCTCGTGCGATTTTTCCTAACGACCAGGGTCAACTAGTATCCTAATATTAACTTTCCTAAGGACCAGGGTCAACTAGTTACATGTTACATGTATCAACTAGTATTCTAACAATATTGTCCACTGTCCAGAGAGTGACAACGATGCAACAAGTGCTACAACTATAGATTCAGACAGTGCCTGGTTCGCTCCAGCTATCACTGTTGAGCAGTTTGTTACGGAGGATAGTATAGATGAGATTCCAAACTTCGCCCCACAAGATGGTCAACTCTCTCTACCTTCATTTAATGGTGATTAAATTATAACCGTACCCTTGGTATGATTAAAATGCTCATAGTTTATAGATAAGTCTTGATGTAGTTTTCAGATTATGTATTTACTAGAACTGATAAAGATTTGGACAACCAATTTGCGTTCAACCAGTGAAAATTAAAGTCTTCACGTTTCAAATCTTCAATGGGAAGTTATAATATCATATTCAGGACGACCAACGTCGCCAGCTCTATCAAACGCGAGTGAAGCTACCCTTATACCGGAGGACGAAGATATTGAACAAGAGAAGGTATTACAACTTTAAAACATTTAAAAAATTGCAGATGAATTTATTAATTGAACACATTCGGATCTTTCACAAGTGATTAAAAATTATATAAATCATAAGTACAAACCAAACTAATTTGATAATTCAAAAATAATAAAAACACCAGCAGCTGGAGAAATCAGAGGGTATAGTCGAGCTAGAAAAGCCCGCTCAACCATCAACTAGCACAGCAACCAAGCAAGTTCCCCGGACTGGTCGACTGAAGAAGATGAAGTCGAATGTGATCTTCAGTTCGCTTCATGACAGTTATAACTCACCCTTTTATATCTACACTCCTAAACTTGGGTTTCGTAAGGTAAGGCTTTATTTGTTTACATCATTTTCAGATTCACCAGTTCAGCTATATCACGTGATCTATGCGATAAAAACTTAACCATACTTGATACTCAATTTTACGTTTCTAAAATCTCAGTAAGTTTTCCTAGTAAGCAATTCAGTCATAAGTTTAACATATTTTCAGCGTTCATCGTCGATGCCCCTGCTTTACAAGCCCACTTTGGTTCGGAGCAAATTGAGGAGGGCTGTAACGGACAGCCCACACTCCTTAAATAATATCATCGAGGTAATTACATTATATTAGTGTTACTTACTCAATAATCTGTAAGTGTTTAAATTAAGTTTTACCAGGTTAGACATCAGTGCTGCACGCCACCGCCGAACGCCACCGCCGCCGATAATTTTCCGGTCACGCCGCCGCCGCCGTTTTCAAACGGCGTACCCGGCGTGAACCTGTTTATACGCTGAATGCACCATTTCGTAATTTTGAAAATTGAATCTGCGAAATCACGTGACCTCACGCCGATTACGCCGCCGGCCACCGTCGACGATTTTAACCACGCCGCTGCCGTTTTAAAAAAATGGCGGCGTGCAGCACTGTTAGACATGAAAACCGTTATAGAAATTGAAAATGAAGAGATCGCAATCTTTTACAGCCTCTATATAGTCGTTACCTAACTCAACTTGTGCCATTGACTGAACTTTATCATCTTCCAGGAATACGATGCAGATGTAGATGATGACGAGTTGATGTGTGAGCAGGAAGAGTGGGATAGCCGGATCTACATCAACATTCTCAAATCTATCACAAGCAGTTCTAATGAGAACTTGTTGAAGCAGATAGAGGATAGGGTTAGTAAATTAATTGTTTTGTTAAATAATTGTTTATAAGATAACTTTTTGTTAAATTATTTTTGTATTAGTAAGTTATTTGATCAGGAGGAGATGACAAGCCTTCCCAAACTTGCACATCTCAGTATAATTTAAATATTATTAAATATTAAACATTATTATCATCACACCTCTTTAGTCTTTACTTTATAACTGTAAATTATAAATATAAAGTGAACCATAACTTACTGATCTTGCTGCACTTTGGCTGACCAAGGTACGCATTTTCTCCCATACAAGTAACTAGACTGTCCCCTGAGTTTGTGTAGCCCTTATCACATGACACTGTCAGTGTGGTACCGTATGAAATGGGCCAGGTTAACATTTCAGGGTAGTATAATATGTTTTTCCATGGTAGAGGTTCACAATCTGTATAACAAATAAGTTAACAGCAATAGTTATTTTATGATTTTAGACTTTACTTTCAGTTAATTGAGACTTAGTTTGTCTGTATGGCAAAGAATTTGCGAATATTCTTAAAAACAAGAATCCTCAAATCGGGCAATTTGAGGATCAAATTAGTGAACTTTAAATAAATTCAAAATACCCACCCCCGGGAGCTTTCCTGCGTTGCACAAAAAGTTCATGTTTCTCTACTGTCAACCAAAACGAGTTTAATCCCCAAAACCGCTCACACTCATCATAGCCAATGATATTCTGTATTCTGAAGTTGAGCACTAAGATATTATTACAAAGGATCTTTATCTGAGGTACAGCCCCCTCCGCGTAGATTACCGACCATATTTTGTACCTGCAGGATACATTAGGGAGCTAAATACCTTATCGGACCTTATGTGAACGGACATTAATTGAACGCTGGCGGTCCTAGCGTTCATCTTAATGTCCGTTCAAATAAAGTCCGTCTGTTTAAGGTCCGTCCAAGTTAAAGTCCGTTGAGATTTTTTCCAAAATTATTCCACTGCGAACTCATGTTTAGGATATGACAACTTTTTAATTTCAGTCAATTGTAATTTCTATCATCGGATTCGGACTAAACTAAATCATTGGATCAATGAAAAACGAGTTATTATACAATTTAAATATTCTAAGTATCACATTATCATTATGGCATGATCACTTTCTTGATCTTCGGCTTCCTCGTTCACTTCTTCGGAGTTATTATTTACCTCCACATCTTGTAAGTTTACACAGAAATCCAGGACCGAGGTGGTCAAATAAAATATTGTTTTCAAAAAGCAGGTATTACTGATATGATGCTTTAAGCAACAACTTTTATAATCATAGACACTGATCTACAGATATGTTGACATATTTTACTGCTTAATGACTGCCTTTTTTGCTCATTTTATGAAAAATTATCTGCTAAAATTTTTAAAACGCAAAAAAAAAGATTTAAAAATTTTGATTTTTGATGGTTTTGAATGCCTTCGAGCGTTCATTTTAATGTCTTGAAAAGCAACAGCATAGATAAGCTATCTTTCACTAAGATAAGTTATCCTCTACTGTATCTTATCGACAAACAAACTGGTTTGAATCACGCAATAAAAAGTTTATAAATCTATAAATACTTGTCAGCAGGAACATTAATAAACTGCTTCTTAAAGTGCGGGGTGCATCTGCTGATCTCGTAAGAATAGTCATCAAACCTCCAGGATATATCTCTCTGGTTGGTTGGGCTTGATATATCTCCGTCATACACTTGTATCTTTATAGTCTGGTAGAAGAATCATATTTCAAGAGAAATTATTCCTTTCTGTGTTAGTACTTAGTTTGATAAAGATAATTTAGGTTTTATTAGAGTCCTTTAATTAGATAAAAAGAATGCGACACTGCGAAATGATCAGTGTAATTACGATCGTATCAGTTAAACAAAAATTTCAGTTAAACAAAAATTTATTTATGAACAGATCTAGTATTTATCTCACTTGATCACAATCACCATCTTCACACACAAACTCTGTCTTGAGCTGAAGAGGATCCTCCTTCAGATTGTATTGGATATACTGAGCACTATCCGTCACTGGAACCCAATAAGCTCCTGGTTATGGAAACTATGAGCTGTTATTTATGAGAAGAACAGTTTTAATGGCATGACTATCTTTGTATACCGAGGACCAGCAATGATGTTATTCATACTAGGCTGAAAGGCCAGCGAAGTCCAAGCTATAAGTTATAGGGCCTGTCGTGATATCATGGATCGCTTAGGTTCCACCAGGATCTGGTATTCCTCATAATTCTGCGGCCTCTATGTATCAAAAAAAGAGAAAATTGGCATGTGAAATTGGCATGTGAAAATTTGCAACCTTCCAGACATTGATTGGGTCAACGAGGTGTCGTACGTCACCTCAAGATCAGGTGATAGGGGGCTGACCAGGCCAGAACCCAATTAATTGGGTCTGAGGTCACGTGATTATGAGCCTGAGGTCACGTGACTATGACGTCACCAGAGCTTGTTCTCCGAGCTCAATCTACTTGATCAGGCCTTATATGGAATAATATAGTGTATCGCATGTAATTGGATCCAATTATAGGAGCTGCGCAATTATCGCAGCATATTGATCTGGTATCACCTTCTGAAACCCAGCAGGCAGCTGGGCCAGAGATTTGAGAATAGAAGGATTATTTGTTAATGAAAATCGAAGTGAAAATCATGTAACCATATGTTTTCGAGGACGCTGAACACGATAAAGCTGGTTATAATTATCATACTTCAGGGCAAATTGCTTTAAAATGCACTTGAATGCCATATATGTTATTATAAGCTAAGCGCCTAAGCGGCTTATCGGGTGGCACCGGTCTCTCTGCCGAATCTCAGTAATTGTAAACAACGACGCTTTTAGTTTACAGCCAATGAGCGGGCTTATGAAGGAAAGATCTCGAGTTGAGAAAACGAAACAAATTTTTTCCAAATATTTGCTAAAGATTAACGAATACGGATAATAAGTTACCTTGTTTTTTATGGGCGCTCCCAAGACCAAAAAATAAAAACAATAAAGAACTCAAACCCCAAATCATTTGCTCCAATCTCAAAATGGAATACGTCAAACTCTTCTAAACGTAATGAAACAAAACCACTGTCACGCTGTAACCTCAGTATCTTTGGTGCCGAGGTGGAAAGGAATTACTGGCAGTGATTTACCAGAGCAGTTTGGACACCTTTAAACATTAAACACCTGCTGAATTTGATTACTTTACTGCCACAAATTGAGTGGAAGAGAGTCGCTAGTATTGGGTGGAAGTTTTAGAATCATGCAGTCAGTCGATAAAAACAGCTACAATATTTATAGTAGCTTTTAAAACGATACCCATATTAATTCATCAGCTACATGTCTACTAAACATTGTCTAGGTACATGTACGTGTCTCGTGGTTATTAAAATGTTTGGTTTGAGATATTTGCGTGAACATGCCATCTGGTGAAGTAACACTAACAACTAATTGCTCGGCCCCCAGTTTAAACTCAATTACTGTGTTGACAGAGTTAAACACCGGGGTCTCTCTGAAGATGAGGTTGTTTGGTGGGAAGCGTTCACGTTGCAACCACAATGTTTTAGTGAAGGTGTGAACACTGAACAGGGTGTATTATGGGATCGTTCGTTATTTTATTAACTTTATAGACCACACATTTAATTTCAGTGAAGATAAAGATATACAACACTATAGTTCTGCATAACTGCACAAGTACTACTATAACTACTGAATAAAGTTATTATGATCTAGTGCTTAGCTTCTTGGATCAGTGATAAGTTCAACACACTTAATCACATAGTGATAAGAGTCGCATCTCAGTTTACGATAAGATGACCAATTGTACCCCTAAAATATTATTATGATTTAAATACCAGAGTCATACCAGAAAGAATTATTTCAATTGGGCACTCAGTGACTGAGCTATTAAGGCTAACGTATGCCCACTGACTTTTGGCCAATCCTGTATGATCTAAGATTCAGAAATTTGTAACGTTGACTGATGGTTGAAATAAAACTCGTCAGGTGGAGGGAACATCGGACGAAGTATTAAAAGTGAAGAGAAACGGAAGGAGGAAGAAAGCTTCCTTTTCTAAAAGCGGTGACGAGGAGATACCTACATCTAGTGGCGGAGAAAACAAGTCTGATCTTTTAGCTGTAAGTTAACTAGTTACTAAGTTACTAAGTTACTAAGTTAGCATAACTAAGTTACTAAGTTAGCAGAAAAGCAAGGTTATCACACCTGCATTTAGCATTAAACTTTTGTTTGGGGTCATCGTACAAAATTTATTATTTGACTGTTACTTTACTTACTTACTAACTCAGCTATTCGTTATGTCTCGACTTAATTTAATTATTCGTAATATGAATGTTTAACCTTAATATGACCTTGTAAAGTGCTTTGTGCAACAAGTGTTTGTCTCAATGAGTAATTTTAATACTTGAGCAAGAAAGTCCCCAGACACAAAGTATGCTCATAAAATATGCACATAAAGTATGCACATAAAGTATGCACATAAAATATGCACATAAAGTATGCACATAAAGTATGCACATAAAATATGCACATAAAGTATGCACATAAAGTATGCACTTCCTTAACCACCTCCTACTTCCAAGCATCCCTTTCACTCCTTTAATCCCCACAGGTGAAGCCTAGACGAAAGCGACGGCGGAGCCGCGACAAGAAGATGGACACAGACACCTCCTACTTATCACCAGCAATCAGCCCTTATGAGCACCAAACGTCAGATCAGATTATCAGGTACAAGAATATGTCGTCTGAGTATCTGGTTAGAGTTTTCAATTTTGCTGAACAGGCAGTTCCTTAGAAAACACGAGGGTATATATAAATAGTTCTTTAGAATTAAAAATGGCCTCAGTTATGCAATACTCGGCGTTTGCGGCAAATCAGGGCGAGGCAAATCAGGTTTTCCATTACCAGTTATAGTAGTTATAAAGTTAGCAGTCCCACTGGAATACCCGGTAAAATAGTTAAACATCCGGTCTTGAACTAAATGGCAATATAAAGGGCAATATAAAGGGCAATATAAAGGCAATATAAAGGGCAATATAAAGGGCAATATAAAGGCAATATAAAGGCAATATAAAGGCAATATAAAGGCAATAAAGGCATTATAAAGGGCAATATAAAGGGCAATATAAAGGGCAATATAAAGGCAATATAAAGGCAATATAAAGGGCAATATAAAGGCAATATAAAGGCAATATAAAGGCAATATAAAGGCAATATAAAGGCAATATAAAGGGCAATATAAAGGGAATATAAAGGGAATATAAAGGCAATATAAAGGGCAATATAAAGGGCAATATAAAAGAAATATAAAGGCAATATAAATTGCAATATAAAGGGCAATATAAAGAGCAATATAAAGGGCAATATAAAGGGCAATATAAAGGCAATATAAAGGCAATACAAAGGGCAATATAAAGGGCTATATAAAGGCAATAAAAAGGGCAATATAAAGGGCAATATAAAGGCAATATAAAGGGCGATATAAAGGGCGATATAAAGGGCAATATAAAGGCAATATAAAGGCAATATAAAGGCAAGAGAAGATCATGTTATTGATCCCTTGCTCTTCTCCGTGATGCTCAACGTTTATGATTACAATCCCCAAGTTTGGTATAATGAACTCACTTTCTCTCTCTCCCCTTGAGATAATTTGATTGGATCTTCTTTGCGTTAAGCTGGGACTTAAACATCAACTGATTTGTTTCGAGCGCAGGATATCACAGTGCTGGCAAGCACGACCGTTGACTTTATACCCCCTTTACTATCATACCCCCTTTATTAATATACCCCTTTACTGTTTTGATTGGTGTATCATTTCTTTTTTTGGGAAAGAGAGACCCTGGCGGCCTGGCAACGGTCCACTCTACCCAATTATGGGTTTTAGTAAAAATACCTTTATATTTGGATATGTTTCTCTCCGTATTGAGCTAGTCCGAGTCGTGTTGTTTTATGATTCATAAGTTAAAGTTTGATACAAATTCGCAGTAATTTCAGGCAAAATGTTTGTTCTAAGAGTGGATCATAAGAACATGGACTGTTCAATGATATCCTGGTCACCAAGCAGATAGGAACGGGTCAGGCTACATTTGACGAAAAAATAGTTTTTTTAAGAACAGTATGCTGCGATATGGGGTGTGCATTTAGTATGACAAACCCGCTTAAATCAAATTAAATCCGATATCGAAGCTTGAAGCATCCTGCATGGTGTATGATATGTTACATGAATAATATTGATGCATGATCCATGATGGGGGTCCGACTATCCGAGGATCGTTCACATGTTATTATTACGAAAGCCATACTATTATTACGAAAGTAACTTTTCCACTTAGTACCTCCATCCCCGCTATGATTACATATTTTCCCACAATTTTTTCCCGATCCATGACTCAAAGTGCCGAAGGCACAAAAGAGTCTGCAAGGACAAGGGTTAGCAAACGAGGTTTTTTTTGTATATGGTAGCTTTGCGACCCTGCGAGCGAGCGTACGTGCCCTATTAGTTATAACTTTGCGGACTTTGTCACTCCGCAAAGTTATTTTGCGCAATATCTGAATGAAATTGGTATTGGCACGCGACGCTGAATTGAACCGATCAAGTAAATCGTTAATTTCACCACGTACGTATCCAACTAGCTAGGCACTAATTATTAGCATATTATTTTGAGTTAGTATTATAGTATTACCATTTTGCACAGATCCGTGTCATATCAGGTTGCATAAACAATATAAATAAACATATGGTTAGTGCATGTAACATAGAAATGTATACGATTTTAAAATTTAATATGGAATTAACTGGGCGGCGCTCGGCCTATCACTCCGCCATATCTGCATGCTTATAAAGTATAAACAGTAAAGCCTGGGGTCCCCAGGTTGTATGGAATATGATAAAATATGCCATCACGGATCGGGAAATTGAGCGGCCATCCACAAAAGAAAAGCGGCCGCATTTCTTGTTGCTATCACGTTTAAAAGGTTTCTTTAGGGGGATTCTAACATACGGCCCCGATAAATAATGTGTGAACGATTTCTCAGAAAATATCGATATTATTATAATTATATGCATACCTCAAAGGCTAAAATAGCTATTTTATCCCACAGTGACAGATCTTCAATGAATACTACTCCAGAACCACCTCAAACCTACAACCTACTCTCTCCAAAACCAACCCTGGAACCATCACCTCACCAAACTAATCGCTGTGAAGAATCATATCTGAAGGAGGGGACAGCTGACTTGGTTCCTCAAGAAAATACATTAAATGGAGAAGTCCAGATGGATAAACCAAATGAAGCTATCGTTACTGGTAATCGTTATAATGCTGAAGATAGATCAGCTGCAGGACAAGTATCAAAGCCAATATCATCAAGTTGGAGCTTGGATTCAAAGCAAAGGGAAGTTCAGAGGAAGGGTAATAGCCCGGGAATAAAGAGTCGCCCATTGGCTGCATTACCTATTGTTACAGGTACGTGGGATTGTATTGCTGTCCGATAATGTCGGTTGGCGATTCTGGTTGCACAACAGATTGCTTTAAGTCATTACTTTATTCGTAATAAATTTGATAAACATAGAAAAATACATACAAATATATATAATGCATGCAATATCCCTCACATTCAGAGACGCTTCACGTACTCACGATCAACCGCGTAGCAACAAAATATGACTTTTTATTAGGTTCATAAAGCTCTTGCAGTGCTATGACTTTTTGTAATCTCTTGCAGTGCTTATAGACTATAGAGTCGTTTTGAGATTTTAGCGTCTCTTCGAGATTTTGATAAGCTTATCTGACGACGAAGAGGCATGAGCGTCCCTTCTTTTATCCATTAGACCACAGTCAACATGTATTTGTTACAGCGACCATGCTTTATTCCTCGATATAAATATTGGGTTCAATTAGACTTCATCGACGTATTTGCAGTTTCAATTAGAGTATGCAACTATAACAGTTTGATACAAGTTTATTCATGTAATTTTGCTACAAATTTTTGGACAAATTTAAAATCGATCTAAATTAGAAATAACTTAACAATCAGAAATTTCTATTTATCATCAAATAATTCCATCCGCATTCCTCCACCCTTTTAACTAAGAGATAAAAATTATTTCAGTAATTATTTGTAGTGACAGAGACTTTATACCAACCGTCTCAACTCCCATTTTCCCAGACGAAAGACTGTCAGACATAATTAAGAAGGACGAGGTAAGAGAAAACGACCTGGAGAAACCAGAATCACTGCAGCAGGAGACTGTAATTTCTACCGATAAGGGGAACCAAAGTGTAGAAGACGAGGTTAGTGGGTGATCTGGTTACACCTTTATCATTCTCCCTGATTCACGATTACATTTTTCTTTTTACCAGCTTCGTAACTAAGTTCTTACACTTATATTTATCTGATGTAGTTAAACAAAATATAAATATCAGACTGACCTGGAGAGGACCCCTGCTAATTTGGAGTGGGAGCTAAAGGTATTGCGGGACGTCATTGAACACTTTGAACAGGATTACGCCAAAACTGAGCAGATTTTGGAGGAAAAACGGATCAGAGATAAGCGAATCAGGTGCTGTTTTATTTTATTACCACAAACTCCGACGCATGAATTTAATTGGATGACTTAACTTGCATTAATTATAACAACTTAACTAACACATGTCTCCTAACAGGATGGAAATCAAGATGTTGAAAACACAAATAGCAGTTCACAAGATGGAAAAGAGGCTATGCGGAGAGCAGTTCCAACCTGTACTCACCTCCACTCCCCGTACTAAACCTCTTTCACCCAACACTGTTAAGAGTCACAAGTGTCAGGGGTCTGTTATTGCGCGGAGGAAGAACTCTTTGAATCATTTTCTTATCAATGAGAGTTGTTTTGTTGAGAAATAGCACGCGTTTTGTTTAGGTATGACTGATCAGTTTTGATTGTTGTGTTTTTATGTTCTTGGCTGTGACAAAAGAACAAAGTTGACGATGTGCTCTTTCAATATGACCAAAAGAAAAAGTTGACGATGTGCTCTTTCAATTTTATCAGTTATCAAGCTAGGTTGCCTTGTGAAAATCAGTTGTAGCAACCGGAACTGTTTGTTTTTAGATGTTGTATCAATTGTTGTTGATGGTAATGCTAATTTGAATTGCACTAATTCGCAACCTCAAAGACTTCCAACTACTCACCAAAACGCAATTTGGAACAGCTGATAGTTTTTTTTTTGCTACGGTAATATTATTTGTCATTAAAAAATTTTAAAGCTCATTTAACTTGAATGCTTCGCTTGCTGTGTGCTTTGTTATATTATGAATAGCACTTCCATTACATTCAATGTATTTATGTTATTCGTCAAGTTTTGTTGTGTCAAATCGCTGCTTTCAGAGTTTCATATACAATTCAGAATTCCAGAAGAATCTATAATATTTCAAAACTATTTTTTAAATTTTCAGTGAATGTCAAAATTAATTTATTATTCTTTGACAAACGTTTACTAGGTTAAGTAATGTATAGATGTAAAGTTTAAATCGTAATATAATAGCGATTCAAAATAATTCGCACAAGGTACTTCAATATGATAAAGAATAAAGATTTGTCAATAATAATTTGTTTTAAACTGTTCCAAACTTTCAAATTCTTTTATACAGCAGGGTGTCATAATTATTGGCGCGTAGACAATTTTGCGTAAAATTTTAGCTTACCCAAGCTTTTAGAAACGATCATTACTTGACTTCTGAGGGTCAGTTTCCTATGGAGTCTTGATCATCACGAAGTCCGAAAGAAGTTAAATTTCGTCGATAATCACGACGAAAGAGAAAAATTTGGATTATTGGACTTGAAGCCTTCGGCTGCTCCCCCTGAATTCCGGGATGAGTCCGCCTGACTATATTTTATTGCCAAATTTTGTCAAATTTAGAAAACCCATTCTACTGTAAAAGAAAGTGTGCCGATGCCCAGTTAGCTATCTACAGACGTACGCAGCTAATAATTGCTTATAATCCACGTGACTATCTAAGCTGCACATTATCTTCGTTTCCTAAAATAGCTTCACGGTCCTGGAACGCACGTGCAAAGTGGTGATGATTTAAGTAAGACTTATCGCACGTGCAGAGTGGTTATGATTTAAATGGAGCTAATTATAAGCCAAGTCTGTTGGCCTCTATGTATGTGCACTTTTCCTGTTAATTAGTTTGCAGCTAGATAATAAAGTTTATTGCTGTACGATGCCCGGATATTAAAACTTATTATGCTATTATTCTCTGCTACTACCCTCCCTAGTACTGAACGGACAAGTCTATTACTTTATCACTCCCGTCAGTAATTTCAATGATATTACTTCTGTGAGTAGGGATATGCCCGTTTTTGAGACGAAGAGATATCCTTTTTATTATTCATTCATTAAATTCATATTATCAAGCATTGTGCATACTGCATAATATGCTCATATCTTATAATGAAAGGATGTACCTACGTTTTTGAATATTGGTCCAGGATGAACAGTTCCTTTCGGTTGTATAATTCTTGTGAATGATTTGTCTTGGTCAAATTGTCGGTCACGAGAAAACGTTAGACTCCCCAGTTTCCTAAACGATAAGCTATTACTAATAAAAATGTGTCTCATATTTTATTTGAACAATGATACAATTTGTCCAAAGACAATAGAATGTAAAATCACATTTGAATTTCCTGTTGCTATTCATTCAGTTTGGTTTTGTTGACTTTTCAAATGCAAAAATCAGCAATTATTTTCCTGGCAACATTTAATCTTTCGACCGGTAATATATAGAATACTAGTGTAACCCGTGCATACGGCCGGGACTTCACTTTTGCAACTGAAATCCAAAAGTATAAACCCGCCTATTATATTCGAAAACACGCATTACATTTTCGTAGTTAAACCGGTGCGAAAGTATGAAGTCGCTCAATCCAAACACACCGAAATTTAATTCTGAGTGCCCCTCACGTATCTAATACTCTAATACTAATAGTAGTACTTGATAGGCAATCTTGAGGTCCACTTATGGGGAAGAGAGCGAGAGTGGGAGAGAGGGAGAGTACGTGAGACACTTTAGTATCACATTTGGTTCACAAAATGATCAATTAAACCACTTACCACCGACTGATTTAAAAAACCTTAATCATTTGGCTTCGTCAGAGTTTTGTTGAAACGATACCGAAAAAAACAGTCTCATAACTCTTATATTACCGTTTTCTTAATTAAGCCGTTCGGAAATTTCCCACACACACGCACACACACACACGAACCCACACACTTTTTGGGATTATTAGTATAGATAATGATGCGTTCAGAGTTAGGGCATAGGGCAATTGTATAACTAATCTTAAAATATTAACTAAACCACAATTATAAAAGATCGCGAAAGAGAAGGAGCTTGCTACTACCATTTGTTTAACGTTGAAATGTATTTAATAACGACTGTTATTGTACTTCTTACTGTCAACCTCAGCGAACAAACAAGCATAAGTGAGTGCCCGATCTCTTATATATTATATAATATATTCATATATCATTGATATTGATTATATGCACACATGACTGATGACATGTTCAATTAAATCCCAAAAAATACTAAAATTACGGGGGCCCCTTTTTCAGTGACCTACATGATGTCGCCAACGAGACACTCCCAAACGCTTGTAGAAGGAGAGGTTACCGTGCCTAGAGACCTTGCTAACTTCACCTTTTGTCTGAGAGTTAAACCAAGACTGGCACAAGACTGTGAACCTATCGCTGTGTCCTACAAAGGTAAGTAGCTGAGTCAGGTGAGTTACCTGCTGTGTCCTACAAAGGTAAGTAGCTGAGTCAGGTGAGTTACCTGCTGTGTCTTACAAAGGTAAGTAGCTGAGTCAGGTGAGTTACCTGCTGTGTCTTACAAAGGTAAGTAGCTGAGTCAGGTGAGTTACCTGCTGTGTCTTACAAAGGTAAGTAGCTGAGTCAGGTGAGTTACCTGCTGTGTTTTACAAAGGTAAGTAGCTGAGTCAGGTGAGTTACCTGCTGTGTTTTACAAAGGTAAGTAGCTGAGTCAGGTGAGTTACCTGCTGTGTCTTACAAAGGTAAGTAGCTGAGTCAGGTGAGTTACCTGCTGTGTCTTACAAAGGTAAGTAGCTGAGTCAGGTGAGTTACCTGCTGTGTCTTACAAAGGTAAGTAGCTGAGTCAGGTGAGTTACCTGCTGTGTTTTACAAAGGTAAGTAGCTGAGTCAGGTGAGTTACCTGCTGTGTCTTACAAAGGTAAGTAGCTGAGTCAGGTGAGTTACCTGCTGTGTTTTACAAAGGTAAGTAATAAAACAAAAGTTAATAAAACAAAAGTTAAATTTATTACCAATTATTCAATCAATACATATCATAAATTCTAATATTGGAAACACAATGCAAAATGGATGTCTTAAACTATAATTTTGTTGTGACTAATAATCTATTGACTTTTAAAGTTGAATTTTAGTTAAGTATGAAATGCCACCATATCATAGTTAGGGTAAAATGTTATTTTTAAATTTTAAAATTGAGAAGATTGCTCTATGACTTAAAATTTAAAATTCTAGCAAAAGATATCTTATTTTTAAATAGTTGGTTACAGTTTATGACAGTACTGGCAAGACTGAGTCAGGTGAGTTACCTGCTGTGTCCTACAAAGGTAAGTAGCTGAGTCAGGTGAGTAACCTGCTGTGTCCTACAAAGGTAAGTAGCTGAGTCAGGTGAGTTACCTGCTGTGTCTTACAAAAGTAAGTAGCTGAGTCAGGTGAGTTACCTGTTGTGTCTTACAAAGGTAAGTAGCGGAGTCAGGTGAGTTACCTGCTGTGTCTTACAAAGGTAAGTAGCTGAGTCAGGTGAGTTACCTGCTGTGTCTTACAAAGGTAAGTAGCTGAGTCAGGTGAGTTACCTGCTGTGTCCTACAAAGGTAAGTAGCTGAGTCAGGTGAGTTACCTGCTGTGTCTTACAAAGGTAAGTAGCTGAGTCAGGTGAGTTACCTGCTGTGTCCTACAAAGGTAAGTAGCTGAGTCAGGTGAGTTACCTGCTGTGTCTTACAAAGGTAAGTAGCTGAGTCAGGTGAGATACCTGCTGTGTTTTACAAAGGTAAGTAGCTGAGTCAGGTGAGTTACCTGCTGTGTTTTACAAAGGTAAGTAGCTGAGTCAGGTGAGTTACCTGCTGTGTCTTACAAAGGTAAGTAGCTGAGCAGGTGAGTTACCTGCTGTGTCCTACAAAGGTAAGTAGCTGAGTCAGGTGAGTTACCTGCTGTGTCCTACAAAGGTAAGTAGCTAAGTCAGGTGAGTTACCTGCTGTGTCTTACAAAGGTAAGTAGCTGAGTCAGGTGAGTTACCTGATGTGTCCTACAAAGGTAAGTATAGCTGAGTCAGGTGAGTTACCTGCTGTGTTTTACAAAGGTAAGTAGCTGAGTCAGGTGAGTTACCTGCTGTGTCTTACAAAGGTAAGTAGCTGAGTCAGGTGAGTTACCTGCTGTGTTTTACAAAGGTAAGTAGCTGAGTCAGGTGAGTTACCTGCTGTGTCTTACAAAGGTAAGTAGCTGAGTCAGGTGAGTTACCTGCTGTGTTTTACAAAGGTAAGTAGCTGAGTCAGGTGAGTTACCTGCTGTGTCCTACAAAGGTAAGTAGCTGAGTCAGGTGAGTTACCTGCTGTGTCCTACAAAGGTAAGTAGCTGAGTCAGGTGAGTTACCTGCTGTGTCCTACAAAGGTAAGTAGCTGAGTCAGGTGAGTTACCTGCTGTGTTTTACAAAGGTAAGTAGCTGAGTCAGGTGAGTTACCTGATGTGTCCTACAAAGGTAAGTAGCTGAGTCAGGTGAGTTACCTGCTGTATTTTACAAAGGTAAGTAGCTGAGTCAGGTGAGTTACCTGCTGTGTCCTACAAAGGTAAGTAGCTGAGTCAGGTGAGTTACCTGCTGTGTCCTACAAAGTTAAGTAGCTGAGTCAGGTGAGTTACCTGCTGTGTCTTACAAAGGTAAGTAGCTGAGTCAGGTGAGTTACCTGCTGTGTTTTACAAAGGTAAGTAGCTGAGTCAGGTGAGTTACCTGCTGTGTCCTACAAAGGTAAGTAGCTGAGTCAGGTGAGTTACCTGCTGTGTCTTACAAAGGTAAGTAGCTGAGTCAGGTGAGTTACCTGCTGTATTTTACAAAGGTAAGTAGCTGAGTCAGGTGAGTTACCTGCTGTGTTTTACAAAGGTAAGTAGCTGAGTCAGGTGAGTTACCTGCTGTGTTTTACAAAGGTAAGTAGCTGAGTCAGGTGAGTTACCTGCTGTGTTTTACAAAGGTAAGTAGCTGAGTCAGGTGAGTTACCTGCTGTGTCTTACAAAGGTAAGTAGCTGAGTCAGGTGAGTTACCTGCTGTGTCTTACAAAGGTAAGTAGCTGAGTCAGGTGAGTTACCTGCTGTGTCTTACAAAGGTAAGTAGCTGAGTCAGGTGAGTTACCTGCTGTGTTTTACAAAGGTAAGTAGCTGAGTCAGGTGAGTTACCTGCTGTGTCTTACAAAGGTAAGTAGCTGAGTCAGGTGAGTTACCTGCTGTGTTTTACAAAGGTAAGTAATAAAACAAAAGTTAATAAAACAAAAGTTAAATTTATTACCAATTATTCAATCAATACATATCATAAATTCTAATATTGGAAACACAATGCAAAATGGATGTCTTAAACTATAATTTTGTTGTGACTAATAATCTATTGACTTTTAAAGTTGAATTTTAGTTAAGTATGAAATGCCACCATATCATAGTTAGGGTAAAATGTTATTTTTAAATTTTAAAATTGAGAAGATTGCTCTATGACTTAAAATTTAAAATTCTAGCAAAAGATATCTTATTTTTAAATAGTTGGTTACAGTTTATGACAGTACTGGCAAGACTGAGTCAGGTGAGTTACCTGCTGTGTCCTACAAAGGTAAGTAGCTGAGTCAGGTGAGTAACCTGCTGTGTCCTACAAAGGTAAGTAGCTGAGTCAGGTGAGTTACCTGCTGTGTCTTACAAAAGTAAGTAGCTGAGTCAGGTGAGTTACCTGTTGTGTCTTACAAAGGTAAGTAGCGGAGTCAGGTGAGTTACCTGCTGTGTCTTACAAAGGTAAGTAGCTGAGTCAGGTGAGTTACCTGCTGTGTCTTACAAAGGTAAGTAGCTGAGTCAGGTGAGTTACCTGCTGTGTCCTACAAAGGTAAGTAGCTGAGTCAGGTGAGTTACCTGCTGTGTCTTACAAAGGTAAGTAGCTGAGTCAGATGAGTTACCTGCTGTGTCTTACAAAGGTAAGTAGCTAAGTCAGGTGAGTTACCTGCTGTATTTTACAAAGGTAAGTAGCTGAGTCAGGTGAGTTACCTGCTGTGTTTTACAAAGGTAAGTAGCTGAGTCAGGTGAGTTACCTGCTGTGTTTTACAAAGGTAAGTAGCTGAGTCAGGTGAGTTACCTGCTGTGTCCTACAAAGGTAAGTAGCTGAGTCAGGTGAGTTACCTGCTGTGTCCTACAAAGGTAAGTAGCTGAGTCAGGTGAGTTACCTGCTGTGTCCTACAAAGGTAAGTAGCTGAGTCAGGTGAGTTACCTGCTGTGTCCTACAAAGGTAAGTAGGTGAGTTACCTGCTGTGTCCTACAAAGGTAAGTAACTGAGTCAGGTGAGTTACCTGCTGTGTCTTACAAAGTTAAGTAGCTGAGTCAGGTGAGTTACCTGCTGTGTCTTACAAAGGTAAGTAGCTGAGTCAGGTGAGTTACCTGCTGTGTTTTACAAAGGTAAGTAGCTGAGTCAGGTGAGTTACCTGCTGTGTCCTACAAAGGTAAGTAGCTGAGTCAGGTGAGTTACCTGCTGTGTCTTACAAAGGTAAGTAGCTGAGTCAGGTGAGTTACCTGCTGTATTTTACAAAGGTAAGTAGCTGAGTCAGGTGAGTTACCTGCTGTGTTTTACAAAGGTAAGTAGCTGAGTCAGGTGAGTTACCTGCTGTGTTTTAAAAAGGTAAGTAGCTGAGTCAGGTGAGTTACCTGCTGTGTCCTACAAAGGTAAGTAGCTGAGTCAGGTGAGTTACCTGCTGTGTCCTACAAAGTTAATTAGCTGAGTCAGGTGAGTTACCTGCTGTGTTTTACAAAGGTAAGTAGCTGAGTCAGGTGAGTTACCTGCTGTGTTTTACAAAGGTAAGTAGCTGAGTCAGGTGAGTTACCTGCTGTGTTTTACAAAGGTAAGTAGCTGAGTCAGGTGAGTTACCTGCTGTGTTTTACAAAGGTAAGTAGCTGAGTCAGGTGAGTTACCTGCTGTGTCTTACAAAGGTAAGTAGCTGAGTCAGGTGAGTTACCTGCTGTGTCTTACAAAGGTAAGTAGCTGAGTCAGGTGAGTTACCTGCTGTGTCTTACAAAGGTGAGTAGCTGAGTCAGGTGAGTTACCTGCTGTGTTTTACAAAGGTAAGTAGCTGAGTCAGGTGAGTTACCTGCTGTGTCCTACAAAGGTAAGTAGGTGAGTTACCTGCTGTGTCCTACAAAGGTAAGTAACTGAGTCAGGTGAGTTACCTGCTGTGTCTTACAAAGGTAAGTAGCTGAGTCAGGTGAGTTACCTGCTGTGTCTTACAAAGGTAAGTAGCTGAGTCAGGTGAGTTACCTGCTGTGTCTTACAAAGGTAAGTAGCTGAGTCAGGTAAGTTACCTGCTCTGTCTTACAAAGGTAAGTAGCTGAGTCAGGTGAGTTACCTGCTGTGTTTTACAAAGGTAAGTAGTTGAGTCAGGTGAGTTACCTGCTGTGTTTTACAAAGGTAAGTAGTTGAGTCAGGTGAGTTACCTGCTGTGTCCTACAAAGGTAATTTAAGTAGCTGAGTCAGGTGAGTTACCTGCTGTGTCTTACAAAGGTAAGTAGCTGAGTCAGGTGAGTTACCTGCTGTGTCTTACAAAGGTAAGTAGCTGAGTCAGGTGAGTTACCTGCTGTGTCTTACAAAGGTAAGTAGTTGAGTCAGGTGAGTTACCTGCTGTGTTTTACAAAGGTAAGTAGCTGAGTCAGGTGAGTTACCTGCTGTGTTTTACAAAGGTAAGTAGCTGAGTCAGGTGAGTTACCTGCTGTGTCTTACAAAGGTAAGTAGCTGAGTCAGGTGAGTTACCTGCTGTGTCCTACAAAGGTAAGTAGTTGAGTCAGGTGAGTTACCTGCTGTGTTTTACAAAGGTAAGTAGCTGAGTCAGGTGAGTTACCTGCTGTGTTTTACAAAGGTAAGTAGCTGAGTCAGGTGAGTTACCTGCTGTGTCTTACAAAGGTAAGTAGCTGAGTCAGGTGAGTTACCTGCTGTGTCTTACAAAGGTAAGTAGCTGAGTCAGATGAGTTACCTGCTGTGTCTTACAAAGGTAAGTAGCTGAGTCAGGTGAGTTACCTGCTGTATTTTACAAAGGTAAGTAGCTGAGTCAGGTGAGTTACCTGCTGTGTTTTACAAAGGTAAGTAGCTGAGTCAGGTGAGTTACCTGCTGTGTTTTACAAAGGTAAGTAGCTGAGTCAGGTGAGTTACCTGCTGTGTCCTACAAAGGTAAGTAGCTGAGTCAGGTGAGTTACCTGCTGTGTCCTACAAAGGTAAGTAGCTGAGTCAGGTGAGTTACCTGCTGTGTCCTACAAAAGTAAGTAGCTGAGTCAGGTGAGTTACCTGCTGTGTCCTACAAAGGTAAGTAGCTGAGTCAGGTGAGTTACCTGCTGTGTCCTACAAAGTTAATTAGCTGAGTCAGGTGAGTTACCTGCTGTGTTTTACAAAGGTAAGTAGCTGAGTCAGGTGAGTTACCTGCTGTGTCCTACAAAGGTAAGTAGCTGAGTCAGGTGAGTTACCTGCTGTGTCTTACAAAGGTAAGTAGCTGAGTCAGGTGAGTTACCTGCTGTGTTTTACAAAGGTAAGTAGTTGAGTCAGGTGAGTTACCTGCTGTGTTTTACAAAGGTAAGTAGTTGAGTCAGGTAAGTTACCTGCTGTGTCCTACAAAGGTAATTTAAGTAGCTGAGTCAGGTGAGTTACCTGCTGTGTATTACAAAGGTAAGTAGCTGAGTCAGGCGAGTTACCTGCTGTGTCTTACCAAGGTAAGTAGCTGAGTCAGGTGAGTTACCTGCTGTGTTTTACAAAGGTAAGTAGCTGAGTCAGGTGAGTTACCTGCTGTGTTTTACAAAGGTAAGTAGCTGAGTCAGGTGAGTTACCTGCTGTGTCTTACAAAGGTAAGTAGCTGAGTCAGGTGAGTTACCTGCTGTGTCTTACAAAGGTAAGTAGCTGAGTCAGGTGAGTTACCTGCTGTGTCTTACAAAGGTAAGTAGCTGAGTCAGGTGAGTTACCTGCTGTGTCCTACAAAGGTAAGTAGCTGAGTCAGGTGAGTTACCTGCTGTGTCTTACAAAGGTAAGTAGCTGACTCAGGTGAGTTACCTGCTGTGTCCTACGAAGGTAAGTAGCTGAGTCAGGTGAGTTACCTGCTGTGTCCTCCAAAGGTAAGTAGCTGAGTCGAGTGAGTTACCTGCTGTGTCTTACAAAGGTAAGTAACTGAGTCAGGTGAGTTACCTGCTGTGTCCTACAAAGGTAAGTAGCTGAGTCAGGTGAGTTACCTGCTGTGTCTTACAAAGGTGAGTAGCTGAGTCAGGTGAGTTACCTGCTGTGTTTTACAAAGGTAAGTAGCTGAGTCAGGTGAGTTACCTGCTGTGTCCTACAAAGGTAAGTAGGTGAGTTACCTGCTGTGTCCTACAAAGGTAAGTAACTGAGTCAGGTGAGTTACCTGCTGTGTCTTACAAAGGTAAGTAGCTGAGTCAGGTGAGTTACCTGCTGTGTCTTACAAAGGTAAGTAGCTGAGTCAGGTGAGTTACCTGCTGTGTCTTACAAAGGTAAGTAGCTGAGTCAGGTGAGTTACCTGCTCTGTCTTACAAAGGTAAGTAGCTGAGTCAGGTGAGTTACCTGCTGTGTTTTACAAAGGTAAGTAGTTGAGTCAGGTGAGTTACCTGCTGTGTCTTACAAAGGTAAGTAGCTGAGTCAGGTGAGTTACCTGCTGTGTCTTACAAAGGTAAGTAGCTGAGTCAGGTGAGTTACCTGCTGTGTTTTACAAAGGTAAGTAGTTGAGTCAGGTGAGTTACCTGCTGTGTCCTACAAAGGTAATTTAAGTAGCTGAGTCAGGTGAGTTACCTGCTGTGTCTTACAAAGGTAAGAAGCTGAGTCAGGTGAGTTACCTGCTGTGTCTTACAAAGGTAAGTAGCTGAGTCAGGTGAGTTACCTGCTGTGTCTTACAAAGGTAAGTAGTTGAGTCAGGTGAGTTACCTGCTGTGTTTTACAAAGGTAAGTAGCTGAGTCAGGTGAGTTACCTGCTGTGTTTTACAAAGGTAAGTAGCTGAGTCAGGTGAGTTACCTGCTGTGTCTTACAAAGGTAAGTAGCTGAGTCAGGTGAGTTACCTGCTGTGTCCTACAAAGGTAAGTAGTTGAGTCAGGTGAGTTACCTGCTGTGTTTTACAAAGGTAAGTAGCTGAGTCAGGTGAGTTACCTGCTGTGTTTTACAAAGGTAAGTAGCTGAGTCAGGTGAGTTACCTGCTGTGTCTTACAAAGGTAAGTAGCTGAGTCAGGTGAGTTACCTGCTGTGTCTTACAAAGGTAAGTAGCTGAGTCAGATGAGTTACCTGCTGTGTCGTACAAAGGTAAGTATAGCTGAGTCAGGTGAGTTACCTGCTGTGTCCTACAAAGGTAAGTAGCTGAGTCAGGTGAGTTACCTGCTGTGTCTTACAAAGGTAAGTAGCTGAGTCAGGTGAGTTACCTGCTGTGGTTTACAAAGGTAAGTAGCTGAGTCAGGTGAGTTACCTGCTGTGTCTTACAAAGGTAAGTAGCTGAGTCAGGTGAGTTACCTGCTGTGTTTTACAAAGGTAAGTAGCTGAGTCAGGTGAGTTACCTGCTGTGTCCTACAAAGGTAAGTAGCTGAGTCAGGTGAGTTACCTGCTGTGTTTTACAAAGGTAAGTAGCTGAGTCAGGTGAGTTACCTGCTGTGTCTTACAAAGGTAAGTAGCTGAGTCAGGTGAGTTACCTGCTGTGTCTTACAAAGGTAAGTAGCTGAGTCAGATGAGTTACCTGCTGTGTCGTACAAAGGTAAGTATAGCTGAGTCAGGTGAGTTACCTGCTGTGTCCTACAAAGGTAAGTAGCTGAGTCAGGTGAGTTACCTGCTGTGTCTTACAAAGGTAAGTAGCTGAGTCAGGTGAGTTACCTGCTGTGGTTTACAAAGGTAAGTAGCTGAGTCAGGTGAGTTACCTGCTGTGTCTTACAAAGGTAAGTAGCTGAGTCAGGTGAGTTACCTGCTGTGTTTTACAAAGGTAAGTAGCTGAGTCAGGTGAGTTACCTGCTGTGTCCTACAAAGGTAAGTAGCTGAGTCAGGTGAGTTACTCTATACAATCTGAATCCCTCGCTTGCTCAGATAGAAACACAGGTGCTGAACTGATTAGGATCACTACTGGTAACAGTAAGGAAGCACCAAGCTCATCTGATAAAGTGTTGCAAGTTTGGACAAGGTACTGCCCTGAAGTTTTCCATCTGACTGTAAGTTTCCTGGCGTTCTTAATTTCTTATTATATAATCCTCTTTTAGCAGGAGAATACTAAAAATAATTTGATTTTGATGAGTTTGTTCACTATAATAAACATTGTTATTTACATTTTATAGCTAGATAATAAACATTGTTACATCGATACTCGCACAATTACTTGTTTAGTCATCCATTATACTGTGTATGATTCGCCTCTAAACTGTGTATGATTCGCCTCTCCAAACAAATCTAAAATTATACTGTTATGTTTCCTTCAATCATTAAATAATAAAAGCAATTATACGTTATTATTATTTTCCTCAGCCTCAACTGCGTTGCGACGGAATATGGAGAACAGTGTGTGTTGATGTAACTAAAAATACGGAAATAGCCCTTACTGTTCAGAGATTTGACCAAGGTAACCATAACAGCCCTCACTGTTCAGAAAGTTTATCAAGGGAAAAATAATAGCCCTTACTTTTCAATGCTGATGAAGGTAACCATAATTGCCCTTACTGAACAACTTTTTTTTCAGTTTCCGAGTCTCAAAGAACTACGAGGTCCTGCAGAGAACGCAAAATTCCCCGTTATGATAAGTTCGCCACACCTGTTATAAAAAACGGAGGGAAGTTTACCTTCAACACCATCCAAATAGGTGACAAAACGTAAGTTTACCTTCAACACCATCCAAATAGGTGACAAAACGTAAGTTTACCTTCAACACCATCCAAATAGGTGACAAAACGTAAGTTCACCTTCAACACCATCTAAATAGGTGACAAAACGTAAGTTTACCTTCAACACCATCCAAATAGGTGACAAAACGTAAGTTTACCTTCAACACCATCCAAATAGGTGACTAACAGAAATGAAAGAGTATTTGCAAAAAAACTGCTTATAAATTTTCCCTAGGATTATATCAGACAGCAAAATAAAAGACGTGATGTTATGGGAAAATGCCTTTAAAGATATTTCTCTGGCCGGGGAATTAGCATCTGGTGTTTTGGAATTTATACCAAACGTAAGATTTACTCAAGAATGCTCCTAAGTTGAAACATTTTTTTCCTATATCAGTATATTATATATATTATACTGATATAGGAAAACAAATGTTATATAATATAGTATATACTGTATAGTATATCAGTTGGTTACACACACTGAAATGGTAACAAATTAATGAAATAACTCGAACACGCGATAATTCGAATATTCCGATTATATAATCATATAACACCTCAACACCTGCGTATTATATTCACACTTTACCTCAGAATATTAACTAGCCATATGTTTCAGAGACAACAAATTGTTTGGATTTTCAACTCGAAGGCCTCCCTAATGCAATCTGGTGAAGTTGATGTAAAGGAACGCCCCTATGGAAAAGGTGAAAACCGAAATATAAAATTGTCAAGTTTGGGAAATCGTCTGACCAATCAAAATAAACTGCATATAAGATTAATAGAGAATTGAGTAATATTAATTACACTAAATATGACCCCTGCAGGAATGATAGCGTCCCCTGAGTATCAACTTGTGGAGAGAGGAGAGAAAGCAGTGCTCACCTGCCAGGTCCTACTTAACGACTTTTCCCGGGTTAACAACACTGGGGCAGGAGTCAGGTGGTTCCATCAAGATATAGACAATATATCCAAATCAGAGAAGAATCATGGTCACACACACGAGGGTTTGTTATAAGGCTTCAATAAAATAATCCTGCAAAAGTTAGACAGTCGCACAATGGGTCCGCTTGTGAAAACGATTGTATAAATTAAAATTTTTAATACCGAAAACACTGTTAAAAAATATTTAGATGTATGAAATCGTCTACAGAGGTGAAACATGAATTTTTTAATTGCCTCTTAAAAAAGTGTTAGCAAATCAACTAAAAGTGTTGTTAAACAGAAATCCAATGATAATGCTTACTAGTCCGAATAGTGTTCACCACATATTCCTTAGTGCAAAGTACAGAAGATGATGACGGAGATATATCTATCTACACTCTAGACTCTTCGGTCAGCGATCCTTTCTCACAGGGATGGTTCTATTGTCAACGTAACAAAATAAAAGACATTGAGAAACTACATAAAAGCAACATTGTCCATATTACCATAGCTGGTGAGTAATTATATTTTTAATACTTATTTACCAATTGAGAGCTCGTAATTAGCTGCTTATTTTATTTCAAGCTTTCCTGGAATTTTTAGAATTAGTAATGATAGCTGCAGAGATTTATTAGTTTTGTACTAATTTGTTCTTCGATAATAAGTAACTCATTTAAAGTAACGGTTTAGAACTTTTGGTATGTACTTCAAATCCTCGTCTTCCTTGTCTTCTTGTCTTCCTTATATTCCTTGTATTCCTTGTATTCCTTGTATTCTTTGTATTCCTTGTATTCCTTGTATTCCTTGTATTCCTTGTATTCCTTGTATTCCTTGTATTCCTTGTATTCCTTGTATTCCTTGTATTCCTTGTATTCCTTGTATTCCTTGTATTCCTTGTATTCCTTGTATTCCTTGTATTCTTTGTATTCCTTGTATTCCTTGTATTCCTTGTATTCCTTGTATTCCTTGTATTTCGTGTATTCCTTGTATTCCTTGTATTCCTTGTATTCCTTGTATTCCTTGTATTCCTTGTATTCCTTGTATTCCTTGTATTCCTTGTATTCCTTGTATTCCTTGTATTCCTTGTATTCCTTGTATTCCTTGTATTCCTTGTATTCCTTGTATTCCTTGTATTCCTTGTATTCCTTGTATTCCTTGTATTCCTTGTATTCCTTGTATTCCTTGTATTCCTTGTATTCCTTGTATTCCTTGTATTCCTTGTATTCCTTGTATTCCTTGTATTCCTTGTATTCCTTGTATTCCTTGTATTCCTTGTATTCCTTGTATTCCTTGTATTCCTTGTATTCCTTGTATTCTTTCTGTTTCTTGTATGAGTCAGTTTATTTGACCACCCCTAAATGATAATGCAATAGCTTCATTTTAGATAAAGTGTGCAAGGCTATTAAGCGAAAAGACGATAAGTACGGAACATTAGAATTTGCTGCAGCAACTCCAGGAAACTACTCGACTGCGAAGTAAGATGGAAATATTATTAACCTTCTTACTTTGAAGATGCATTCATTACAAAATACCTTATCGGACTTTATTTGAATGGACATAACGTGGATGCTAGAAGGACTAGTATATAGCTACTAGCTAGTATATAGTTTCCGTAGTTATGTCCGTTCAAATAAAGTCTTTCCAAGTCGTTCAATTTTCAGAATCCTTTTTTTACACCAAAAATGTCCAGCCCAAATGACCTCATAGAAAGTTCAGTGACCATCTAGTGCACCCTTTCCATACCATAAAAATTTTGTTTGAGGATTCCCATTTTTCTAATCGAGCATTTCCTGGTCAAAGTGCATTTTTCGGAAAAGCACAATTTTTTTTGTTGAGAGGCTATAAGTCAATCATTTCTTGTGATAGCACGAAGTTTAATCATATCTTTTTCAAGATGTGTGTAAAATTTTAATATCGTATCTGAAAAGGCTACGTTTTTATAAAGTTGTAAAGTCAAAAAGTGGTATTTTACTTTTCAGGCTTGTTTTGACCAAAAAGTCCGTCAAGGAACATCAGATTGTTTTGATGCTACACAATAAATTGTTCTCTGAATTCTTATTTGATATAAAAATGTCACATTTTATTTTAAAAACGCTCGTAAAGGTGTCCGGGAGGAGACGCTAAGATGCTGTGCACGTCTAACAGCACGTGGGATGTTGAGAACTGTAACTTTTCCTGCAACACGCTTATCTACAACACTCTCTCAGATATTATTGTGAGTACTCCTGTGTACCCCCTGTTATTACTATTAATATTATAGTTAATACAGTTAGTGCTTCAACTCTCAATTTCCTATTTCCTTTCATAACGGTATTACACCACACCCCTCAACTCATATTATTATATCCTTTCATAACGGTATCACACCACACCCCTCAACTCATATTTTTATATCCTTTCATAACGGTATCACACCACACCCCTCAACTTAGATCTTTATATCCTTTCATAACGGTATCACACCACACCCCTCAACTCATATTTTTATATCCTTTCATAACAGTATCACACCACACCCCTCAACTTAGATCTTTATATCCTTTCAGAACGGTACCACACCACACCCCTCAACTTATATCTTTATATCATTTCAGAACGGTACCACACCACACCCCTCAACATATATCTTTATATCATTTCAGAACGGTACCACACCACACCCCTCAACTTATATCTTTATATCATTTCAGAACGGTACCACACCACACCCCTCAACTTATATCTTTATATCATTTCAGAACGGTACCACACCACACCACTCAACATATATCTTTATATCCTTTCAGAACGGTACCACACCACACCCCTCAACTTATATCTTTATATCCTTTCAGAACGGTACCACACCACACCCCTTGACATATATCTTTATATCCTCTCATAACAGCACCACACCACACCCCTTGACATATATCTTTATATCCTCTCATAACAGCACCACATCACACCCCTCAACTTATATCTTTATATCATTTCAGAACGGTACCACACCACACCCCTCTGCGTTGTCCCAGATAACTCCCCAGCAATTTGACAAAATGACTAACAATGATTTCCGGCTCGTTGTCGGGGCGGTGAGACGTGTTCAGAACTATCTGTACGATAGGAAGGGGGTTGAGGTTTTGTTGGATTGGATGGGAGAACTGATGGAAGTACCATCACGTGTCCCTATTACCACTAGGCAATTGTGAGTATAACATTTATCAAGGGAACAGAGCTGTATACGGAATTGAGTGCCAGCTACTAAGCTGAACCACCTTATGATTTGTCATTTGTGACTAAATTGTATGTATATTAGGGTGGTGGGGGGGGGGGGGGGGGGGCTTTAAAAACCAAAATATAACCTCTTATAGTCAAGAAAACAGCATTTTTGTTGAGCTATTGATGGGCCAAAAACTTTCGGCCGTCCAAGATTCTCACCAACAAGAAAGGAGTGAACCAATTCTTGATCATCTCAAATTAAATAGCTTTTCTTAACCCTACATGAGGATATAATGGTCGCAGGTTCCCAGAGGTAACAGAGGAGCTAGTAGGAAAACTCACTGAATATGTCCAGCAATCTGAAACCTTACACCAGGAACATTTCTCTATTCTCATCAGTAAGCGTGTTGATGGTGACTTTACCGGAGATATCAGTGATAGGACTCGACCTAATGTCAAGGTAAAGCAGATATTTGTTCTCATACTCCATATAAATTACATACTTACATATGTGTCCGAACTCCACATTTTTCTTCAAAGCAATTACGTCATTAAAATTAGAATTAGTATAACCTTAGCAAACAGCTTAATAATAACACAATTTTTAATTTTACCAACTGCTCACTTTTCCACTCCAGATATCACTGTTGGGAGAGACAGATTGGATGGTAGCAATATACTACAGAGAAGACAGCTGGTTTAAAGTAGATAATCACAATAGTGACGTCATCATCCACTCTCCTGTAGTGGGCATCAAGATATCCAATCATTCTGCTCTCCCCGTGACTATTACCTTTCATAAGAACTACGTTAGTAATCTTACTTAGTTTATAGTTTATAGTTTATAGTTTATAGTTTATAGTTTATAGTTTATAGTTTATAGTTTATAGTTTATAGTTTATAGTTTATAGTTTATAGTTTATAGTTTATAGTTTATAGTTTATAGTTTATAGTTTATAGTTTATAGTTTATAGTTTATAGTTTATAGTTTATAGTTTATAGTTTATAGTTTATAGTTTATAGTTTATAGTTTATAGTTTATAGTTTATAGTTTATAGTTTATAGTTTATAGTTTATAGTTTATAGTTTATAGTTTATAGTTTATAGTTTATAGTTTATAGTTTATAGTTTATAGTTTATAGTTTATAGTTTATAGTTTATAGTTTATAGTTTATAGTTTATAGTTTATAGTTTATAGTTTATAGTTTATAGTCACACCTATCTCCAGAACAGTGACAACAGGTCCAGATGCGTGTACTGGGATGTGGAAGAGGTTGGTTGGAAGAGTGACAATTGTACCACTCAGGAACTTGGTGGGGGCAGGGTTCAATGTGTTTGTCACCATCTAACATCTTTCGCTATCTTAATGGTGAGAATTAGAAATTAACCGGCAGCCTCTCACTGTCTGATTTAACCTTCTTTAATCAACATTTGTACATGGTTCATAAAAAGGGATTAGAAAGTTATTATTTTAAAAGTTGAACGATAATTAAGGTTTTAATATAAATTAAGTTAATATTTTTATTTTCACAGGATCCGTTTACGGATTTGGCCAATAATCCATTCCAATCATTTCTGACTAAAGTCGTTTTGTCAGTTTCAATCGTGTTCCTGATTTTTTCCATTATCATATGGATATCTTTCAAGTGAGTGCCTTCAAATTCTATATAATATTATGATGCTTATTAGATATAAGTAAATTTGACCAAAATGGGTAGAATGGACAGCTGCCAGTGTCTCTCTTTCCCAAACAAAGGTAAATGATATCAATTTGAATGACCGTCCGCAGATGCAAAATGATACCGAGAATGAAATCGGTCGGTCGCTTTTCCCATTTATTCACGGCTTACGAATTGTAATAAGTTTCGATTAATTGCATCAATCACATGATGTAAAAATCTCTTTGGGTTGCTTTAGGGTCGATACCTAGTATTTCGGGATAAGGGCGGTAGTTAGTGTCCCATTAGCTTATGTTTATTGAATCATTATTGCCGAGTACAGCTGTCTTCGGACAGTTCTTCTTAATCTATTACAACTGTAAATGAATGAGAAAAGCGACCGAGTCTGATAAATTTGTGCGATGTAAATTAACATAGGAGTTTATCATTGTTACATGTAAATGAGTATGATAACAAGTCTCACCCCCACAAGGTCTCTGAGGAAACTTACCTACATCAAACTACGGTCCAGCTTCTCCTCCTGTCTTTGTACAGCTTCCTTCTTCTTCTTACTAACAGGTGCACACTTTGGTTGCAGTAATAGCGAGGGTGGGGTAGCCGGGGCGGGTGCTTCATCAGAGGGGACAATTTCCTCCGACTTTTAGATCTTTAACGAAATATCTGGCGCCAAAAAATACCTTTTTTTGTTTTTTAAAGCACTGTAAAATTTATGTAGGGACGCCAAAAATATTCAGCGGGGCAGACTTTGCGCCACTGATGCTAATACCATTACTATCTCTTGTCGAACACAAGGTTTTACCTTGTGCCTCGCTTTATCATCAAGCCTGATAACACGAGATGTGACTTGTGAGTCCGCTTATTGATTTAGCTTATTTTATCCCCTGTAATTTCTATGTGGATCCACAAATAACGTGTGTATTATTATTAATGTATATAGTATAAACTAATTACAACACTACAAATCTATTACATTTATTGAGAATTATGTAATGTAACGTGATGGAAATATTTTAAACGGGCATATCCTGTCCAAACCCAGGATGCACTACATGAAGAATTCGTTGTAACTTTGTTTGAAAAGGATTAATACACTATATTAACACATGCAAATAAACCAGGAGAAACTCCACGTGACAGCCGTGCTTGTTATAGCTTCACTTTCCTCATGCAATGGATGTACCTGGCAACATTTGGGTGGATGGTAGTTGACGCGTACTGGCTCCGGTTGAAAGTAAGCCACATACCTTAAGTGATTAAATCTTACCATTGACAATTACTTGACCACACCTTGGCAATTACTAACCACACCTTTTCAACTTAAAATGATATTTTAAGGTTCGTGCGCTTATTCGCGCATGAGTCATAGTCCTCATTACAATATATACAATAATCTAATTTTCACAGATAGTACATTCTTTAGACTCGTATGGCGTCTACCCTCGACAATTCTTCAAGAAAGCTTTTTTCGGAACACTAGGTGAGAGAAGTTTAAGCTACTTGAGCTACATCCTTGCTCAAAACCCATAAAATTACTGAGTTATAAGCCAAAAACCATATGCCCATATTTGGACATACGCACCAAATTTGATAAAATTAAATGTTGGCTCATGAATTGGTCAAATATCAATATTTTTGAATGAAACCAACTTTATAAAGCTTAAGGCATTTTCATTTTCAAAATTTTCCCATGAAATTTTCAGGTTCAAGGTTAAGTTTTAAATCTTCTCAGGACTTTATCTTCTAGCCCGTATTTTTGATTCACTCATTTAGCCTTAGGCCTTTTAAAGAATTTGGCCTAAATATTATTTTGACCGCAAAATGTTTTTAAAGGCCTAAATCAAAAATGTAAAATTTGGATGTGTACAGTGTTTACAGTGATTAATCATCATCCGATGAATATAATATAACTTTCAGGAGTGTCTTTGACGATAACAACTATCAATGTAGTTGTGGCAGTGTTCGAGGATTCATTATCTTATCTGCATGATGAGTTGTGCGTTAAACTTTATATACCCCTTAATAATAACCCGGCATATCATAACGTTCAATTTAGTGTTTCCATGACATCAGAGTTATTATAAACACCTCCGGAATAAAATAATCAGCCGAGATCAGAGATAGAATAATCAATTCTGATAATCCCGGCTCCCGCTGTTAATTTTGTCCCGCTTAATAAATAACCCCGGCAATTCTCACAATCTTCAGTTGTTGGTTTGGAAAGAATTCTCAGATTTACTTTTTGCTCCTGCCAGTGTACCTATGTTTGTGCTACAATATATGGACTTTCTGTCAAGTTGCAGGAATCATCTTCACGGTCAACAAGTTATCCCAACCCTCCAACACTTATTTTAAGGTAACTTAAGGCTATCTTTGACTAATAGATTTTAATACTGGTGTGGATTTGGCATGTTTTGAAAGTCATGAAGCTGGTTAATTGCTTCCGCCATTGTAGCATGAGTGTGGTATAGTAGTATGGTATAGTAGTGTGGTATAGTAGTGTGGTATAGTAGTGTGGTATAGTAGTGTGGTATAGTAGTGTTGTATAGTAGTGTGGTATAGTAGTGTGGTATAGTAGTGTGGTATAGTAGTGTGGTATATTAGTGTAGTATAGTAGTGTGGTATAGTAGTATGGTATAGTAGTGCTGTATAGTAGTGTGGTATAGTAGTGTGGTAAAGTAGTGTGGTATAGTAGTGTGGTATAGTAGTGTGGTATAGTAGTGTGGTATAGTGATAGTAGTGTGGTATAGTAGTGTGGTATAGTAGTGTGGTATAGTAGTGTGGTATTATAGAAGTGTGGTATAGTAGTGTGGTATAGTAGTGTGGTATAGTAGTGTGGTATAGTAGTGTGGTATAGTAGTGTGGTATAGTAGTGTGGTATAGTAGTGTGGTATAGTAGTGTGGTATAAATATAGTAGTGTGGTATAGTAGTGTGGTATAGTAGTTCTCCTAAACTAAACTTCTCCCCCAGAAACAGCTTAGAAGCGTGTTCTCAGTAGCTCTCTCGCTGGGCTGCACTTGGATTACAGCCCCACTTTTATACATCGACAATAAACATATGAAGGGGATTGTCCAAATGGTCTTCATCCTAACCAACGGAATGCAGGTTTAAATGCGTGGTCAAGGTATACATTCCAGACAAAAAAATAGAAAGTCTTCTAGTAGTCGTACAAGAAGTGGAATTTCCTTATAGTCGATAATAATCGCTTAATTAATCAGTTAATGAGCGGTCAAAAGGCGCTTTTTTTAAAGAACCGTTTGTAAACGCTTCCAAATTGCTTTTATATATATATAAAAGCACTCATTATATATATATATAATGAGTGTTGGAAAAGCGGTCAGCCGGGAAAAAAACCGAGTATAAGCGATTATAAGCGATTATAATTGTTCATAAAAAATCACAAATGTGTGCGCTTTCCAAACCTGCTAGACACTTACTAAACAAACCAGTTAAATGGACATTTAGAAATGCGGTTATAAGCGATTTTGCAATTTTCTGTTTGAAAAATACATGAAAAAAGCAATTTTTAACGCTTATAATATGAAGTATATGATAAAAACGCTTATCAACAATTGAAATTGCTTTTCATAGACACTAACAGAAAATTTTATTTTTGATAACTTAACTCTTATTGCTCTTCTAGTAAATAAATTCCAATAACTTTGTTCAATTTTGTAATGACTAAATGTTTCTTCTTTCAGGGTCTTTTCATCTTCATTTTCTTCGTTTTACTTCAACCAGATGTGAAGCAAGAATTGCTGAATTCTCTTTCCAACAGAAAAAGCTCTTTGAAGACTGAGAAGCTGGAGGAAAAGGAGTTCCATGAAGTACCCACAGATGAAGCTGAATAAGGATCAGATGAAGCTACCGTCAATAAGGAAAACTGTCATATTAAAGTTATTTGACGCCCTTGCTTCTTATGGATGCCATATCTAGCTACCCCAGACTTAATTCATGAAGTCATTCTCTTCCCAGAATAAGTTCCCTCACCTCAAGAATTTGACCCGACAGGGCTGCACCCATTGCAGAATTAACTGTTCGTTTTTAAAACCCTGTGCCTCTTTTATTTCCATTATACTTATATATTTTCCGTGTCATATTTTGTAGGGGGTGCACCATAAAAATAAACTTGCTCGGATTTTAAAATTTTTTGTACCATTGTTTTCTAGAGACTGTGAGAATTTTCACAATACTAAATTTGTCATACCTTTTTTGGAAAGATCAGTGAGTTTCGCCTAGGTGCCATATTTGATGGTGCGCGGCTTTTGGAGCAAAATTAGCTGTAAAACTCGCGTAATTTGACCAAATTTGACCAAATTCGTTGATTTTTGTCGTATTATTTGGATATATCTTCAGTTCCTTGAATGAGATCATTCTGAAAATTGGCGAAGACCTTCCAATAGGGCTTTCACAACTGTCCGAAAAATTTGGTGGATATCGGAGTTGATATAGTGATCAAAATACGCTGCTTTTAGCTGTAACATAATGTCTAATGGTTGGATATGCTTTAAACTTTTCGGACACTTTCCTTGTAAGTCTATGAGTAAGCTTACCAATTTTTGTTGCAATCGGAAGTCGGGAAGGATACTTAATATCTATTTATTTGAAGAAAATTGTGCTGGCCGAAATTAGCGCTAAAAAACCATCCTACTGTCGGCACGCGCGGCTCACTGTCGATGGCGCACTACCTATATTTTGCAGTATTGATCATTTATTCTTGTAGTCGGGAGTGTTACTGTTAGGGCTCCCGTTGACCAAATTACATTTTACCCCGTTCAAACTCGTTTGCAAAATTCTTTTAAAAACCCAAAAATCACCATATTCAGATGCTTAAAAACATGTTAAAATTTAATTAGAGGCGTGTAATTGCAACTTATCGTTATTACTATTATTGCTGAGTACTGCTTCCAGTTCCATTTATTCAATTTTGAATGAATGGGAAAAGCGAGCGACCATTCTCATTCTCGGTGTCATTTTGGGATGATGATTAATCACTCTACACTCGACTGTCACATGACTTTTTCAACCCGTAATTCTCTAGCTGGTTCTGAAAGAATTTTCAAAACCCTAACCCTCTAATCTGATCCCAACCCTAACCCTAACCCTTACCTGAGGACCCCAGGCTATTATAGTAGAGGCTCTTACGGGCAAAAAGACGAGTTTTCTGCTACGAGTTTAGAGACCTAACCGCTAATTGGACACAATAGTATGATGTCTAAGGATCGATAATATGTATAGCACGTGACTAAAAGTGAAGTCATCGAGGAGTCTGCGTACATGATCCCTCCTGAGGATGAGGTTGAAGTGCAGAGTATACCTATTCCTAGTATCCCTGGTTCCTCCGCTAGATTTGAAAACAACCAGCTGTACTCCCCTCGGCGCCTTAGTGCTCATCTAGCTCCTACTAGAGGCAAGTCAGGAGGTCCACCTAAACATGACAACTCGACAAGAGATCATAACCAGACCTCAAGCAATCACTGCAGTGACAGAACAAAAAAACAACAGAATATCAAGGTTCTAGGAAGCCATGACACGAGGCTTTCATGTGAGACAGCCCCATCACCACTGGGTACTAAACGACCTAGGAAACCATCAAACAAGAAGGAGGACCGGGAAGAAGCCACAACTTCAACAGCCAACGATACCAATGGCCAATGCCGACAACATGAACCAGAAGGAAGTAGTCGATCACAGCCCCCCTCCGAGAAAACCGATCTTGATAAGGATAAGACTCCAGGAATAGATCAAACTGAAAATACAGGAGTTTCTATCCCAACTAGCCATGTGGCAACAGTAAATAGCACTCATGGAGAAACCGTATCTGCTAACAACCTATGCCACAAGGAGCCAGCACAAAAATCACCAAAGGAGAATGCCCAGACCAGCCCAGAAACACCAAGAGGAAGATCACATCCGACCCAGCGGTCGAACCGAAAATGTCTCCTTGTTCACGATGATTTTTTCGACAAATTTGACGGGACCAAATTTAGCAGTCGTTTTGAGATCAGCACATATCGAGCCTTCTCGGTCGACGATATCATTTCGAAAGGAGGCCTCGTATCAAAAGTGCGAAACACAAAACCAGATGTCGTGTTCGTGCATACAGGATTTCAAGACCTATTCTGGCTCAAACTTTCTGCTGACGATCTTTTCGGTAAATATAAACAGATGGTCTACAACATCCTCGAATCGACAACGGCTAAACTCTGCCTATCAGCGATCATCCCAATCCCTGGCTACCCTCGTCTGACCGAGGAGATTGAATCCTTTAATGGCTTGCTGTCAACTTTTGTGAGCAACCTCAGATCAGGACAAAAATACCGAAACCGTGTCTTTACATCGTGTAATCGTAATCTCGGTGGATTCATAAACAAAGGGACAGGAAAAAATGGCGTAGAACTGTTCCTCTCAGAAAGAGGCCAACGGAAAACCTGGCTGAAGTTTCGTGATTCTCTTTATAGAACTGTAGACATGGAGACCAGTCACGGGAATTACGAGGACGAAACTGGATACAAACCGAAAAGGAAGCGCAATGATTAATTCTATATTTGATAGGACTACGAGCCACCAACAAGACCTTATGAGGATCTTGTCGTGGAACATTCATGACGCAATGTCCTCCAAAGAGGGCCCCAAGGCCGATGATGAGGACTTCACCAAACTTCTCATTGGGTGTAACATATTCTGCCTGCAGGAAACGAAGGCTGAGTTCCACCTTCCAAACTTCAAATGCTACAATAGCCTTAGAACCGGCTCGCGCTCCGGTGGGCTATGTGTGGGGGTCCATCGATCCCTGTCAGGAGACTTCAAGCCCGTAAAAAGCTCCCATCCAGATATTCAAGCGGTGACTTTTTGCCCCGCCACTGATGATACTCTTAAGTTCACAATAATCAACGTATACGACTCCCCAGAGCAGTCATCCTACAAAAAGAGACTGAAAAACAGCAATGGTGGACCAACCCAGTCAACACTCGAATCCATTATTGACTTTGTTGCTGAAAACACAGATCTCGGCGAGAAACTGGTTCTAGGAGACTTCAATGCAAGAACAGGGGACCTCAACTTTAACTTTGATGATGAACCTCCAGCTGACATCGAGGCTTTCTCGACAATTGCAAGCTTTCCAGAAAAATCAACAAGATCAAGCAAAGACTCTGTGATAAACCCAAGGGGAAAACTTTTTCTGGACTTCATATCCAGTCTGAACCTTAGCATTCTTAATGGTGATACACTAGGAGACATCTTTGGGGAACCCACCTCAATTAATTACAATGGACACAGCGTTGTAGACTACGTAACAGCATCCCCCATGCTAAGGGAATCGGTGCAAAGTCTTAAGGTCTTAGATCTTACGAAATTCTCAGACCACCGCCCATGCTTATGCACACTGAAACTGAGTCATAATTATATAATTGATCCGGACGAAATTCTATCCTCACTCCAGCCAGCCCCAATAAAACACAAATGGGACGAGAATGCTTCAGAGAATAAACAGCAGTTCCTAGATGTCCAAAAAGAACCCCAGTTTGCAAGCAGAATCGCGGAACTGGTTGAAGCTG
The DNA here is from genome assembly GCF_026151205.1 of Bolinopsis microptera. NCBI lineage: Eukaryota > Metazoa > Ctenophora > Tentaculata > Lobata > Bolinopsidae > Bolinopsis > Bolinopsis microptera. The sequence goes on along the minus strand of NC_087083.1, from coordinate 11,264,020 downwards.
TTTGCGTAAAAAAGGAGGATGTCATTAAGCTCAATGAAAACATCGTCGGCATTTATCGTGATATGGCTGATCAGGCCCTACCAAGACCTAGAAAACATAAACAAAAACCCCTCAATAGGAAAACTCGGGGATACAAAAGGGCAAAACCGAAGTCTCCATGGTTTGATATTGCCTGCATCATCGAAAAACGTGAACTAAATCGATTAGCTAAAACATACGGTAAAAGTCCTCTTGATAAAGAACTGAGAGACAGCTACTACAACAAACGCCGCGAATATCGAAAGCTCGTGAGACAGAAGAAGGCCAAGTTCGTGGAATCTCTTTGTCGTGATGTTGACGAGGGGCGCGACATTAACTGGAGTCGCTTTAAGAAACTTAAAAGCTTCTCCTCAAATGGCTCAAAGCTGGACGTTTTCGATATGATGAACTTCTGTAAATTCTTCAAAGAGCTGTACTCAAAACCTTCCATCCCGAATGAAGAAACTGCTGACTTCACGGAACGCAGAAAGACTGAACTTCGTGTTCATGAACTCGTGGAAGTTCTGGACAAAGATATCGAAATAGAGGAACTTCGGACCGCCATCAAAGGCCTTAAGAAAGGGAAAGCCATCGCCGAAGATAAAATCCTGAATGAGTTCCTCATTTCGTCAGATGAACCAATGCTGTCAGCTGTTCTCAACCTGTTCAACCACTGTCTGAAACTCGGGGAGTATCCATGGACGACCTCTCTAGTTACCCCCTTGCACAAAAAGGGGAGTGTATACGATCCGAACAACTACCGGGCGATAGCCGTGGCGAGCAATGTTGGGAAGCTGTTTTCAACTATCTTATTACAGCGCCTACTCACATTCCGGTCACTGAACTGTCCAGACACCATAAACCAGCTAGGGTTCTGTAAAAAAGCACAGACGAGTGACCACATACTAACACTCTCAACTTGCATCCAAAAGTATGTAACGCAACGGAAAAAGAGGCTATATGGATGCTTCGTCGACTACGCGAAGGCGTTCGACTCTGTGTGCCGAGATGCCATGCTCTATAAACTCTGGGAGCTAGGAGTAAGAGGTCGATACTTTCAATGTATCGAGCAGATGTATTCACATTCCTCAGCAAAAATCAAACTGTTGAACAGATTGTCAGAGACAATCGACATTCACTGTGGGACTGAGCAAGGTCACCCGATGTCTCCTGAGCTGTTCAAGTGTTTCATCCACCAACTCTCCCTAGATCTGGATAACGCTGAGGAAGTCAACGTCCCTGAACTGAATAATGTTAATATCACTCATCTCCTCTGGGCTGATGATCTTATACTTCTTGCCCTTGATCATACTGGACTACAGAAACTTCTAAACGTTTTACACAGTTACTGTATCGAATGGGGACTAACCGTTAACATCGGAAAAACGGCAGTGATGGTGTTCAACCGTTCCGGGAGGCTCCTTAAAGAGAGTCTGACATTCCAACTCGGCGAATCCAACATCACATCAGTTCGAGAATATTGCTACCTCGGGATAACCTTTACCCTCAACGGTTCTTCAGCAGTAGCACAGAACAAACTGAAGCAAAAAGGTCTCAGAAGCTACTTCGCGCTAAAAAGCAGTATTGACTTAAGACACTTCAGGCGAACAATCGTATTCAAGCTATTCGACGCGCTTGTGGTACCGATTGTGACATACGGATGTCAGGTGTGGCTCCCAGAGACTCTCTTTGTCAGAAACTATCAAGATAATATCAACACCAAATCTCTCCTGAAGGAGACTGCAAGAGATCCTCTCGAAAAGCTTCATCTCTCATTCCTCAAGTGGACCTTAGGAGTGGGCAGAAAAACCTCAAATGCGAGTGTATGGGGTGATACAGGCCGCTGCCCCCTAGTGATAAAGGCATCAAAGCAAGTATTTGGGTATTTCAACCGACTTGAGCAAATGGACAGAGCTGGTTGCACAAGTCTAGCCAGACAGGCGTTCATAGAACAACGCACACTCAATCTGCCATGGTACAAAGGTATAGAAGATCTCCGACAAAGCCTTCAGTCAGTATCATCTCGCAGGTTGACCTACCCCAACCAATTCAAAACAGCACTACGTAGTACTTTTATTAACTGTTGGAACGAGGAGCGGCAAAACAACCGGAAGCTCAGTTTCTACAACACTATCAAAAGTGAATTTACAGCTGAAGCGTACCTGAACCTGCAGCTCAGTGGAGAAGAGGTGAAGCGGCTGGCGCAGTTCAGAATGAGTGCTCATAAGTTCAACATCGAGACCGGTAGATACGCCATCAACCGTGAAAATCCGCTCAGTCGCATTTGTAAGCACTGTTCTTCATCAGACCTTGAAGCTGTCGGAATACTGGCCGAACTACCAATGTTTGAGCCGATCATTGAAGATGAGAAACACGTTCTCACGGATTGTTCGCTTTACGACGACCTGAGGCGAAACATAGGTCAGCAGGCGAGAACCATGATCACCTCTGGAGCGGAGACCTTTGCCGACCTCTTCAAGGATATCCTATTGATCAGAGAAACTGCCAGATTCTTGAGTAAAGTGAACAAGCGGAGGTTCCCCCCGAGTGACAGAAAAGAAAAGGAAGGACCTACAACATGACTCACGGACTCAACATGCGAAACGTGGATCCGACAGTGTGTTATTTTTCGTGTGCGTTTCACACTTTTGATTTAGTGTGGAATTTATGTGTGGATCATAGGCATGGACACAAAGGACTGGTTGTTCGCGTCATGAACATTCCTTTTTAGAATAGCTCGGTTTTTAAACTCTTTAGACTATAACCGTCAACCGTGCATTTTTCAGGACAGGTTTCGGTTTTTTCGTTTTTGACTTTCATTTTATCTTTATTTTTTTAAATTTAGATCCGACACAATGTTTATGTAATGATCATTTTATTTTGAAATCCTTTGAAATCCTTTGAAATGTTAAGAAGTATAAATTTGGCCTTATTAGTCACGTGCTATACCAATGCGCGTTTTAAACTTTGACAGTCTATTACTCTAAGGCAAATAAAGTAATTATATTCATATTTTGTCAGCAATAAGATCACATTATTTTCTATTTAGTGTGAAAATATGAGCTAGAACGGACATAATCTCGCTGAGTTATAGCTGTTTGAAATTTATGATGAACGCGCGGGTGCCAATTGATAACAACTAAATGCTTTTGCGCGTAGTGCGCGTCGAAAATTTGGCAAAAACGCTTGCGGAGTGACAATATTCAAACTTCGATAAAGTATATGAAGTGGGTACTTCTCGGAAAGGAAAAATTTAGGCAAACACGATGTGACTATTTTTGGGTTGATTTAATACAACTGCAAAAAATTATTCAAACTTCAAGCAAAAAAGTCAAAATTTTTACCACTTTTTTGGATTTTTGCCTCAGAACAAATAGAGGGATTTGTTTTATTTTTATACAATCTTGTGCGGCTGTCTTTTAGCTATCTTTATGCAAGTTTTGTCGACATGCCAACAAAATTAACTTGCTCAAAATATCAAAAAACATGGTTTTTTGGCCTATTTTTGGCCCAAAAATCGGTTTTTTGCGATTTTACCCCAGAACAATCAGTCCAATCATCTTGAAACCACTTTCAATCGATTCTACGGTCAAAAATACGTCTAGTAAGGTGTATCTGGGGTCCCTAACGTATCGAGCAGACAATGCCCGTAAGAGCCTCTACTATTATGTTCATTAACATATAGATTTGGCGGAATGACAGGCTGAGCGCGGCCCAGTAAGTCATGTGATACTGATAGTCAAGTGTAGAGTAATTAGGTAATCATCATAGGATCATCCAGATCATCCAGTTGATGATCATGATTCAAATTTCAATGTGTCATGTGTGATGACTGATAGAAAACATACAAATTAGTATAAAATAAATTGGAAAAAAAACTTCAGATAACATCATTAATTTGAAGTTTTAATTTCACTCTTAACTTAAACTAGAACTAAGCAGTGTTAAACATACCAAAGGCCATTAAATACTCATATTTACAAATGCTGGATGAATTACCAGTACCTCAAATTCAATGCATTTGTTAACAGTAACAACAATGTCCGATACAATGGAATGAGCGTAGTAATAGATTTATGATTAAATTATCATGAGGCCCAATTATAATAACTCCATTTAGTAGAGGCTCTTACGGGCAAAAAGACGTGTTTTCTGCTACGAGTTTAGAGACCTAACCGCTAATTGGACACAATAGTATGATGTCTAAGGATCGATAATATGTTAAGAAGTATAAATTTGGCCTTATTAGTCACGTGCTATACCAATGCGCGTTTTAAACTTTGACAGTCTATTACTCTAAGGCAAATAAAGTAATTATATCCATATTTTGTCAGCAATAAGATCACATTATTTTCTATTTAGTGTGAAAATATGAGCTAGAACGGACATAATCTCGCTGAGTTATAGCTGTTTGAAATTTATGATGAACGCGCGGGTGCCAATTGATAACAACTAAATGCTTTTGCGCGTAGTGCGCGTCGAAAATTTGGCAAAAACGCTTGCGGAGTGACAATATTCAAACTTCGATTAAGTATATGAAGTGGGTACTTCTCGGAAAGGAAAAATTTAGGCAAACACGATGTGACTATTTTTGGGTTGATTTAATACAACTGCAAAAAATTATTCAAACTTAAAGCAAAAAAGTCAAAATTTTTACCACTTTTTTGGATTTTTACCTCAGAACAAATAGAGGGATTTGTTTTATTTTTATACAATCTTGTGCGGCTGTCTTTTAGCTATCTTTATGCAAGTTTTGCCGACATGCCAACAAAATTAACTTGCTCAAAATATCAAAAAACATGGTTTTTTGGCCTATTTTTGGCCCAAAAATCGGTTTTTTGCGATTTTACCCCAGAACAATCAGTCCAATCATCTTGAAACCACTTTCAATCGATTCTACGGTCAAAAATACGTCTAGTAAGGTGTATCTGGGGTCCCTAACGTATCGAGCAGACAATGCCCGTAAGAGCCTCTACTAATTGTATCGATACGCTGATTCCGAATCACCCCCCATGACGTAGGGTTAAAATGCTACCCTGGAGAGTTATGGGCAAAAAACCGTTTTGGTCACGTGACAGGCTAGTAAAATACGAATTCGATTGTTTAGGGCCCGGGTTAGGGTTAGGGTTGTGGTAAGGGTTATGGTTAGCTTCGGGGTTATGGTTAGGGTTAGGGTTGGGATTAGGGTTTATGTAAAACCGTTTTGTACGGCTGCAAAACCATAAAAACCAAAGTCACGTGAAATTTTTGGGCGAGCGAATTAGTAAGAGCCCATATTGCGAAAATACTTTGTATGACGTGATGTAATAATTTGTATTTACTACTACAGCAATGAAACGTATAAAAAAATAAAAGATATCATCGTAGCAATAAGCAAGTGAAAAGTTTGTTTTGTTTTAAAGACCCGAGGGCCACCCTTAAGGGCTTTGAAACCGGTTTATTGACAATATAATATATAATAAATAAACTGAAATCATAACATTCATGTCAATACTAACTGAAATAATATAAGCTGTAGTTAAAATAATAATACTTACTGTCACTTAATTAAGATATATGATGTAATAAAATGAATCTCTTTATTTCCACACTAATTCTCACACCAAGCTTTAATTCACACACCAAAACTTTAAATTTTATTAGATTACAAATGTCCTAATATATACGTCTCTTATCTTTTAGTTAAAAAGTCAGGGGTGCAGCCGTTTAACTTCAATTAAGATTAAAACAATTCATCACGCTGGATCACGATGTTATTCTATCAAAATCAGCTAGGCGATATTTGAATTGATTGCTGGGCTCTGTGTGGTACTGTGTAGTGGTAAGTGGGTGTGTGTGCGCGTGGTTGTTATTATGATGCGTTGAGATCAGCTACGTTGATGATATGTGATTGTGCGTGTTGTGCTGATAAGGCTTTAATTGAGCAATGGCCAGGAGTACTATCAGTAAACTAGTAGCAGGTCTGGCAGTGAAAATTTTCCGATTTCAAAAGTGGTCGGTAATTATTAGTTTTGAAGTGCTTTTGTAACTAAGAAGTTTATTGAGTGAGTGCCTCATGTTGTTTAGATAGTTTACTAATACTAAGTTATGTTGTGGGGTGTGTGATTTTGTGACCGTTGAGATTTCCTTAAACCTGGAATATTATTCAGTAAAAAGGTTTGCCAGCTTTCCTCGTTGTTGCCTCTTGATTGGTGTTCCAATAGCACACGTTTTGCATTAGACTTGTAAATGTTTATTGAAAATAAGCTGGGAAGACAAGTTATATTTAAGTTTGTTTCAGTGATGGCAAGCAGTGGACCTTTAAAAAATACTGATTGTCTAAAAGTGTTACTACCGTATGTAAGAAGCCAGTCAGAGCTAGTCTCATGGCTGGAGTTAACTGTCGGGATATTACTTGGAAAAAGGCCTTTGATTGATTTTGGCACTGTTTCAGGAAAGTATTTCATCCTGTGCATTAATATAAGTGCGTTCTTCACGATTATTCCATGAATAGTGAGAATTCCATACTCTTTAAAGCTATCCCTCGTGTGTGCAGGCAATTGGCCGTCCTTGTAGAAATAGTTGACGTAACCTGGCATAACCATTCTCACACCTTGTTTCTGTTTTTTGAATAGTGACTCAATGTGTGATTTGGCTGCGAAACCCCAGACGAGGGAGCAGAAATTGAGGTGGGATTGAACAAAGCTGTGATAAATTTGAAGCCTGACTTTTAACGGTAAGTGCCGTTTAATTTTGTACATGATACCCATGTATCTATTCATCCTGGCCCTAACGGCATGTATGTGTTTGCTCCACGTTAATTTATCATCGATTATTACTCCGAGGAAACGTGCCTCAGTCACTTGATCTATCACTACTCCAGCTATGGAAACATTAATGTTAGAAAGGGTTGTCGTTCTATGATTGCTAAATACCATAAAGTGAGTTTTTTTGAGATTGAGAGCAAGTCCGTTGCTATCAACCCATTTGATCAGGAGCGAGGTTATTTGATTTAGTTTGAACTGAACCTCTTGCTCTGTGTAACCAGTAACTATGATATTCGCATCGTCTGCGTACAGTATAAACTTAGCTAAATTTGTGATGTTTGGAAGGTCGTTGATATAGATCACAAAGAGTAATGGTCCCAAAATCGACCCCTGGGGTACTCCAAACTGGATTTCTTTGGGCCTCGAGTCTTCTCCACCGACAGTCACGAATTGGTGGCGGCCGCTCAGATAGGACTCGAACCATTTAAGTGCTGAACCTTTAATGCCGTAATGTTCCAGTTTTTTTAGTAGTATAGGATGTTCAATAACGTCAAAAGCTTTAGAGTAGTCAAGAAGAAGCAGCACAGCAATTTGCTTACTGTTGAGAGAGTGTAGAATACTATTTTGAGCATTAAGTAAAGCGTGTTCACATGACATGCCAGGCCTAAAACCGTACTGGCTTTCAAAAAGTGATCCATTGAAGTCTAAAAATTCAAGAACTCGACTATGCATAAGTTTTTCGTATATTTTCGAGAAAGAGCTTAGCAAAGAGATTGGTCTGTAATTAGTAACTTCTGTTTTAGAGCCACCTTTGTGTATCGGAACAACTCGTGCCGATTTTAGAGCATTTGGAAATATTCCCTCAGTAAAGGAAGAATTTATGATTACGGCCAACGTTTTTGTAAATTTCGTATCTAAGCTTGCAAGCTTCATTGGTTCAATTTTTGTGTCAAGTGTCGCTTTGTTCTTGAATTTTTTTACTACTTTACTGATTTCAGAGGGCGTAACAGGTCTTAACTCAATACTGCTAGTACCTATATCCGTCCTACGTCCGTCCTGTAAGAATTCTTCAAAACCTCCTGGATCGAAAGTTTGCCTAGCACTTATCTGGGACTTTATGTTGCTTGCAATGTTGGAAAAATACTCATTAAATTTAGCCGATACATCGGAATGGCTGCTGAGTATGTTTCCACATTCATCCTTTATTTTAATAGGCCCAGAGTGCCTGACATTTCTACCCAGGAGACTATTAATAAGTTGCCACTGCTTTTTGGAGTTGTCGCGGTACTCCTCAAAAAAGTTTTTGTAGTACTTGATTTTGGCCAAATTTATATGTTTGTTACAAAATTTATTAATTTTTTTGTACGCAGCAATATTTGTCACGCTGGGAACTTTTATCTTATCGTGGTAGAGACGTTGTCTGCGGGCACATGCATCTTCTAGCCACGGTAAGATCCAGGGTTTTGAGTCGTGCCGTTCATTTTTACGTCTAGGTCCAGGTTTCTTTTCAGGATATGCTTGATCGTAATGTTTGGAATAGATTTCACTGAATTTGTCATACTGGTCATTCGCATTAGTTTCTCTGTGCACCTCACTCCACGTTTCGCTCTCAATAATTCTTTTGAAATCAGCATGTGCAGCCGCATTGAACCTGCGGAAGTTCGGCACCTTCTCACGACCCTCACTCGATATAACGCGCCTCCCTGCACTCCTGCCCAGTGAGAGTGTCGTCAGTGTTGCTAAGTGGTCCGACACATTGACCGTCAGTACATGACAACTCAAGGTATTTAATAGGTCGTTGGTATAGACGTGGTCAATTAAGGTTGCGCTATGATCAGTTACACGAGTGGGCCTTGACACCAGTTGTACAAATCCGTATTTTTCATAAACTGCGATAAGATTTTTCCCTGCTACATCTTTTTCGTGTTTTACTAAATCAACATTATAGTCACCGGTAAAAACGATGTGTTTGCGAGAGTGCCTATCAAGACTTCGAAGTAGGTTATCTAGAATTTCGGTAAATTTGTCAATACTCCTGGAAGGAGAGCGATAAACATTAACTAACAGTTTAGTTTTGTTGAAGCCTTTGCAGTTGTGAATCTTTACAAATTGGAACTCACCGTTCAAGTCACCATCCCCCTCAAAATGTGGCCTAAAAGATTCAATTTGTTCCGGATTACAGACCCGTTTGTTAATATATATCGTTAAACCCCCTCCCCTGCCTGTTTTCCTTACAGGGTCTTGCTGGATAGGCTCGTAGAAATTTTCCAAAATAAGGTCAGTAATCCCGTTCGGTAATTTATTCAGAGTACAGTTGGTTTCATTAAAACTTAAGATATCGAAATTGCTATATGTGTCGATCTCTTCCCGGAAGTAGCTGATGTTATTATGTAGTGATCTCACATTTAGGGAAAAAATCTTGAGCTCGTTGCGATTCGCAGATTTTACGTGCGTCGGCTGCTTATATTCACAGCGTTGTAAGAATTGAGATAGCTCGTTCCAATAATCAGAGCAACCCTCGTGATCATCTAGCTTATCTCCTATATCATTTATTAAACAATCTCTGTGGTACGGATTAAATGAGATTTTGTCCGACTCTGTGCAGTAGTTCTCGTTCAAATCGATGCAGTTTATATTGAAACCTGCAATATTCTCCTCGCAACACTTCACACATCCTAACACACCTCTGTAGCATTTCACGTGAACTTTCCTGTCGCACCAATCACATTCTCTCACATTATTTATAGAATAAGACCATCCTAAACAAGCGTAACACTGTGCCTTAAATTTAACTTTCGCCTGCTGAGAGCCACTATCGTTTACAGTTTCATCAATATTCGAGTGTAGATCGTTACTAGTATTACTGTTTTTACAGCTCTTGCATGACCAGGTAGGATTCGCTTTCAGTGCTTTGGCTTCAGACTTAGATAACGATTCGCATTTATGATGTTTAGTTGCTTTACATGTTGCACAAAAGAGTAATGGATGATTCTTTGTTAAACGTGTTTTACAAGTGCCACATTGTTTAGAATTGGTCGGTGGATCTACTTGATTAGTTATACTGATAATATCTATATAAAACTTGTAATATAGTTTCTATAGAACTAGGAAAACGTAACCTGTCAGAACTGTTCAGCAAGGACTATTCAGCCCTGAGTGTGAATCAGCTCGTGACTTTCTGACTAAACTAAGAGTAACCTGTACAGATTTACCTGTACAGAGTACAAATCAAAACCTGCCTGCCTGTTTATTATACCTGCCTGTTTAAAATGAAATTTAAAAAAATACAAGATCTGTGTGAGAGTGTATACAAATTGTAGTGCTGTATCTGTGTGACCTCATTCCTGAAAAAAAAATAAATTGTGTCACGTATGTCATCGTAAGATTGTACGTCGTATGTTCTATTATGTTATAAATGTCTGTCATACTGACATAATAATTATAGTAATGAATATTTTGGGTTATTGATATGAAAGATCGTGACCGTTTAAGTGTGATTGTATTGTTATTATCAGCCTTGATTTAGTGAGATAGTGATGGTTGATTTCGGAAATAGTTGACTGAGTAAATGTAAAGGTTAATAGGCCGATTTGAATATTAGACTAGAATAAATTGTAAATATGAGATTACAGGATGAGATTAGATAGTGTTTGAAAGAGCCAATCAGATCATTTCTAGCCTCGATGCTGAACTGTGAGCAGCTGATTTTGAAAAAATAAAGTCATGGGATCGCTAAGACATGAAAATATAGCAAATAATTGATGATAGCCACTAGCCAGTTTGAAATTATAGTGCGATTATTTATTTGTAATCCTCTTTTCATTGTACGATAGGCTGCACCCTCTGATGCAGGTATTTGTCGATACGTTTAATCACAGCAGATTTGTTGACATTTTGGGTAATTTAATAGACTTCTTTTAAACATAACTTAAACTTAACTTTATCAGTCAGCTCAACTTCATGGCTTAAACACAAAACTAGTTCACCTATAAGTGGACCGAGAAAATCGTTCTACTATGTTAGCATAAAGGACGCGTAAGGGTAGCGGCCCTTTACGCAGCCCCAGAGTCAAGAGGATACAGTGAACCCAGCATCTGGTGAGCACTGATTTACCTAGCTTGTTGAAGTGAATGCCGTCGCGTGCTAGGTGCGGTAGGCCGAATAGAACATTATCAAAGAGTTTGAAATTTCTACTGCGTAAGGAGAGTTGGAGCATCAGTTCGTTCGTCAGATCTATTGTCCGGTTCATTTTGTTGAAACGATCTGCATTTATGGACAATGGGCTGATGGAGTCAAATAAAAACTGAACGTTCAAGTGTCTGTACTTGTCAATGAAAAGTTTAACGTGGTTGTGGAGAGTCTGGGGATCTGCACCGTTTTTCCTCAGGTCGTTTATCCCTGCTGAGATTAGGACTACGTCAGCCTGCCGAATGGACTCATCGTGTTGGTCGAGATCGCGCAGCAGAAAGAGATCATTTCTGAAAGCTACGGCAGGCTCTTGCAGTTCACTGCAATCAAAAGAAGCGTTTTTGGAATCAGAGAGGATCAGTACGCGTTTAGGCCCTGGCTGGCTGGTGGTGGAGGGATGAGAGACAGGGCTCTGCTTAGGACGGGATGATGGACTGATCAAAGTTCTGCACGTAATGCTGATCCGGGTGCCTGTGCACTGCTCTTGATGGACCCGCGGTACACTGTGATCGAAGAGGTTCTGGCTAGACCGAGTCATGGAGTACAAAGACCCGTGCTCGGGGGTAATGGAAAATCGCTCGTACTTTCCTGGCAGCTTCCTCCTGAAAACAACTGGGCGTGCAGCTCCGAGAGTGATGGTCAGGATGGAACTATCGGGGTCAAGCGACGGCTCGTTGTCGCTGTGGGGAGGAATGTGAGCTGTGTGTGAGTCGTATTTAGTCACCAAGAAACTATTTGAGGATTCATGGACATCGGGGGACAAAGATACGCGTTTATCAATAATAAGTTTCAGATATGGGTTTGAGTCAAAATCCCTAGCCTTGTGGTGGCTCCCCCCGTACTTATAAGGCAATGATCCGTAATAAGCCGTTTTCCTGCTCCCAAAATCACGGTCATATTCTGTCCCTGAGTCCAAGACTCCTGCATCAAAATCTGCGAACGGATTACCTTCGTAAAGTTCGTAAGGTTCCAGATTACCTGGTGAGTGCTGACTAACTGGAGCATCTGACGGTGCTGGAGCTGGAGGTGGAGAGAAGCAGATGTCAGCGTTCTCTGGAACTGCAGGCGGAGCACACGTAGCTGGTGTTTGGAGGTCTGCTACCAGTGTCTGGGCGGAGTCGATGTTCTTCTTCAGCTCCTCCAACTGGGAGTTCGCTTCACAGACGTGCCTCGAAAAATGGGAGGTTAGATCGTTCAGTCTGTGTGTCAGTGCGTCGCCGTCAGTCATTAGAACACGAGTAAAGTGTTGTTTGAGGGAGAACTCCTTTTTCCTAGGAGTGTCACGTAATTCGACGTAGCTCTTGTCGTCGTAAATTCTCGTGAGCTCATCAAAAATTTGTTGGTCCGACAATTTGTCGACTAAATCAATGCAGAGTTGTGGGCTATAGCATCTGATGTTTGTCTGTGTCGAACAATCAATTTTCAAGACTGTACCTGCACTTTGTAGATTTGCCAGGTAGCCCTCTTTAAGACTGTAGGTAGCGGTGGGCGTGCCGCTACCTGGCGGCCCGGTGGAGTGTTGAGAAGACGCTGGACTGATCATGTCTGTCAGGTGATGGTGGTGGTGGTGGTCCGGTCTGTTGAGTCGGTACAAGAATGACGTCAACACAGTACAACACGTACTATCTTATCAGCAATCCATTAGCGAGTGAAATTGCTAACGAATTGAAAAGTAAATGTGATCGATTGAAAGTAAATGTGATCGATTGTTAACCATTTTGAAAATATCTTGCGTTTTACATGATTAAGAAAATTGTATGTTATATACTATGGCGCACACAGGAGGAGTAAAGTGTAAAGAAACTGCCACAAACTGCTACAAACTGCTACTAACTGCTACACACTGGCACTAACTGCCACAAACTGCTACTAACTGCTGCAATCGCGCCCACGCAATAAATAAACTTGATAATAATTAATTCGGCTGAACCAACACATTATAATTTACCGCGCCGCGCACGACGCGCGCCTCACAGGAGGGGCAAAGTGCAAAGAAACTGCTGCTTACTGCTGCTAACTGCTGCTCACTGCTGCTCACTGCTACTAACTGCTGCTCACTGCTGCTCACTGCAGCTGCTCACTGCAGTCGCGCGCGCTCCCATAGTAGCAGTGAGCTGTGAGCAGCAGTGAGCAGCAGTGAGCAGCAGTTAGCAGCAGTTAGCAATAGTTTTTTATGCACTTTGCCCCTCCTGTGACAGCAGTTAGCTGCAGTTAGCAATAGTTTTTTAGTTTTGCACTTTGGCAGTTGGCCCTCCTTGTCATACGTTGTAAGAAACTGTACACTATAGTGAAACGACCGTGTGGGTCACAACGTGATACAAGGCCCTCCTGTACGACGTACGTGCAGATCGAGTAACAAATACAATAGTCAAACTTCGATAAAGTATATCAAATGGGCACTTCTCTGAAAGCACAAATTTAGGCAAACACTAAACGATTATTTTTGAGTTGATTCAATCACTAACAAATAATACAACTGCAAAAAATTATTTCAAATGTAAACAAAAGATAGCAAATTTTTACTATCTTTTTGAATTTTACCCGAGGAAATTTTGGAATAATAATTTAATTTTAATGCCATTATGTGCAGCTGTGTTTTAGCTATCTTTAAGTAGGGGGTGCACGACAAAAATAAACTTGCTCGGATTTTCAAAATTTTTGTTCCATTGTTTTCTAGAGACTGTGAAAATTTTCACAGTACCAAATTTGTTTTACCTTTTTGGAATGATCAGTGAGTTTCGCCTAGGTGCCATATTTTATGGTGCGCGGCTTTATACCCGTGCGCGGCTTTATACCCGTAAAATAACTGTTCTATATATTGGACCGTCCAACTCGGCGCGCGTCCTGGTAGGTTGTAAACCTACAAGGCTTTAGCAAGCAAAATTAAGTGTAAAAGTCTCGTAATTTGGCGAAATTCGTTGATTTTTGTCGTATTATTTTATTATATTTTCGGTTCCTGAACATGAATCATGCTGAAAATTTGTCAGAACCTTTTAATCATACTTAACTACCGAACCTAATTTATTTTGGAGAGATTGGTTTTGATTAAGAGGTCTAAAAATGATAAAATAGGTATAAATTCGTTGATAACTCAAATTCTGACCATGATCGAAATTGCTCAAACTAATTTAGGTTCATGTCAGTAAACATAAGTGTTTACGTAAGCTGACCAAATTTCAACAAAATTGTTATATGGGAAGTATTATAATTTTTTGATTGTTTTCGAAATAATGTGCTGGCCGAAATATGAGCTAAAAAACCATTCAATTGTCAGCGCGCGCGTTTTACGGTCGATGGCGCACTGCCTACTTTAAGCAAATTTTGCTGATATACCAATAAAATAAATTTGCTCAAAAGTTTTAAAAATTTGGTTTTTTGGCTCAAAAATCAGTTGTTTACGATTTTACCGGGGAAACTCAGTTTCAACTTTATGACTTTAAGTTGAGGGGCAACTTAGGTTCGGATTGGGCATGGATAAGGCACAGTTACTTAACGCAAGGACTTTTTTATCAAAATTCTTTCTTAGAAGTTAAAATGTTTGATTGCAAGACTCAAAATTCAGATGATATATCAATATGTCAATGATAAATTTACTGGGCCGCGCTCAGCCTGTCATTCCGCCAAATCTTTATTATTATATACTATTTGACCAAAACCCATAATCATGGGTAGAGTGTACCGCTGCCAGTGTCTCTCTTTTCCAAACAAAAGGAAATGATATTAATTTGAGGAACCGTCCGCTAATGCAAATTGATACCGAGAATGAAATCGGTCGCTCGCTTTTTCCAATCAATAAGCTTTATTACAATTCGTAAGCCGTGATCGAATGGAAAAAGCGAGCGACCGATTTCATTCTCGGTATCAATTTGCATTAGCGGACGGTTCCTCAAATTAATATCATTTCCTTTTGTTTGGAAAAGAGAGACACTGGCAGCGGTACACTCTACCCATGATTATGGGTTTTGGTCAAATATCATCTCTTTTTGATTATATTTATAATGTCAGGATAATTTACACAATCGAAACTTCATTAACAAGGAGGTAATTCCGACGATTTCGAAATTCTGCCTTTGAAAACGTTTCCTTGTGTTTAGTTAGGTATATCTGTCGATAACCGACTGAATATGGCACTTTTTACTCATTCAAGTTGGCATTAAATTCATATATAATGCCATTTAAATATCGTGGAAAGCAGAATATATTCGAAATCACGAAGGAGCAAAATTCTCACCTTTCGCACGTGCAAACTTTGAGCGGACGTTGCGTGCGCATACAATATTGAATCATCGTAAATTTTTGCATAGTGGTATTAAATATATAGTTTGATAAGCATGCAAAGTTTCAGAAGATTTCAAAAAGAACTTGGATCACAACGGGACTCCAAAGTTGATAAAAATCGTGAAAATCAAAATTTTTAGTGATTTTAGCTATTTTAAATAAATTTGGGCGTGTCCCCACGTGTGCAACTTTTCGATTTTTAACTTTAAAACTAGCCTATAACACAATTTACACCTTTAAGAAGCAAAATTGAGCTCCACAACCCAAGGGATGACCCAACACCAGAGAATACTAATTCACAACTTTTGTGTTTTTATAAAATTATTCTTCAAAAAAGCACTAACTTCAATAGCAAATATCTTTATGAAGGAGCAAGGTAGGAAACTATTCCGGTAGATTTTCAGAATGCTTGAACAATTATCTAAGATGAAAATGTCCTCAGATTTTGAATAAAATTACTCCTTAATAGCGTAAAATTGATTTGAAAAGTTGTTACTTTGTCAAAAATCAAGTTTTTAAAACACTTAATTTGATGACGTCATCAAGTGATGATGATGACGTTAAATTATTTTTCAATACAATGTAAACTAAAGCTTAAACGATTATCTTTAAAACCTGTGGTTCGAGATGACTGTATCGTTTATACTTTCGAATCTACGGACACTTAAATGTAGGCTACAATTGACTGCAAAAAGCGTCTATATTATATATCACAATGCTGGCAAGCATAACCGTTGCCCTTATATTCACAACACTATGTACCCCCTATACTATTATATCCCCTTTATTGTTTTCCAGGCATTAAGACTCATCGAAAGTAGTTCAGCAGGTATATTTAAGTTCAAAACATTCTAATTCAATGTTAAAGATGACAGGAATAAGAAATAGTTATGTGGAGGTTTTTAAGAAATTTGCGCAAAATACGCGCCAGCATGTTATACGAAATTAGGTAAAAAACCCAAAATCGCCATATTCAGGTGCCTTAAAAACCATGTTAAAATTGAGTTAGAGATCTGAAACTTTGCAGAGCGTCTAGACCTTGTCCAAATCGACTGTAAAAAAAATTTCATGTTGCAGGAGTATCGGGAAGTGGGTTTTCTGGAACCCCTGTTTTACAACAGATTGTCGTGAAGCTATATATATATATTTTACCAAAACCCATAATCATGGGTAGAGTGGACCGCTGTCAGTGTCTCTCTTTCCCAAACAAAAGGAAATGATATTACTTTGATTGACCGTTCTCAAATGCAAAATGATACCGAGAATGAAATCGGTCGCTCGCTTTTCCCATTCATTCACGGCTTACGAATTGTAATAAGTTTCGATTGATTACATCAATCAGATGCTGTAAAAATCTCTTTGGGTTGCGTTCGGGTCGATACCTAGTATTTCGGGGTAAGGGTGGTAGTTATTAGTATTACTTATTGAATTAGCTGAAGTTTATTGAATCTTCATTGCCGAGTACAGCTGCCTTTGTGTAGTTCTTCTTAATCTATTACAATTGTAAATGAATGGGAAAAGCGAGCGACCGATTTCATTCTCGGTATCATTTTGCATTTGAGAACGGTCAATCAAAGTAATATCATTTCCTTTTGTTTGGGAAAGAGAGACACTGACAGCGGTCCACTCTACCCATGATTATGGGTTTTGGTAAAATATCATCTCTTTTTGATTATAATGTCAGGGTACTTTATAAAGTCGAAATATAAACTGATATCTTCATTAATAAGGAGGAAGTTTCAACGATTTCGAAATCTATCCTTTAAAAACATTTCCTTGTGTTTAGGGAAGCATATCGGTCGATCACTGACTGAATATGCCACTTAATACTCATTCAAGTTGGCATTAAATTCATATATAATGACATTAAACTGTCGTGGCAAAGCAGAATTTGTTGGAGATCACGAATGAGCAAAATTCTCACCTTTCGCACGTGCAAACTTTGAGCAGACGTTGCGTGCGCATCCAATATTGAATCGCCGTAAATTTTTGCATGTAATTGTTTTATATATAGCTTGATAAGCATGCAAAGTTTCAAAGTATTTTAAGAAGAACTGTAATCACAACGGCACTCTAAAGTTGACAGAAAATGACGAAAACAGCAATTTTCAGTGATTTTAGCGATTTTCTATCAATTTGGGCGTGTCCCAACGTGTGCAACTTTTCGATTTTCAACTTTAAAACTAGCCTATGACACAATTTATACCTATAGGAAGCAGAACTGAGCTCCACAACCCAAGGCATGGCCCAACACCAGAGAATACTAAATCGCAAAATTGACGTTTTTATAAAATAATTCTTCAAAAAAGCACAAACTTCAATGACGAATATCTTTATGAAGGAGCAAGCTAGAAAAACTTTCCGGTAGATTTTCAGAATGCTTAAACAATTATCTAAGATAAAAATCTCCTCAGATTTTGAATAAAATTACTCCTTAATGGTTTAAAATTAATTTTAAAAGTTATTACTTTGTCAAAAATCAAGTTTTAAAAACGGTTAACTTGATGACGTCATCAAGGGGTGTTTATGACGTCATATAATTTTTTTATACAATGTAAACTAAAGTATAAACAATTATTTGCAAGACCTGTGGTCGGAAATGGCTGTATCTTTTATACTTTTGAATCTATGGACAATTAAATACAGACTACAATTGACTGGCAAAGCGTCTATCCCTGAATATATATATATATGTATATATGTATCACGACAATCTATCGTAAAACAGGGGTTCTAGAAAACCCACTTCCCGATGCTCCTGAAACCTGAAACTTTTTTTGCAGTCGATTTGGTCAACGTCTAGACGCCCTGAAAAATTTCAGATCTCTAACTCAATTTTAACATGGTTTTTAAGGCACCTGAATATAGCGATTTTGGGTTTTTTACCGAATTTCGTATAACAGTGCTGGCGAGTATTTTATGCAAATTTCTTAAAAATCTCAACATAACTATTTTTATTCCTGTCATCTTTAACATCAAATTAGAATGTTTTGAACTAAAAATAAATCTGCTGAACGACTTCCGATGAGTCTTAATGCCTGAAAAACTCCTGCCGGAGGCGGCGGCCTTCGGCCGCCGCCTCCGGCCGGAGTGCACGCTTCGCGTGCACGAAAGAGGCTTCCGACGAGTACCAAAGGGGTTATAATAGTAAAGGGGGTATAATAGTAAAGGGGGTACAATAGTAAAGGGGGTACATAGTATACTCCCAATAAAGACACCGCTCGTGCTTGCCAGCACTGTGATATAGTATAGACGCTTTTGCAGTAAATTGTAGCCTACATTTAAGTGTCCGTAGATTCAAAAGTATAAAAGATACAGTCATTTCGAACCACAGGTTTTAAAGATAATTGTTTATACTTTAGTTTACATTATATCGAAAAATAATTTATCGTCATCATCATCACTTGATGACGTCATCAATTTAAGTGTTTTTAAAACTTGATTTTTGACAAAATAACAACTTTTCAAATCGATTTTAAAGCATTAAGGAGTAATTTTATTCAAAATCTGAGGACATTTTTATCTTAGATAATTGTTCAAGCATTCTGAAAATCTACCGGAAAGTTTTCCTACCTTGCTCCTTCATAAAGATATTCGCTATTGAAGTTTGTGCTTTTTTGAAGAATAATTTTATAAAAACACAAAAGTTGTGAATTAGTATTCTCTGGTGTTGGGCCATCCCTTGGGTTGTGGAGCTCAATTTTGCTTCCTAAAGGTCTAAATTGTGTTATAGGCTAGTTTTAAAGTTGAAAATCGAAAAGTTGCACACGTGGGGACACGCCCAAATTCATTTAAAATAGCTAAAATCACTAAAAATTGTTATTTTCACGATTTTTACCAACTTTGGAGTCCCGTTGTGATCCAAGTTCTTTTTGAAATCTTCTGAAACTTTTCATGCTTATCAAACTATATATTAAATAACACTATGCAAAAATTTATGGTGATTCAATATTTTATGCGCACGCAACGTCCGCTCAAAGTTTGCACGTGCGAAAGGTGAGAATTTTGCTCATTCGTGATTTCGAATATATTCTGCTTTCCCACGATATTAAAATGGCATTATATATGAATTTAATGCCAACTTGAATGAGTAAAAAGTGCTATATTCAGTCTGTTATTGACAGATATGCCTACCTAAACACAAGGAAACGTTTTCAAAGGTAAAATTTCGAAATCGTTGAAATTACCTCCTTATTAAGTTTCGACTGTGTAAATTATCCTGACATTATAATCAAAAAGAGATGATATTTGACCAAAACCCATAATCATGGGTAGAGTGAACCGCTGCCAGTGTCTCTCTTTTCCAAACAAAAGAAAATGATATTAATTTGAGGAACCGTCCGCAAATGCAAATTGATACCGAGAATGAAATCGGTCGCTCGCTTTTCCCATTCATTCACGGCTTACGTATTGTAATAAAGCTTATTGAATGGGAAAAGCGAGCGACCGATTTCATTCTCGGTATCAATTTGCATTTGCGGACGGTTCCTCAAATTAATATCATTTTCTTTTGTTTGGAAAAGAGAGACACTGGCAGCGGTTCACTCTACCCATGATTATGGGTTTTGGTCAAATATATATATATATATCTTCACGACAATCTGTTGTAAAACAGGGGTTCCAGAAAACCCACTTCACGATACTCCTGAAACATGAAATTTTTTTTACAGTCGATTTGGATAAGGTCTAGACGCCCTGCAAAGTTTCAGATCTCTAACTCAATTTTAACATGGTTTTTAAGGCACCTGAATATGGCGATTTTGGGTTTTTTACCTAATTTCGTATAACATGCTGGCGCGTATTTTGCGCAAATTTCTTAAAAACCTCCATATAACTATTTCTTATTCCTGTCATCTTTAACATTGAATTAGAAAGTTTTGAACTTAAATGTACCTGCTGATCTACTTTCGATGAGTCTTAATGCCTGGAAATCAATAAAGGGGATATAATAGTATAGGGGGTAAATAGTATTGTGAATATAAGGGCGACGGTAATGCTTGCCAGCATTGTGATTATGTTAATGAACATAATAGCCTGGGGTCCTCAGGTAATGATAAATTTGACGGATGTTACTCGTCTAAATATCTTCGAAGTAGCGCGCGCCGGGCCAGACAATTAACAATGGTCAATAATAAATGTATAAATACAATCGTGTCCATCAACAGCTCCATAATTTCATATTTTCAAATTTGACTAAAATAGTTGTAAAGATTTCTATCAGATATGTCTGATTGGGTCCGCAAAGCTTTTGCTCGCGATATGTTGTCTACAGTAGAACTTTCCCCTAAAAGATCGTACACTTGTCTACACTGAAGCTCAACAGAAAACTTATTCCAATATTCACCAAACATCCCAAGTTCATTTTTGTCCAATCTTAATGAAAATTCATACACGAGGTCAGGGGACCACTAGCTACAAGTAGAGCACCTAAAATCTGGGTTTTGGGCATGTTCGGGGTATTTGGCTAAATTGGGCCTAATTTGGACCAAATATGGGCGTGGCTGCCCCGCGGGCACCGTTTGGCGGTTGGGGTCCGGGACCCCTCAAAAGTTCGGTCACCGGTCCTAGTTTGTTGGTCAACTGCTATCTCGAAACCAAGTTTCACAAAAAAATCAGGGTGAACCCCCCCCCCCCCCTAAACGAACTTGTAAAACTTGTAAAAATGTAATTAAACTTTTTATTGTAGTTAAACACCAAAAAACTGAGGAAATAAGATGGTAGCAATAATCCAACAGTTATAAATATAGTAGTACACTGAAGCTCAACAGAAAACTTATTCCAATATTTACCAAACATCCCAAGTTCTTTCCACTTGTCTGAAAGCTCAGTTGAATTCCTATACACGTCCAGAGCATTGTTACTTCTCTTTTTAAACCTTTCGGAACTCGCTCCCGTTATATCTGTTATGTAGTCTCTAATTTCACGAGAGCACTAGTAACTTAGTAAGTGTCTTTCCTACAAAATCATATATTTTCTCCGTGGTTTCTTGGGGTTTAAGACTCATATCTCGATGACTAACCATCATGTACCGGTCCTTGATCCAACTGTTGGACTCAGCAAACGCTAAATTCCTGATATTTTCAGAACAGTAATCATACATTTCTAACGCCACTTTCACCCTCCAACTGGGAAAGTGCTGGTAGTTACTTTCCAAAACTAGTTTCTGATCCCACATGTAGAACAAGCCACCGTACCTCCTCGACATCATCAGTGGTATCGGGTGCCGGATAAGGTGTATTATCTTCACATTAGCAGATTTTATCTGCTCTATTTTCAGCAGGTCTTCAATGTTTTTCATACGTATAACTTTAAGGATGGTTGTAGCACGGTATCTACAGATCTCTTGGTACAGTTCTCCTTTTTTGTAGCTCCTATCACCGCACACTGTAGAGTTGAACCGTGCCAAGTTCTCTTCAGCAGTTCCACACCGTTCATGCTTCTCCGGAAAGTTAGTTGGATACACAGAACAGTTGTGCATTATTTGCTGTAAGTACAGCATTCGCAGCTCGTACTCTGTGTGGTCCGGTCGAGCTCCGAGGATATCCCCTTCCTTGTACATTTTTCTGATACTTCCATCGTAAAACGGTTCAAACAGATATTGTAACCTAGGATTGCTATCAAAAATTTGGCCTAGAAATGTAGATCCACCGCGAAATGAAGTTAACAGAATTACTATCTTTTTCTTGGGATTTAAGGAGAGATTAAAAGCTGGGTCAGGATATACACGTTCTGAAATCCTTTTCTCTTTAATGGAGGACAGCTCCATAATTCCCGGGTTCCTGATAATTTCTTTCCAAAGTAAGACCAAGAATAAAAACACCATGACGGCATAACTAATTTTTCTAAGTCGCTTAATCATCGCTGGGAAGAAAGAAAGTGTCATCAAAGTATGGTATACATTATATGGGATTTTATACCTGTAAATTGATTGCAGATTAAAATCTAAAGATTAATCAGAGACAACTTGCAAAACTGATAAATAAATCGATAAAAAATGCGATTTAATATTTAAAATGCGACACGGACAAAGGTACCGAATAAGTTTGTCTGAGTGTCAAGTGCAGTGTACTCACTACTTCACTACTCCCACAACTTACGTCTTTTCCGAGTATACACGATAATCAAGCACGTATTCCCATGAGTCAATGTCATCTGTACAAAAGTAGAACACTGGTATTGAATTACCTATAACAACCGTGGATTGTGGGATATTATATAATATTAATAAAACTAACGTTGCTATTTTCTATTTATAGCCAATATTCATGTTTAAAAGGGTCTTAAACAGTATTCAAACTTAAAAAGGTTCAACAATTTATTCTTGTTTTGGCATGAACTCCTTTTTTTCAATTCACAAAAACATAAAAGGGGTTCCCAGAATTGATTAAAAAACTAATTAAACGAAACGAAACTAATTTCGTTTCGTTCCGATTTGTAGAGCTAACTAGAATATATAGAATTCACTAAGAGTAATTATGGTACGGCACCAGTTTGTCGAGCACGTGGTAACCGAGTGACGCAGTCACGAGGTACAGTCATTTGATAGATAACGTGACCTATATTAGCCAGTGAGAAAGGCTGGATTTCGTGCTCAAGCAAAATTATATTCACAATTACATCCTTATAGTTTGAGAGAACAGCAAGGGTTGAGTCAATCTTGAAATATCACTGTAATCGTTGGAAATTAGAGGAGCATCTATCGCAAAGGAATTATTTTATTGAGTACTGTATGTGATTTATGAAATACAGTACTCAATAAGTGTCGATAAGCAAATCGTCATGTGACAAAAGTGCGCTGTCCAATAGCAGTTAGGTAAGCTGTCATGTGGCAACCACGAGAGTAACACGATGGTAGCAGCATGACAGGAATTTCAATCTTTTTGTCGGAAAATGTTCCCAAGACTGTTGTCTTGTGCCGTACCATAAGACATTTATAAAACTCCTGACAAAACTCGTGCCTTCGGTACTCGTTTAGTCAGGAGTTCTAACCTACCTAAATATTTTCCTCGAAATGAAACGCTCGTTGTTATGACATGAAAGCGACAGTCGCGATTGTCAGCATTATGATTAATGGACAATGTGCGTGATAAAATGTTTGTCAACTTGCCAGTGAACTAGAATAAATTTCCAGTTTCAGCAGCTGTAAGTAGGTTATATTTTATTTGGTAACGCTGATGTACTGTGTGATGAACCCTTGCTTGATGTCCTGAGAGTCAAATAAAGATATTGATGTTATTATTATTATCAAACTTTACACAAATCCAAAGTAGTTACTAAAAACATCCTAAAGACCTAATAAGTCTACTTAAAAGACTTGCAGAACTGAAAATTTACAATAAATGCAAAAAATGGAACTTAAAACTGAAATTATCAAAATCAAAAATTATGCAAAAAATTGAACTTAAAACTGAAATTATCGAACTAAACAAAATCAAAATAAATTTCTCCACAATTGGCGGTTCGAGGCTAAATACCTTAAGTCTGTCAAGTCGTCACTATTATTCAAATAAATATTTCTTTTATTCAAATCGTCTAAAATAGTTTCAAAAATATTACATTGATGTCTACCAATCCTTCCCCTCGAATTTGACATACTATCAACAGCAAAATTTAGAGCTAGTTGTGGTGGTGAGTTGCAGTCGCTACGAAGAATGTGCCCAAACATTTTTCAGCGGGATTTATGAACTCTCTCTGAAAGTGGAGTTACATTGCAATATTACATATTGATGTCAACACCGAAATCTAATTTTGTTCTTATTGAGTGATTGATATGATCATGAAGTACAACTCGATCAAAGTATAAGGTAGGTAGGAAGTAATATGTTAAACATTAGGCCCACATACCAATAACGGAATAGTTCCCTAATCTTTCTGTTACCGTTGCTATGTTACCGTTGCTATGTGCATTCTCTTCATAAGTTTATACTCGCATCCTTTTCAGTGGTTATATTTCTAATAACAATAAATCAAAATGGCTAATTGTGTTTAAATTTGTATGGCTAGAATGTGGGCACTTACTGACTTACTGCTTGGGTTATTTTCATCCTCCTGGTCGTTGTTTTCAGTACTGCAGCTATAGTTAAGTTTGTTCGTGTTTTATTATAGAAGAGGCTCTTACGGGCAAAATAACGTGTTTCTGAGTTTGGAGACCTAACCATTAATTGGACACAATAGTATGATGTGTAAGGATCAAGAATATGTTTAGAAATATAAATAGGACCTTATTAGTCACATGCTATACCAATGCGCGTTTTAAACTTTGACAGTCTATAACTCTTAGGCCAATAAAGTATTTATATTCATATATTGTCAGCAATAAAATCACATTGTTTTCTATTCGGTGTGAAAATGTTAGCTAAAACAGACGTAATCTCGCGTCGGAAATGTGACAAAAACGCTTGCAGATTGACAATATTCAAACTTCGATAAAGTATATCAAGTGGGTACTTCTCGGAAAGGAAAAATGTAGGCAAACACGAAACGACTATTCTTGAGTTGATTTAATATAACTGCAGAAAATTATTTCAAATTTAAGCAAAAAAGAGCACATTTTAACCACCTTTTCGGATTTTTACCCGGGGAAATCCTGGAATAAAAGCTTAATTTTAATGCCATCATGTGCGGCTGTGTTTCAGCTATATTCATGCAAATTTTGCTGATATGCCAACGAAATTAACTTGCTGAATAGTTCAAAAACCATGTTTTTTGGCGATTTTACCCGGGAAACTCAGTCTTATCATTTAAAAACCACTTTTAATCGATTCTACGGTCAAAAATACGTCTAGAAAGGTGTATCTGAAGTCCCTAGCGTATCGAACAGAAAATGCCCGTAAGAGCTTCTACTAAAAAGTGCGCTGTAATTAAAAGCTGAAAAGTGTACAGTAGTGTAGAGCAGAGAAAAGCACGCCCCGATAATATTAATAAGATAATATAAAGCACTAATCCCATGGCCTCTCCTCATTGCCGCACGATTTACTGTGCTATGTTGAGGATCGTATACAGAATTCCTGGGACTCTACTCATAACATCGTCAAGTCCACAGACATTCTCACGTCATCAGCCTCCATTGAGCCTAGTTTTATTGGGTTTTATTGGGTTTTAGTGGCTTTAAGTGATCTGGCAACTGCTACCTCCTTTACTGCTAATAAAGTAATAAGTAATTAAGTAATAAGTAATTAAGTTTTCATAAGTTATTAAGTCTTTAAGTTGAACGAGCGCATTAATATAACTCACTATTTATAGTGTAAATTAATAAAGAGCCACACACTTAAGCTACGAGGGCAGGTTATTTGTCAAAATGTAAGGTTCGTGAGACCATCGCGTGTGGTCACAATATGAATTAGAACGGACCATCTTGACAAGTCACGTGGCATTCACTGAATGTGCTAATCCATGGGTTAGCACTAGGGTTTTCGTGTGTTACGGGCCCGATATGTAATGGGCGAACTTAACAAAAAGCTGAGTCAATACAAAGCCACGCACTGTGACATGGCCACACGTTCATGGGGCTTAACCCATTAGGGACGATAGGGTCGTTTACGACCCACCTTTTCTAGAGGCTATAGAGGACAAACCATAATACTAAACGCAACGAATCTTTCGCACATATGCTCAAAATTTATTGGGCTACATTATTGACTTTCCAGTCGAGACCCAATTAATTACTAACAACTAAATAATTAGGCTAATTAGTCGTCATAATTGGAAAATATTTCACTTTACTTCTTGCCTTGATTGGGACATTAAAACTTTATGTAGGCTTATTTTGTTGAGGACAAAATAGTTGCGGGCAACGATTTCCTTGAGACATATGAAAAGCCCGTGATAATCAAATGTTCACAAACAGAGCTAGACGCTGTTTACTAACTGCGGTCGCATACGACCCACTCGTCCGGGTCGCAAACGACCCATCACGGTTTTTCGGCTTTAACTTCTGAAACAAAGACGTTAGGATAAAATAAAAACTGTAGCATAAGTTAAAAACATATGGTCAATACTGTGTAACTCTAACCTTTTAAAAATAAAGAATTTGGGTCATTAACGACCCACTCGGCTCACTTGCTTATTACTACATATGTCCATGTAACTTCTTGAATTCAGCCTAAAGCATGACATCATAAGTTCAAAATCGCCTCTCAGCAAGTGATTATCATCATAAACTGCGAAAAAATCGGTTAAATGGGTCATTAGCGACCCACTAGGACCACAAAATTGATTAATTAAATATAATGTTGTCAAACTTTTACAAATATTAGTATAAAAAACATGTTATATCTTGGTCATTACTCCTGTACGTTGATTTAACTTTTAAAATCGATCAACTGGGTCAATAACGACCCACACGAATATGGAACCACCTCATCAATTATTATCGTATCATGCTTTTTCCCCCCATCAAAAAGCACCGTGGGTCTTAATTCCCGAAAAAACAGGGGTGGCTGACATACCCCTTTCTGAGATCCAGGGCCAAAAAGGGGGCCCGTCACACTCATAAAAGAGCGCGAAAAAAAAAAACACTACTTGCAATGCTGGGCGCGTCCGACTTAATACTATGGGGGGTGGAAATTGAACGGAAGGGCCCCCTCGTTCCAATTCTAGGTAATGCCGTGTTGTTTTTTGCTTATTAGATTTGTTCCCCTTTTTCGCAATTGGAATCGGGAAAAAACGCCCGCTACAACCCACCGCTTGAGACCCAGGGCCCACGGTGATAGTCATGTCACTCAAGAAAAAATCCCCTGCGAATTACGAGAATCTTAAACCCCTTGGGAAAATACGAAAAAAACGGTGGCCCAAATTGCTATTCAAACCCAAAAACCCCAAAATGCCAAAAAAAGGTTTTTTTTCTTCCTAGAAAGAACAAAATAAAAAACAACTCCCTCCCCAACCTAAATTCCCCCCGCCTGTGAAAACAAAAAAAAAGCCCCCCCCCCCCCCCCAATTTGGGGGGGGGTGCTGAAAACCGCTTTCTAGAAACACCCTTTTGGGGGAAACAAACCCCCCGAAAAGAGGCAGCTTTAAAAACGAAAACAAGTTTTTACGAAATGGGCCCGAAGGGGAGGGGAGTTTCCAAAGTTTTAAGTTGGTTTTTTTGACAAAATAGCTATGTGGTGGGGGGGGGGGGGGCTAAAAAATTTTGTAAATAAGTGATTACGTAATTTTGCGGCCCTAAGAAGTAAAAAAAAGGGGCTGCAAAGAGAGAGATGCAGCCCCCTGAAATCTGAACCCCCAGCAGTTGTATTTTTTCTTCTTGGCGTTCTGGGAAATCGGGAAAGATAGGCATGTTTTTTTGCTGTCCACGACATTGGGTTTGTACTAACAGCTGATAAATCCCCTCCAAATTCATCCCAATTCTGCCCATTATTCGCAGCTGACTCTTTGGGGTGAGTGACTGCAGATTACCGTGAGATCCAGATCTGGGAAGGGCTAAGGGTAGCCCCCGGGGTTTGCGGGGAAAATTAAGCCCACAGTGTCTTTCTTGAGGGTTTTAAAACAACTGATATGAAAATTT
Source organism: Bolinopsis microptera (assembly GCF_026151205.1). Taxonomy (NCBI): domain Eukaryota; kingdom Metazoa; phylum Ctenophora; class Tentaculata; order Lobata; family Bolinopsidae; genus Bolinopsis; species Bolinopsis microptera. The sequence goes on along the minus strand of NC_087083.1, from coordinate 11,236,282 downwards.
AAAAGTCGTGGTTAACTTCCGAGTGGGTCTTTTATTGCCCAGTTGTCGATTTTAAAATTTAAACAACGCAGGGGTAATGACCAAATTTAAACTTGTTTTTTACTAATTTTTTGAAAAAAATTTTGAACATTATATTTTTTAAATCTTTTTGGGGTCTTGGGGGGTCGCTAATGACCCAATTTAAAACCGATTTTTGCAGTTTATGGTTTTACTTGCTGAGAGGCGATTTTGAATTTGATGTTAATGTTTGGGCTGTTTTTCAAGAATTTTACAGGGGAAATTTGTAGAAAAATTAAAAAACCGTGACCCCGAGGGGGGCCTTTTTAATGCCCCAAATTCTTTATTTTTAAAAATTTAAAGGGTCAACGTATTGACCATTTTTTTTAATTTTGTTTTTATTTTATTTTTTCCAAACGTCTTTTTTTTCAGAAGTTTAAAGGAAAAAACCGTGATGGGCTTTTGGCCCCGGAGAGTGGTCGTATGCGACCCAACCCTGTATTTTTTAAAAGTAAACGAGATACGGGTTGCTTTTTTATATCATTTTTGCTTTTTAAAGTGCCTAGTTTTTTTTAAAACCCCATAAAATCGGAAATTTTAAAAACCGTCCCCCAAATGGGTTAATGTGACCATTTCGGCTGTTTTTTTTATAAGTTATTAGGGGGCCCTTAGGGGGCCGAAGTTTTTTTTGTTTGTTGCCAAAAAGGGCCCCGGGTCCCCCCCCCAGGCCCCTCCCCCCCCCCCCCCCCCATCCCCGCAGTCCCCCATCCCCACCCCCTTCCCCCCCCTTTCTCCAAGCATCCCCCCCTTCCCCCCGCAGTCCCCCATCTCCCTGCGTCCCCCACCCTCCCGCACCCCCCCCAAAAAAATCCCCACGCAGCCCCCATTCCACCATCCCCCAACCCACGCAGTCCCCCCTTTTCTCCACTGCAGTCGTACCAATACTTTTTTTCAGGGGCCTGGTTGGGTGAAAAGTCGAGGGGTGAAAAATTTTCCCCAAACATTTTAAATTTTAAAAACAATTTTTTTTAAAAAATGTTAAAGAAATTTCTGTCGCTAATTAAAAAACTTAAATACGGTCCTTGTGGTCGGAATAGGGGCTGATATCCCTGTCAGAAAATATCACTGTTTTTCTTTCCAATCTCCTGTTTAAAGTTAAAAACTACTTTTAATTGTTAATTTTGTTTCAATCGCTCCGATCTCATTAGAAACGTGAAAGTTGTGTTTAAGCTTAAAAGTTACATTTAAATTTCGCCATTTTTTTTGCACAGCATAAGTTTTGAGTTGCACCTAAACACCCATGGTTACCTTTTAATTTTAAACAAAAAATGTTAGCTTTTCCATTTTTAACTTTTTTCCCTATTATTTCCTTGTTTTAATCAAAATTTTCCCTTTTACCTTTGGGCCAAACAAGCCTATTTTCTGTCGCTTTTCTATTTTCAATACTTTTTATTTATTTTAAATACTATTTTCACCCAAAACCCTTGAGTTGGAATTTCCCAATCGAGTGGTGGACGGGTTTATAAAAAAAGAAACATTTTTTTTTAAAAAGCTAATTCGCTTTTTACATAACTTTAACTTTTTTTTGTGCAGGAGTGGCAGGGTGGCTTAAAAACTTTTAAATAAAGAATTTTGGGGTTTTGGTGGTTATTTATTGTTTTTTTTTAAAAAGCTAATTGCTACATTAACCCTTAAATACTTTAAGAACCTTTAAGTGTTGCACAAAAGTTATAGTGTCGAGTGTATTTTTTCGACATGTCACTCATTATCATGCCTTTACCATCTTAGAAACTATTCGTTATTTGTACTTTAAAAGCTTGCTGTCCTTTTTACGTAAGTAGTAAATGCTATAATAATTTTTTAAATTTTGTAAACTTGAAATTAGATAGCTTTCTCCAGGGGTGTACTTTGGACATCGCCCTCCAAGTTTCCCAAAACCTTGGTTTTTTTTGAGGGTTGTTTGCTTCCGTTTAATTTTAAAAAGTGAAGGGTTTGGGTTTCACCGATGTGGGTCTTTTCGGTATCTTAATCACTTTGATACCGGAATTTATGGGGTGCCCTCATTTCATGCTTTTTTGGGCTAGTACGTTGGGGGGGGGGGAATTTATTATTCTGGATGCTAAAAAGATAACCTTTAATTCGGGGGGGTTTTTTTATTGATGTGTTTATTTAAAACGGAAGGTGTTTTTTGGTTTTTTCTTGTCCACTTCAAAAATTTCCTCCCCCCCCCCCCCCCCCCCCCCCCCCCCACCCCCCCCCCCCCCCCCCAGCAGAATCCGCATCTGTAAGTGTACCATAATAATATGTAACTGATTAATGTAATTAATTAATTGATAAATTGATTAACGTCATACCGCAGGTGTTAGCAACTCTTTTAACGCAAATGGGTGGACTATGTTGTTATCTTAAAGACAAAAGATCAAAACCCTTTTGGATTTTGTGAAAGGAAGAATCCAAGATAACGGACTGAAACATGTCATGTCATGACCATCCAGGAAAATGCAAATTATTCAGCATTGTTGTCACAGCCCCAGAAGAGCTGATAACGAAGGAAGCAGAAGGTGGGGGTTTCTAAAACGGGATTTAAAGGGGTTCAAACGTGAGTATCTGAGTGGAAAGCACAAAGAATACCAGCCACCCTACACTAACAAAACATCCACCCAATCAATCTTCAAACCATCCGAACTCTCTTACATAACCAGCGAGGTTCTGAAGCGAATCAAAATGAAAACCCTCCCTGACTTCTTCCCGAGGCCCAAGTGTGGACTACTGAAGAGCGACCCCTCATATTCTAGCATTAGAGCGGGTAGAATGGTACAGTTTCTGGCCCCTCCACTCCAGCTCAGCAGAGTGCACAGCTTCCTGGCACGCTGGTCCCCTTGAAGGGTCGTTCTGTGATCTCGTGGAACACTACTTCGGGTCCAATGTGGCCCTTTACTTTGCCTGGTTAACTAATTACATCTCCTGGTTGCTCCTCCCCGCGGTGGCTGGGTTCACTGTGTCTCTCTACCATTACCTGCACCCTGACATTAACGTGGACAACTCCCTAGTCACCCCTGTCTACACTCTATTTGTGGTGATCTGGGGGGTACTGTTCGCTAAGAGCTGGGAGAGGAAGTGTGCTAGTCTGGCTTGTGACTGGGGTATCAGTGCTGTCCAGTGGAGGAGAGAAGTACGTCCTGGCTTCACTGGACGGAAGAGGATTAGTCCTGTTACTGGTATGCCGGAGAGGTATTTCTCTTCTCAGGAGAGACTGTTCAGGTATTGTATCAGTGCTTGTGTAACTCTCTTTCTACTCATGATCGCTTTCTTTGTCATGGTAGTTAGTTTGAATCTGCAAGGATACATCCACAAGTTCTCATACAGCAGGGAGTATCTCCTCTTCCCGAGCATCTCCTGGTTGTGTGATGAGGGACAATACTTTGACCGCTCTGGCAAGGGTCCAATGCCGTTTGTTCTCTTGAAGGTTCCAGTCATTCTTCATATAGTGACCATACAGGTGCTTAACAAAGTGTACCAAGTGGTAGCCAACATACTCACTGACTGGGAGAACCACAGATCCCCAACAGAACACGAGAATGCTCTCTACATCAAGAGATTCTTTTTCGAAGCGTTTGATTGCTACGTTGCCTTATTCTATCTAGCTTTTATAGAAGCAGACATTGTACTGTTACGTAGAAACCTTGTGAGTTTATACACCTGTGATTCCGTTAGGAGACTGTCTTGTGAAACCATCATCCCCTTCATCACGAGAAAAGCTTCCAGAACCATGACTAAGAAAGAAAACAAATTACCCTCTGATAATGCTATCGACGAAGACTACGACAAAAGCGAGTATGAACAGTTTGACGACTATCTTGAAATGATCATACAGCTGGGTTACGTGACATTATTTGCAGGAGCCTTCCCTATGGCAGCACCCTTATCTGTCATCTGTAACATCCTGGAAATGTACTCTGACATCTTCAAACTGAGCTACATTACCAAACGTCCCACAGTACACCGAGTCACTGATATCGGAGTGTGGTCGGTCCTGGTTAAAGGCATTGTCCTCTTATCAGTCTTCACTAACCTCTACATCTTCTGCTTCACCTCCGGACAGCTCCGGACGTACGCTCCATCTTTCTTCCAAGTAATAGCTCTGTCTGCGGAACATGCTGTCAAGTCCGGGAGTGATCATGTTCAGGTTGTAGCCCCGGAAGCTGGACTAGCAGTGGCTACTACTATGATGTCTCTGGAACATATCATATTGTCGTTAGTGGTAATCATGTGGCTGATGGTTCCAGAGACTACACCCTCTGTTAAGGATGAGCTAGCGAGGAGGGAGTATGTGAAGTTTATGGAGACCATTGGGACGGCTGGAGGAGGGGGAATGGTGGAGGTTGTGAAAAAGAAAACGGAGACTAAGCCAAAGCAAAAGTGGGGAAAAGTCAAACTGTTCCATGACGCCTCTGAGCTTGAGCTCAACGAGCACTGACTGCTTCACTGACACTTTCACTTGCATAATTGGAAAACTGTGCAATTTTATGTAAAAATAGATCAAATCTTTTTTAAATAGCTTATTTGGGAATTATTTTTTTATAGAAATTCAGTACAACTAGTAACTCATTAATTTGATTGTGCGATTATATTGTTTTGTCTATTTAGATAACGAAAACATGAAATATGAAGTATCAAGTGCAGTAAAATGTTTGTATTATAAACAAAATTATATCATTGTTTTAATATTGAAAAGTCGAATTTTGTCTACTTTATCCTAATTCAGTCTTCCATAAATGTCCAACCATGATCCTGCTAAATTATATTTACAGTACTCTACACTCTACAGTCTACAGTCTCTAAAATAATAAGCTAAACTCTACAATGGCTCTTCTGTCCAGCCCGTCACAAACGTGGTCGAAGTTTCACTTCAGTAATTGATTGTAACCAACAATGGTAACCAATAGTAACCAATGGTAACTGACACAAGGTGAACATAAAGCTTCACATAACTGAGCACACCTTGCTTTGATTGTCTTTCAAACTTTTAGGTAGATCTGCTCTTCTGTTTGGATTTTCTTCTAACGTACTTACCACCTGAAAACAAAATTATCCGGTTACAAATGAGACGTACTTACCACCTGAAAACAAAATTATCCGGTTACAAATGAGACGTACTTACCACCTGAAAACAAAATTATCCGGTTACAAATGAGACGAACTCCTCCCTAAAGGATGAACGTGTTATTATCTGTTACTTCTGAATAATACTGTATTATTATAATACATTGCTGTAAAACTACTATTTTCCGTGGTAATACTAATTAGCTTAACATACATAACGTGAACAAACAAAACCCCGATTTACCGCGGCTGTTTCCTTGTAATTTAGAGTACCTGCAAAACTTCAACGAAGTCCAGAGCAATGTCGTCATCATTGTCAACTTTACTGAGGATGTCTTGTATTTGGGATGATGTAAAGAAGAGTCCTGCACTTTCCAAAATGGTAGACAGCTCTTCTGAGTCAACAGTCTGTATATTCACATTATTATGTTCTTTTATTAATTAATGTCAATTATCAAGGTATAAATGACTCAATTTTACTCGGAGGCAAAATTTTAAGCTTTTGTTTGTTCTTTCATTAATATAAGTTTATACTTGGGCCTTGGTTTAAATTTTAAAATCTAAATTCCTTGAGGTTTAACTTCGAATACTGGACTTCATAAATCTGAACTAATCCTCAATAAATTGTGAGTGCACGTGTGATATCTTTATTGATCCTCAGTTACTCTAAAAAAAGCCAATTTGATAAGTGCGAATTATACTTAAGCAATCAATAATTTAGACGAAGAAAAGTTCTACTTACACCGTCCCCATTAACATCTGCAAGCTCAAATTTATTTTTGCAGTTAACATAGGTTTTTAGCTTGATCTTCGGGAATTGTTCTGATAGCACCTGAAATCCAGTGGTATTAGTATTAGAGTATTAGTAAGTTGGTATAGGGTTGTTGTGTTACCTAATGAAGGTCAGCACTCTCCGTTTATAATATTTCATTGTATAAGCAGAGCAAGAAAATTAAAGTGCCACTCTAATACTCTAATACTCTAATACTCTAATACTCTAATACTCTAATACTCTAATACTCTAATACTCTAATACTCTAATACTCTAATACTCTAATACTCTAATACTCTAATACTCTAATACTCTAATACTCTAATACTCTAATACTCTAATACTCTAATACTCTAATACTCTAATACTCTAATACTCTAATACTCTAATATTCTTATACTCTAATACTCTAATACTCTAATACTCTAATACTCTAATACTCTAATACTCTAATACTCTAATACTCTAATACTCTAATACTCTAATACTCTAATACTCTAATACTCTAATACTCTAATACTCTAATACTCTAATACTCTAATACTCTAATACTCTAATACTCCAATACTCTAATACTCTAATACCCTAATACTCCACTACTCTAATACTCTAATACTCTAATACTCTAATACTCTAATACTCTAATACTCTAATACTCTAATACTCTAATACTCTAATACTCTAATACTCTAATACCCTAATACTCTAATACTCTAATACTCTAATACTCTAATACTCTAATACTATAATACTCTAATACTCTAATACTCTAATACTCTAATACTATAATACTCTAATACTCTAATACTCTAATACTCTAATACTCTAATACTCTAATAAGCTAATAAGCTAATACTCCTGCTATAAATACTACTGACCCCTAAGGAGGAACACTTTGTACACACTGCTATAAATACTACTGACCCCTAAGGAGGAACACTATGTACACACTGCTATAAATACTACTGACCCCTAAGGAGGAACACTTTGTACACACTGCTATAAATACTACTGACCCCTAAGGAGGAACACTATGTACACACTGCTATAAATACTACTGACCCCTAAGGAGGAACACTTTGTACACACTGCTATAAATACTACTGACCCCTAAGGAGGAACACTTTGTACACACTACTATAAATACTACTGACCCCTAAGGAGGAACACTTTGTACACACTACTATAAATACTACTGACCCCTAAGGAGGAACACTTTGTACACACTGCTATAAATACTACTGACCCCTAAGGAGGAACACTTTGTACACACTACTATAAATACTACTGACCCCTAAGGAGGAACACTTTGTACACACTACTATAAATACTACTGACCCCTAAGGAGGAACACTTTGTACACACTACTATAAATACTACTGACCCCTAAGGAGGAACACTTTGTACACACTGCTATAAATACTACTGACCCCTAAGGAGGAACACTTTGTACACACTACTATAAATACTACTGACCCCTAAGGAGGAACACTTTGTACACACTACTATAAATACTACTGACCCCTAAGGAGGAACACTTTGAACACACTGCTATAAATACTACTGACCCCTAAGGAGGAACACTTTGTACACACTACTATAAATACTACTGACCCCTAAGGAGGAACACTTTGTACACACTGCTATAAATACTACTGACCCCTAAGGAGGAACACTTTGTACACACTGAGGTAGGATTTGGAACGACCACTGCCGGTGTAGTAGTGCTGGTCACGCTGACTCTTGAGTTACTTTTCAGTCCGTTACTAGCTACTGAGCCTCTTTTTACTCCTGGTTAGAATATTTAGTTAGAATACGGAGAATTTATAATTCAAAGAGAAATAGAAACCTGTCCAGAGAAACATTCGTTTGCTAAAAGGGTTCCATTTCGATTACTTATGAACTTTTAGTTTTAGCCTAAAACTAAAAGTTCATAAGTAATCGAAATGGAACCCTTTCTATGAATTTTAACAGCAGATGAGTAATAAAGTTATTGCTTAAAGTTAATAAATGTAGAAAAACTGAATTTGAATAAGATAATACATGCAGCCAAAAAAAGCTCACCAGTTTTCTTTTTCTTTACATTAACTTTCTTCTTAGTCTCCGTGGATACATTAGGCGGTGTTGCAGTGGATACATTACCATTGCCAGTGTTGTTCTCTTTCTTCCCGTATACTGTGTCTATAAGCGAGGGTAGCTCCGCTGGTTCATCATGGTTTGAACTCTTGCTTGTCTTCCTCTTCGGAGCTGTACTCTTTGGAAATTAGTTATAATTAAAGTATGGTTTTTGGAAAATCAGAATAGTCTGAGTGTCTTGCTATGAGTGTGAGTAGGGGTGCACCTCATGAAATATGTTTCTATATGTTCAGTGAAATTACGTGGCAAAAAGCCAAACCTTGATATCTTGTTTCAATGCAGATACTTCATTTTCCAATCGATACACTTTAAGCTTTAATTCATCTATCTGGTCATCCTTTTTTGTGATCTCCTGTTTTAAAACGTCCTTTTCTTTTGCAAAGAAATTTGCTATCGTTGCTGAAAGTAACAAATTTTGCAGTTGTGCAGAAATAGCCGGTTATTATTATCGAGGTCTAGATCTTTTCAATGACTTGTCGGACTTTATTTGGTCAGGCTTTACGTGGACACTGGAGGGCTCCGTCTAAATTAAAGTCTGACTACCATGATGACTACCATGATGACTACCATGATGACTACCATGATGACTACCATGATGACTACCATGATGACTACCATGATGACTACCATGATGACTACCATGATGACTATTGACTACCATGATGACTACCATGATGACTATTGACTACCATGATGACTACCATGATGACTACCACGATGACTACCATGATGACTACCATGATGACTACCATGATGACTACCATGATGACTACCATGATGACTGTACCATGATGACTACCATGATGACTATTGACTACCATGATGACTACCATGATGTACATTGTACGTTCAAAAATTCTTGGCGTTCATAATTATGTCCAGCCAGAATTATTTCCGTCCACGTAATGTCCACCTAAATAAAGTCCGATAAAGTAATCCTTACTGTAGACACTTACCCGAATCATGTGCACCTATAGCAGCACCACTGATAGACGTCTCAGCTAAAGATACCATTTCAAGCTAGATATTTAGTATCGGTGATTGTAAGTTAAAACAAAACAGTCTGTAAGAAACTGTGTATTTCTAAAAAAGTAAAAAGCTCGCATGTACCCTTTTCATTTTTAAACATGCTAATAAAATAACAACCTTAATGGCATATAGACTTATATTATCTATTAGTACTTATCTGTTATTCGTTAATATTGTAGGTAAAAATAAATACTAATAACCATGTTACGTGAAAAGCTAACATTTTGGCACCTGGAAAAATGTCAACAAAACAAAAATGAAAAATAAAATCTACAGTTGAGAATGAAGTGGTTGAGTGATGTAAGTTTCCTATTGAACTTCAAGATAACAAATTTTAACCGCTCAGCATGTTACATTGTTCATGTCTAGCAACTTCTGTCCCTTTCTAAATCGCTAATTCAAATATTTTGATTTTCACAAATACCTTAGGCAAGCACTATTTATTTACTCTTACGCACGTATCAATACCATGTCATCTTGAAGCTACAATCGACATTGTTCTATCTTTCAGTACTGTCAATACTTCAGTCAAAATAAGAGCCTTAAAGATACAGTCTGCATGGTTATTGTTTACAGTTGCTGTTACAACGTGAGACTTTAGCAAGCATTCAAAAACAAACGCTAGAATACCCTCAATGAACTGACAAGACACGGTAGATAAGTTTAAACTTTGAGAAAGAGTGGGAATAAGAAGAGTTGCTTACAAGTTGATAGTTGCTAAATAAAGTTGCAACAAAGTCAATTAAATGGATGAAACAGACGAATCCAAAAGAAGAGAGACCAAAAATTTAAAGGAATGTTAAGAAACGTTAACATTTACGATATTAGATAACGTTAACATTGCTGACATCTGCACAGCTAGTCGTGTGCTAGTGTGATACGGTGTTTCCTCTTTGGGACACGGACGGTAATACAATGAATGTACTAATGTTTTGGTATCTGGTTTCCGGGGTTGGCATGGTTACAGACTACAGAGTTCACTTCACTGATTAACATTCATTTTAATTCTGTGTTACTGTTCAGTGTTCTACAAAACCATGATGCTACAATCTACACGCATTTTCACAAAACATAATTATTATATCTTGTATGAGCACACTATAGGCGGGTCTACTAAATTAAAATGACTTTAGCTTAACTAACTGGTTGTGTTTGAATAAAGTACCTAATCACTTAGAGTCGGAGTTTGGTATATCTGGTTGGGAACAATAACTGGTCGATAAATATAATCTAAAGATAATCAACGGAATACAAAAAAAACTAGCGATACTCTATGAGACTGCTCGAATCTGCTTTTCTCTTCTGTGCCACGTCTTATACTGGGCGGCGCTCAGCCTGTCATTCCGCCGAATCTCTATTCGGCGGATTTTTATGAACATTATAGCCTGGGGTCCCCACCTCGAAGACAATGTCATATTATAATCACAATAATTCACAAACTAGAGTGGTCGGGATACAACATAGATCGTTGTTGGACCCAATGTTGCAATGTTGCAATGTTGCAAGATATAATCTATGGAAGATTGAAGACCGATGAATTACGATTTACGATCGCGTACTACAGGTTTTTCAAAACATTTCACTTACCTCTTTATTTAAGTCTTTTAGGTGCGCCCGGCATATGATTTTTAAAAACTTTAAAAAATAAAAATGTTGCTTCACCTTTTTAATAAAAAACTGGATAAAGCAGAAAGCTGAAACATTTATTTCCGTTTTCGCTATATCATGAACTGTTTCTAATCGTACTCCAATCCTCATAAAAATTGGAAGTCTAAATTATAGTTTTGAATTTAACAAAACTGTAGGTTTTTCTGGCAAAACCTTGGCCCAATCTCTTAACCTCCCAGTTTAATTTTATCGTTTACCTAGTATAATATCGTTTATCTAGTAGTAGTAATATGATTTTTGTTTGAACGTGTCATACCCTGACGAAATATTACCTAGCTTGCTAGTCTATTGCTTGCTCCTCTCACGAAAAGAGCGCCGCACACAGGGACTGGTGTGCCAGGTAAGACAACATATTGATAGTAATAATCCATAAGATGGACCTGAATAGCTTGGAACAATTATAGTCTTCTCTCATCAGTGGTAACACTAACAGTGGGGCCTTATAATAATTATCCAACATATCATTAAATTCTTCAAAGCTTAACGCGACGTGACGAACATTAGTTGAAACCACATTTCAACTTCAAAACTGTTCACTCATTTCATATTAATACAGATTTTATTGCGAAGTATTAATTTTTGCTGTGTTCCAGAAAATGAACTGGTTGCATTCCAGTATGACGTGGGAAGATAAAATGAACAGGACTGTTCAGTAGCAGACCCCACTGTTCTATATGGTGCTGTCCGTTAAGATTAGCTACCAATAAGTAGATTACTATTACTGTAGTACTGAATAATACTCACTATAGACAGGTTTTTATCCGATCTCCAATGCTATCTATAATGTATAATAGTATAATATACCATGTTATATTCCATTTCCCAATTTTATTGGCAACACTTCATTACAAATTGTTATCCAAGATATGAATATCTCTTGAAGAATCATCTCTCTTGTAACTCCCCGCCCGTCTCCAATGATTATTAGTGTTGGCCGTGCTGATTGGGCAGCAGCAGAGCAGACAGGCGGAAGAGCGCCGCGCTAATCAGATCCAGTCGGCAATTATAAACCCATCTGTTAAGTTAATCGCTCCTCACTATCCCACACAATAAATCTCCATTCTTGTAATCCAAAAAATACTCTTCCGGTATAATCACACAAAAAATGTTCCTGTGCGAGATTAGCACTGGATAAAGGGGATTAAATGTAATCAGTACTGAATTAATGATGCGCATCGGAGATGATGGTGGTGATCGTTTTGTAACAATTAGCAGGCCTTTAGCAGGCGTTTAGCAGGCGTTTAACAGACTGCAATTATGTGTACTCTTTAAACGGAGGTTGATTATTCCGAGACGTGAGCCATTATCCTCCGCAATCAACCCTTGCATTCCTTGTCCAAGTCTTTCATTTGTGTGTTTCGTGTTATATAATGATCGTGTTTTACTGTTTAGTAAGCTTGTGTTGGATGGTTGATATGAAATGCCCTTGTTATTGGAATATAATTCATGTAACTATTCGCAAAATTTAAAATGAATTGATTATCGCAAAGGATCATTGTTACTTAAATATTATGTGTTTAAACTTTAATTAACAATTACGGAATTAGGAAATAGGGTGGTCGCGATCGAAGTTACGTTACAGCACATTGCGTTTACTATCTATTAGCGTCTGTACTGCAGAAATATCAAGCACGCAGATATGTGCAGTTAATACAGCACAATTTGCAGTAAACACCACGCAGATATGTGCAGTTAATACAGCACAATTTGATGTAAACCCAAAACAAGTTTATACTATATTATTAACTATTTACTTTTACCTTTTATGCATACTGTTTATCCATGATTTATACTCACTTATAATTTATATATCCCAGAGCTTATGAACAGAAATATCTTTCGTGGTAAGTTACAGAACTAACTGAGGTTAAATCTATCAAGTTGAGTCCCTTACTTTTAAATAACTATAAACGTATTGAGTCCCTTACTTTTAAATCGCTGGTGCCAACACTAAAAGTGATTGCTACACTTATAGAGCTATAGATCAGACCGTTTCTTTTTGAAGTTTTAAGGTCGGTTTGGTGCAACTATAACCGAATACATTCAAGCATTGCTTACTACTATTACTTACTATATTGGACACTCTTACCTTCTTACTACTATTGCTTACTTACTATTCGACAAATTTCTACAATTCATTTTTCAACGATGAGTTTTGGATTCTATTTAGTGAAATTGCTGAAACACCATATTGACATCTTCCAAATTACCGTTTGATTAATTGTAAAAAATCGGAAACTGCGGAATTGTTTTGTAATTAGCATGGTGAAAGTCTTTGGAATGAATATTAACACTAAGTAATAATGCTATGCAGTACAGTGCCCGTACAACAAGATTCACTGATCATACTAAGATACATTGATATAATAAGTACCATAAACATACATTTATATATATTCGTATGAACATGCTTCACTCTTTACCAATTCGCTAATAATGCTTGATTAAAATGTCTTACGATCAGCCAGTATATAACAAATTCATTATCATTATATATTTAATATTAGTATATATTTATCAACATACTCATATACAATATATTGATATTTATATATTTGTGTGTCTTTATAGCATAGTTAGAGTATTTACCGTGGCAATCATTGAGCAGATACAGACGCGATAGAACATATCATGAGTAACTACTGTAAATACAGCTGGTCAGTTAACAGAAGCATAAAATTAGTAGATCACCATTTGTATATTAATTTATTTGTATTTACATTTGTATTTATATTTGTATTTATATTTGTATTTATATTTGTATTTATATTTGTATTTATATTTGTATTTATATTTGTATTTATATTTGTATTTATATTTGTACTTATATTGGTATTTATAGTGGATCTTAGCTATTCGTTAATACAGCTACTTTATTAATCGTTAATAGTCGTCACTTGTGTGTTTTGTCTCATGTAGTGGGATACATTTTCAGCCTGCAAGATATCACACGTTCCAAAAGTATAGTTTCAACTGGAATCGTTCTTTAAAACTAATATCATATGGTCAAATTTCGAAAATAAAAATGCTGCAACCTTTTCAATTCTACGTAGGAACATATTGATAACGGAATTTATTTGGTGGAGTTATAAACCGGTTTACTTGCTTATTACTATAGCTTCACTTATCTATTGACGATATTCATCAATATTTCAGGTTATGTCACGGATTTAATCGAGAAATTTCCTTTACTTTGGAACTTTGGGGTGTAACAGTGTTACACAATTTATCCCATCAGTAAAGCTGAAAATCATACGAGCAAATCCTTTCTAAACCGTTATTGCAGTTTAGACAATCATAGACGCCTAGATGGTCTGCTGTTTCCACTATTGGTGTTGCAGTCTCGACTATGATCTTATGATATAGCCGTTTCCACTATTGGTGTTGCAGTCTCGTCTATGATCTTATGATATAGCCGTTTCCACTATTGGTGTTGCAGTCTCGGCTATGATCTTATGATATAGCCGTAATTCCACTACTGGTGTTGCAGTCTCGACTATGATCTTATGATATAGCCGTTTCCACTATTGGTGTTGCAGTCTCGGTTATGATCTTATGATATAGCCGTTTCCACTATTGGCGTTGCAGTCTCGACTATGATCTTATGATATACCTAGCCGTTTCCACTATTGGTGTTGCAGTCTCGACTATGATCTCATGATATAGCCGTTTCAACTGCTGTTATAGCTGTTATAGCTCGACGTTAATGCTTGGTGTTGCAGTCTCGACTATGATGTAGCCGTTTGCCCCACGAAAACCTCACCGAACCTCCACGCGGTGTGGGGTGGGTGGCTCGAACGGAAGGTGCATGGGTGTTTCTAACCTATGCAAAGGAAGGGACTAGCCATCTCTACAACAAAGGAAAGGTTCTAATAGCCTCAACCAACCTTAGAACCGCAGCATAACCGCTTTTCCCACAGGCAAATAACATCTTGCGCAGGAAACTAACACGCTCATAGGCTCCCACATTTAGTGTAACGCCAGGATTTGGTTTTGGATCGGACACCTAAAGCAACGATAGATGAGCGGTTTACACGCTCACAGGCTACCACGTCTCGTGTAACCCTAGGACTCTAACTCTCTAACACTTAACAGAATCTAACACGCTCACAGGCTTCCATGTCTCGTGTACCCTAGGATTTGGTTTTGGATCGGACACTCAAAACAACGATAGAGGAGCGGTCTACACGCTCACAGGCTACCATGTCTAGTTTAACCACAGGATTTGACACGCTCTCATGCTCCCATGTTTCGTGTAACTCCAGGATTTGGCTTTGGATTGGTCACTCAAAAAAAACTATAGACGTCTACAGTGACATTACAGGAACATTGCATACTCCTACTAGTTGCACGTAGTAGGCCATGACCTCCCCTGGAAGTCCCTGTCGCTCCGTCGTTAACCGGCCGGCGGGGTTGCACCAGGGGCGGTGGTAACAGAACTTCAAGACTCTCGGAGTCTGTTGTCGATATCTATGTATAATATATTTATGGTATATAACTTGGGAGTCTCTCTCTCCAGCAGCAGGAGTTGGAGAATGGGGACGCGTTGTGAAAGCCACCGTAAGGAAGGCTTACTGTCGACGCCGACCAATCAAAAGAAGAAGATGTAGTCGTTTCTACTGCTGTTATAGCTGTTATAGCTAGACGTTAATGCTTGGTGATGCAGTCTCGGCTATGATGTAGCTGTTTCCACTACTGTTACAGCTGTTATAGCTCGACGTTAATGCTTGGTGTTGCAGTCTCGGCTATGATGTAGCCGTTTCCACTACTGTTATAGCTGTTATAGTGTTATAGCTCGACGTTAATGCTTGGTGTTGCAGTCTCGACTATGATGTAGCCGTTTCCACTACAGTTATAGCTGTTATAGCTCGACGTTAATGCTTGGTGTTGCAGTCTCGGCTATGATGTAGCCGTTTCCACTACTGTTATAGCTGTTATAGCTCGACGTTAATGCTTGGTGTTGCAGTCTCGGCTATGATGTAGCCGTTTCCACTACTGTTATAGCTGTTATAGCTCGACGTTAATGCTTGGTGTTGCAGTCTCGGCTATGATGTAGCTGTTTCCACTACTGTTATAGCTGTTATAGCTCGACGTTAATGCTTGGTGTTGCAGTCTCGGCTAAGATGTAGCCGTTTCCACTGCTGTTATAGCTGTTATAGCTCGACGTTAATGCTTGGTGTTGCAGTCTCGGCTATGATGTAGCCGTTTCCACTACTGTTATAGCTGTTATAGCTCGACGTTAATGCTTGGTGTTGCAGTCTCGGCTATGACGTAGCCGTTTCCACTACTGTTAATGTTATAGCTGTTATAGCTCGTCGTTAATGCTTGGTGTTGCAGTTACGGCTATAATGTAGCCGTTTCCACTATACTGTTATAGCTGTTATAGCTCGACGTTAATGCTTGGTGTTGCAGTCTCGGCTATGATGTAGCCGTTTCCACTACTGTTATAGCTGTTATAGCTCGTCGTTAATGCTTGGTGTTGCAGTTACGGCTATGATGTAGCCGTTTCCACTATACTGTTATAGCTGTTATAGCTCGACGTTAATGCTTGGTGTTGCAGTCTCGGCTATGATGTAGCGTTTCCACTACTGTTATAGCTGTTATAGCTCGACGTTAATGCTTGGTGTTGCAGTCTCGGCTATGATGTAGTCGTTTCCACTATACTGTTATAGCTGTTATAGCTAGACGTTAATGCTTGGTGTTGCAGTCTCAGCTATGATGTAGCCGTTTCCACTACTGTTATAGCTGTTATAGCTCGACGTTAATGCTTGGTGTTGCAGTCTCGGCTATGATGTAGCCGTTTCCACTACTGTTATAGCTGTTATAGCTCGACGTTAATGCTTGGTGTTGCAGTCTCGGCTATGATGTAGCCGTTTCCACTACTGTTATAGCTGTTATAGCTCGACGTTAATGCTTGGTGTTGCAGTCTCGGCTATGATGTAGCCGTTTCCACTACTGTTATAGCTGTTATAGCTCGACGTTAATGCTTGGTGTTGCAGTCTCGGCTATGATGTAGCCGTTTCCACTACTGTTATAGCTGTTATAGCTCGACGTTAATGCTTGGTGTTGCAGTCTCGGCTATGATGTAGCCGTTTCCACTACTGTTATAGCTGTTATAGCTCGACGTTAATGCTTGGTGTTGCAGTCTCGGCTATGATGTAGCCGTTTCCACTACTGTTATAGCTGTTATAGCTCGACGTTAATGCTTGGTGTTGCAGTCTCGGCTATGATGTAGCCGTTTCCACTACTGTTATAGCTGTTATAGCTCGACGTTAATGCTTGGTGTTGCAGTCTCGGCTATGATGTAGCCGTTTCTACTACTGTTATAGCTGTTATAGCTCCACGTTAATGCTTGGTGTTGCAGTCTCGGCTAAGATGTTAAGATGTCTCGGCTAAGCTGTTATAGCTCGACGTTAATGCTTGGTGTTGCAGTCTCGGCTATGATGTAGCCGTTTCCACTACTGTTATAGCTGTTATAGCTCGACGGTAATGCTTGGTGTTGCAGTCTCGGCTATGATGTAGCCGTTTCCACTACTGTTATAGCTGTTATAGCTCGACGTTTATGCTTGGTGTTGCAGTCTCGGCTATGATGTAGCCGTTTCCACTACTGTTATAGCTGTTATAGCTCGACGTTAATGCTTGGTGTTGCAGTCTCGGCTATGATGTAGCCGTTTCCACTACTGTTATAGCTGTTATAGCTCGACGTTAATGCTTGGTGTTGCAGTCTCGGCTAAGATGTAGTCGTTTCCACTACTGTTAAAGCTGTTATAGCTCGACGTTAATGCTTGGTGTTGCAGTCCCGGCTATGATGTAGCCGTTTCCACTACTGTTATAACTCGACTGGTGTTGCAGTCTCGGCTATGATAGTATGATATAGACGGTCTGACAAATGACAATAGAACTCATTACTGTACCACACCATCCGAGATTTACCACAATTACAGATTACTGCCCGGATAGATGCATTATTAGCATTATTAACATTCTTGACGATCTGGCCTATTTTTAGGCGTTTTTATCATACCGGATCTTTCATGCTGCGTTCGATACTACAGCTAATTTATGACATGTCCCTGTTACATGTTAGTATGACTGATCTTGAGGTTATAATTTTGGTTATTAGGAAAAGGTGTTACTTTTGCAAATGGTCATGATTTTCTTTAGAATCGTGTGCCTCTCTGACTTTGACATCAATGATCGTTGATCGTATTATAGTCGTCAAGTGCAGCATGCAGACATTTAATATGAGCATGAGTAAGTGTTAATTGGTCTCTAATTTCTGTTTAATTGTTCTCTAATTAGTAGACATCATTACATCAGTTAACCAATATCTAAACCAGACCTCTATAAATATACATTTTAGTATGAACCTGGTTCTGGATACCGATGAATATGATGATAATACATTATGTGGACAAGTATTAACAGTGTGGGGGGTTGCTTTGTTTACCACCAGGTCACTAGTATTATATCCTCACTCTGGGAGGCTGGACCTACTGTGCTGGTGACCCATTGTTTTAGGTGTTACTCACAATAGGGCCTAGGTTATACAAATAATCCTGTGTAATCCTCTAAATGTCTGGCTTCGTCCATTATCTTAAAGTGTAAAGTGTAATGCAGTATTAAGATAAGTGGGGTGTTATTTTTTGGATCAATATTTAAAAATTGTGTTTGTCACAAGGCTTTATGTGACTTGAACAATGAACCTTTATCTTAAAGCTGAAGACGATCACACATGTATTCCTAGCTCCTGCTAAATAAACATTTCGTATCACTTCTATGTTTTAAATTCCACCTTTATCTTAAAATGTATGTAGATTATAGAGTGTTATTCTCTGGATCAATATTTAAATAATGGAAACCTTACTGTTGCAGTAAGTTTGTGTTTTGGATAATGTAGTGCTTGTCAATGTTTGCATAGGCGGTGTGCTTTAAGGGGCACATTTTCTTCGGATTTACTAGATACAGAAACGTATTTGCGATGTGATGACCCACAAAACAGCAATTAAACATCTTTCAGCTCTTCAACGACTGTAGCATGCTGTATGAAATACATGATATATAAAGATACATGGTATATGGTTGTTATTAGTTACACACAAACAGTTTTGAGCAGGCTCCTGCTTGGTTCATTAATAGATTTGTTTAAGCTCTTTACACTTCCATGGTAATCCATTAAAAGCCACTCTGATCTCTGGTATACATCATCATATTGTAACTACCAGTAAATGGGGCCTACAATATATACTGATCTTATTTGTGGAGTCATTATACCGTCGTCAGAATGGATTAAATAATAGTCATAATTGACAGCTTTTAATTTGTATTGGATTTTATTTTATTACCCATTTCCTGTTCATCAGCTGATTGTTCCGTCCTTACACTGATCATAGAACATACCCGGTTATAACATCGCATTACTTCACCCAATTCTTAATCACTCCCAGTTACTGCCACAACCAGACGTCGCTTACTTTCATAATATGCTAATTTAAGTGAGATCCTGCCAGTTTTCTAATGTTCACACGTCACATTATATACGTCACATATACGTCACATACACGTCACATATACGTCACATACACGTCATATATACGTCACATATACGTCACATATACGTCACAAACACTCATATATAGCTGATCCCGCTTCTCCGCATGCATCCCGCGTTTTGCTCCTTCGCAAAGTTATAAACCCCTGCACAATTCTTTGTGTATCATTACTCTCCAACACATATAAGAATATATTTATACCCCTACTACACATGCTATTAAACTGTAAGAGATGCTCTATTGCTCTTGTAACAGTTCCCATAGACTAAATAACACTATAACAAATTATCACAATTGTTAGAAGTCAGACCTGGGCTACACACATAACAATAAGTAGCAATACCAACTGCAACACCCATTGTCACTACCTTTATATCCAGCACAACCCCACTACCCCACTAGTAAACCACTAGTAAAACCACTAGTAACCTGCTAACAGATCATCAGGTATCACAGCTAAATAACATAAAATACACATTTCTCGCAGAATACATTCTCGCTTTGTGGATGTCTATCAGAGCATGTCGAAGGTTGCTACGGGCGTGGCGGCGTTGCTACGGGCGTGGCGGCTATGTTGTTGCCAAACTGTCTGCCTCCATGTTATCATATGATTATTAAGCTGGTCATGCCTGGAAGGAAAGAATGTCGTTGAAATAAGCTTAAAATTGATGCTGTTAATTGTGCGTGTTTGACTTGTAGATCATTGGTCTTGTAGCTGTAATGATTGGAATAAGGGCGGAACCCTTAACCGTGACAGGATCGTGACAGGGGGTAACTATGTTAATGTGAAGAGCAGAGCTGTCACAGTAGTGTCACAGTGTCACACACCCTGCTGTAAGTGTCACACCCTGTGTCACACTCGCTGTAAGTGTACTGTACCAACCTGTCACAGTATCACACTCTGCTGCACACGTCCAAAAGGATCGTGATGGCTGAGTACATACGTTTGTTTGTTCCTTACTTGTTGACGGGTTGTAATGAGAAGATTGTTGAACTGATCTGGGAGGAAGGACTGATATCTGTAACTGATATTCAATTTTCCATTTTCTTATTCAAGGAACATGCTTGATCTTATAGTTAGTTCATAGTTGCCTTTGCTGGCGAAAGGTTTTTTAAAGGTTTTCCTTTCTTCGTATTTAAGGGGGGGGGGGGGGGGGGGGGGGGGGTTCACCCTTAAGTATTTACTCTGAGTCTGGAAATGTATGTCAGAACTAATTTTATTTACGATATCACGACAAACCCTCCACTGCATATGATGTTGCTGTGGAAATATTTTGGGTACCAGCTTTGTTTTCTGATGTTTTCATATCTTCCTACGCATTTACTAGCCTTATATTGATGTATTGAGCTTTTATCTTTATATTAACTTAATCGTCAATTGTTTTTATCCGATAAGTTTTTAGGCAGCTTTATTAAACAGATTTGGGATATTTCGGGAAATGGATTAGGTATTCCCGCGTTATAGAGCGGGAAAGGTATAGATAATCATAAGCTCATAAGGTATGTACATCTTTCTACTCTGGACTTATATTATAGTATTATGTATGGATGAGTATTTAATAAAATAGTATGTATAATAAGCCATAATGTCAAAGGTATTTTGTATTATATCTGGTATTTATATAATATTATATAATGCGACCAGGTGAATTGTTTGCTGTTGTCAATTTTGCTTTTGGAATGCAATCATTCGCCAATATTTTAGAAACAAGGCTTTTAGAAAAACGATAAATTCCACAAAAATCATGATTTGTTTGATGAATTGTATTAGATTTAAGATTTTATCACAGACACAAGTCATCACTACGGCGGATTAAAAATAATTCGTCACGATATTACCCCCTCCAACTACACCTTATCATGTCACGATATTACCCCCTCCAACTGCACCTTATCATGTCACGATATTACCCCCTCAAACTGCACCGTATCATGTCACGATATTACCCCGTCAAACTGCACCTTATCATGTCACGATATTACAACTCAAACTGCAACTTATCATGTCACGATATTACCCCCTCCAACTGCACCTTATCATGTCACGATATTACCCCCTCCAACTGCACCTTATCATGTCACGATATTACCCCCTCCAACTGCACCTTATCATGTCACGATATTACCCCCTTCAACTGCACCTTATCATGTCACGATATTACCCCCTCCAACTGCACCTTATCATGTCACGATATTACCCCCTCCAACTGCACCTTATCATGTCACGATATTACCCCCTCCAACTGCACCTTATCATGTCACGATATTACCCCTCCAACTGCACCTTATCATGTCACGATATTACCCCTCCAACTACACCTTATCATGTCACGATATTACCCCCTCAAACTGCACCTTATCATGTCACGATATTACCCCATCCAACTGCACCTTATCATGTCACGATATTACCCCCTCCAACTGCACCTTATCATGTCAGTTTATTACCCCCTCCAACTGCACCTTATCATGTCACGATATTACCCCCTCCAACTTCATCTTATCATGTCACGATATTACCCCCTCAAACTGCACCTTATCATGTTACGAT
This sequence comes from Bolinopsis microptera, assembly GCF_026151205.1. Taxonomy (NCBI): domain Eukaryota; kingdom Metazoa; phylum Ctenophora; class Tentaculata; order Lobata; family Bolinopsidae; genus Bolinopsis; species Bolinopsis microptera. The sequence goes on along the minus strand of NC_087083.1, from coordinate 11,214,474 downwards.
ATTACCCCCTCCAACTGCACCTTATCATGTCATGATATTACCCCCTCCAACTGCACCTTATCATGTCACGATATTACCCCCTCCAACTGCACCTTATCATGTCACGATATTACCCCCTCCAACTGCACCTTATCATGTCACGATATTACCCCCTCCAACTGCACCTTATCATGTCACGATATTACCCCCTCCAACTGCACCTTATCATGTCACGATATTACCCCCTCCAACTGCACCTTATCATGTCACGATATTACCCCCTCCAACTGCACCTTATCATGTCACGATATTACCCCCTCCAACTGCACCTTATCATGTCACGATATTACCCCCTCCAACTGCACCTTATCATGTCACGATATTACCCCCTCCAACTGCACCTTATCATGTCACGATATTACCCCCTCCAACTGCACCTTATCATGTCACGATAATACCCCCTCCAACTGCACCTTATCATGTCACGATATTACCCCCTCCAACTGCACCTTATCATGTCACGATATTACCCCCTCCAACTGCACCTTATCATGTCACGATATTACCCCCTCCAACTGCACCTTATCATGTCACGATATTACCCCCTCCAACTGCACCTTATCATGTCACGATATTACCCCCTCCGACTGCACCTTATCATGTCACGATATTATCCCTTCCGACTACACCTTATCATGTCACGATATTATCCCTTCCAACTGTACCGTATCATGTCACGATATTACCCCCTCCAACTGCACCTTATCATGTCACGATATTACCCCCTCCAACTACACCTTATCATGTCACGATATTACCCCCTCCAACTACACCTTATCATGTCACGATATTACCCCCTCCAACTGCACCGTATCATGTCACGATATTACCCCTTCCAACTACACCTTATCATGTCACGATATTACCCCCTCCAACTGCACCGTATCATGTCACGATATTACCCCCTCCAACTGCACCTTATCATGTCACGATATTACCCCCTCAAACTGCACGTTATCATGTCACGATATTACCCCCTCCAACTGCACCTTATCATGTCACGATAATACCCCCTCAAACTGCACGTTATCATGTCACGATATTACCCCATCCAACTGCACCTTATCATGTCACGATATTACCCCCTCCAACTGCACCTTATCATGTCACGATATTACCCCCTCCAACTGCACCTTATCATGTCACGATATTACCCCCTCAAACTGCACGTTATCATGTCACGATATTACCCCCTCCAACTGCACCTTATCATGTCACGATATTACCCCCTCCAACTACACCTTATCATGTCACGATATTACCCCCTCCAACTGCACCTTATCATGTCACGATATTACCCCTCCAACTGCACCTTATCATGTCACGATATTACCCCCTCCAACTGCACCTTATCATGTCACGATATTACCCCCTTCAACTGCACCTTATCTTGTTACGATATTACCCCCTCCAACTGCACCTTATCATGTCACGATATTACCCCCTCCAACTACACCTTATCATGTCACGATATTACCCCCTCCAACTGCACCTTATCATGTCACGATATTACCCCCTCCAACTGCACCTTATCATGTCACGATATTACCCCATCCAACTGCACCTTATCATGTCACGATATTACCCCCTCCAACTGCACCTTATCATGTCACGATATTACCCCCTCCAACTGCACCTTATCATGTCACGATATTACCCCCTCCAACTGCACCTTATCATGTCACGATATTACCCCCTCCAACTGCACCTTATCATGTCACGATATTACCCCTCCAACTACACCTTATCATGTCACGATATTACCACCTCCAACTGCACCTTATCATGTCACGATAATACCCCCTCCAACTGCACCTTATCATGTCACGATATTACCCCCTCCAACTGCACCTTATCATGTCACGATATTACCCCCTCCAACTGCACCTTATCATGTCACGATATTACCCCCTCCAACTGCACCTTATCATGTCACGATATTACCCCCTCCAACTGCACCTTATCATGTCACGATATTACCCCCTCCAACTGCACCTTATCATGTCACGATATTACCCCCTCCAACTGCACCTTATCATGTCACGATATTACCCCCTCCAACTGCACCTTATCATGTCACGATATTACCCCCTCCAACTGCACCTTATCATGTCACGATATTACCCCCTCCAACTGCACCTTATCATGTCACGATATTACCCCCTCCAACTGCACCTTATCATGTCACGATATTACCCCCTCCAACTGCACCTTATCATGTCACGATATTACCCCCTCCAACTGCACCTTATCATGTCACGATATTACCCCCTCCAACTGCACCTTATCATGTCACGATATTACCCCCTCCAACTGCACCTTATCATGTCACGATATTACCCCCTCCAACTGCACCTTATCATGTCACGATATTACCCCCTCCAACTGCACCTTATCATGTCACGATATTACCCCCTCCAACTGCACCTTATCATGTCACGATATTACCCCCTCCAACTGCACCTTATCATGTCACGATATTACCCCCTCCAACTGCACCTTATCATGTCACGATATTACCCCCTCCAACTGCACCTTATCATGTCACGATATTACCCCCTCCAACTGCACCTTATCATGTCACGATATTACCCCCTCCAACTGCACCTTATCATGTCACGATATTACCCCCTCCAACTGCACCTTATCATGTCACGATATTACCCCCTCCAACTGCACCTTATCATGTCACGATATTACCCCCTCCAACTGCACCTTATCATGTCACGATATTACCCCCTCCAACTGCACCTTATCATGTCACGATATTACCCCCTCCAACTGCACCTTATCATGTCACGATATTACCCCCTCCAACTGCACCTTATCATGTCACGATATTACCCCCTCCAACTGCACCTTATCATGTCACGATATTACCCCCTCCAACTGCACCTTATCATGTCACGATATTACCCCCTCCAACTGCACCTTATCATGTCACGATATTACCCCCTCCAACTGCACCTTATCATGTCACGATATTACCCCCTCCAACTGCACCTTATCATGTCACGATATTACCCCCTCCAACTGCACCTTATCATGTCACGATATTACCCCCTCCAACTGCACCTTATCATGTCACGATATTACCCCCTCCAACTGCACCTTATCATGTCACGATATTACCCCCCTCCAACTGCACCTTATCATGTCACGATATTACCCCCTCCAACTGCACCTTATCATGTCACGATATTACCCCCTCCAACTGCACCTTATCATGTCACGATATTACCCCCTCCAACTGCACCTTATCATGTCACGATATTACCCCCTCCAACTGCACCTTATCATGTCACGATATTACCCCCTCCAACTGCACCTTATCATGTCACGAAATTACCCCCTCCAACTGCACCTTATCATGTCATGATATTACCCCTCCAACTGCACCTTATCATGTCACGATATTACCCCCTCCAACTGCACCTTATCATGTCACGATATTACCCCCTCCAACTGCACCTTATCATGTCACGATATTACCCCCTCCAACTGCACCTTATCATGTCACGATATTACCCCCTCCAACTGCACCTTATCATGTCACGATATTACCCCCTCCAACTGCACCTTATCATGTCACGATATTACCCCCTCCAACTGCACCTTATCATGTCACGATATTACCCCCTCCAACTGCACCTTATCATGTCACGATATTACCCCCTCCAACTGCACCTTATCATGTCACGATATTACCCCCTCCAACTGCACCTTATCATGTCACGATATTACCCCCTCCAACTGCACCTTATCATGTCACGATAATACCCCCTCCAACTGCACCTTATCATGTCACGATATTACCCCCTCCAACTGCACCTTATCATGTCACGATATTACCCCCTCCAACTGCACCTTATCATGTCACGATATTACCCCCTCCAACTGCACCTTATCATGTCACGATAATACCCCCTCCAACTGCACCTTATCATGTCACGATATTACCCCCTCCAACTGCACCTTATCATGGCACGATATTACCCCCTCCAACTACACCTTATCATGTCACGATATTACCCCCTCCAACTACACCTTATCATGTCACGATATTACCCCCTCCAACTGCACAGCTTATCATGTCACGATATTACCCCCTCCAACTGCACCTTATCATGTCACGATATTACCCCCTCCAACTGCACCTTATCATGTCACGATATTACCCCCTCCAACTGCACCTTATCATGTCACGATATTACCCCTCCAACTGCACCTTATCATGTCACGATATTACCCCCTCCAACTGCACCTTATCATGTCACGATATTACCCCCTCCAACTGCACCTTATCATGTCACGATATTACCCCCTCCAACTGCACCTTATCATGTCACGATATTACCCCCTCCAACTGCACCTTATCATGTCACGATATTACCCCCTCCAACTGCACCTTATCATGTCACGATATTACCCCCTCCAACTGCACCTTATCATGTCACGATATTACCCCCTCCAACTGCACCTTATCATGTCACGATATTACCCCCTCCAACTGCACCTTATCATGTCACGATATTACCCCCTCCAACTGCACCTTATCATGTCACGATATTACCCCCTCCAACTGCACCTTATCATGTCACGATATTACCCCCTCCAACTGCACCTTATCATGTCACGATATTACCCCCTCCAACTGCACCTTATCATGTCACGATATTACCCCCTCCAACTGCACCTTATCATGTCACGATATTACCCCCTCCAACTGCACCTTATCATGTCACGATATTACCCCCTCCAACTGCACCTTATCATGTCACGATATTACCCCCTCCAACTGCACCTTATCATGTCACGATATTACCCCCTCCAACTGCACCTTATCATGTCACGATAATACCCCCTCCAACTGCACCTTATCATGTCACGATATTACCCCCTCAAACTGCACCTTATCATGTCACGATATTACCCCCTCCAACTGCACCTTATCATGTCACGATATTACCCTCTCCAACTGCACCTTATCATGTCACGATATTACCCCCTCCAACTGCACCTTATCATGTCACGATATTACCCCCTCCAACTGCACCTTATCATGTCACGATATTACCCCCTCCAACTGCACCTTATCATGTCACGATATTACCCCCTCCAACTGCACCGTATGACGTCACTATGCTCCCTCTAACTGCAACTGATGACGTCACTATGCTCCCTTAACTGCAACTGATGATGTTAGTACTCCTGAAACTCTGCAACTCGCCGAGTAATCCCCTTTACCCAAGACCTCGCAGAAAAGCTACAGTTTACGATATGAAAATGGTTGGAAATGTACGTGGAACTCCATTAATGGTCCCAATTACGTAACCAATTACGTCATTAATTACGTCATCAATTACGTCTGTCATGGTTAACGATTATTGTTTCATTGGCGGAACCATATGTGCTATGCTAATTAAGCTTCTCCATGTATTTTTCTTACAGGTTTTACGTTTTTGTTGTTGTTGACGTTGTTTTATGACTTAAAGATGCAGTGGTTATAATATCGTGAAAGAATTATAACTGCATGATGAATATATAATGATTGTCTTATGTTTTTGAAACATTGAAAGAACATGATTGAAAGTTGGCACTATGCCGCCATAGTGCCACGAGAGTGCCACGAGAGTGCGACGAGGGTGCCTCGAAGTGCCGCGAGAGTCCCGCGACAGTACCGTCGGGATCCGGATGTATGACCGTATGTATTCCGGATATTTCTTCTACGATATTATAACCAACGTCGGGAAATAATTAAATAATTGGCAACTTTGATCAGCTCGAAATAGAACGTGCTGAAAACATAATCATGCTTTTGTGTCGTGTGTAATCCATTCGTTCTGGTTTAGTAATTATTAACCAAATAGTTCAAAATACAACAATTTACAAATTTAGTTCTGCAGTACTTGTCCCAACTTGTAACCAAAAAATAATCATACAATTTTAAATTGCTCACCAAATAATACATACGAACATTATACAGTGGTGCAAAGTGGTTATCCCCAGACGGGAGCTGCATCTGAACAGCTAAACAGTGTAAAGCACATATTGATCTATACTGAAGTCTCTGAGCATGTTTTAGTTGGTAAACTTGGTGGATTACAATTTTAGCAACAACCTTAATATCTAGGCCAGGCATATTGTCAGAAGCATACATGTTCTTTTGTTTTATTCGAATATAAATTAAGTTTTGTTCAAACATTTGTTTGTTATTGTTTAGGGTTAAGTTTCGATCATTATTTTGGTTTAATGTGAATAGTATTTTATCAATGTCCGTTCATTGTATCGCTGATCAGAAAGTTTCTTACAACTTTGTTTGCTGTAAAAAGTGTTAAGATAAAATTAAAAGGAACCAATGACACTGTGACACCTGTGACACCTGTGACACCTGTGACACTGTGACACCTGTGACACTGTGACACTGTGACACTGTGAAACCTGTGACAGTGACACTGTGACACCTGTGACACAGTCACACTGTGATACATGTGATACATGTGACAGTCACACTGTGACAGTGACAGGTGTGTAACATTAGTTAGATCGGTGCTGCAAGCATTTACACCGGAAGAATTGTCTACATTTAACTACACAGTAAACTGGTCCAGTAGTAAAGCAGGTGAATAACATTAGCAGCACGTGTCAACCATTAATCTACTGATGTAACTATAGTTACCTTATGAAGTACCCTCAGTGCAAGTGTAATGATACCTATAAACCTTTCTCTCCTAGTTTAGTTGTAAGTGTGAATATAAGCGATATAACGACTTGGATAATAGCTTTAAGCTTAGGATTATAGAAAAGTAGATAAGCACTTTAGGCCATCCCAACTAGCTGGGAGTAACCCGCCCTTGTATCTTGCACCTTGTATTTTAGGCCATCCCAACTAGCTGGGAGTAACCCGCCCTTGTATCTTGCACCTTGTATTTTGTATCTTTGTATCTTTGTAACGGCACCTTCCTCTCCTTGATTGGTACGTGTGAATATAAACGATATAATGAGTTGTGTCTTCTAACCTTTCGAGCTGTTTATTTGGGGACATTACTTAGTCATTTCAACTGAAATTACTAAGTAATGTCCCCAAATGACTAAGTAATGTCCCCATTCATACTTTTACATAAATGTAAAAGTATGAATGTTCTGGTCGCGACGCCATCTCCGAGGTTTATCCTTTCTTTAGTTCAGAAAACTCCAAAAACTTGACATCGATTGTATTATAGCCTTCCTGTTGAGTTAAGTCATATATTTATACAACTCGGTCAATTGGGAGTCAAGATGTATAGATATAGAGAGTTGAGTTTTCATAGTAACAGGAAACTGTTATTTTCCCGATGGCCATGAGTTCGTTATGAACCTTGAAGAACCGTTTATAGATTTTTACACTAGCATATAGTAAAATATCTTGAATATAGAAATTATCGATAATCAAAGGTATCTAATCGGTCTAATCGTCAAGTCAGGTTTCTATAACTTACATAAATGTATAAAAGAAATAAAATTATCTCCATTATTTTGACATTCACTTTCATCATACGTACATATTTTGACTCTACAATTCTACATAGTTTGCCATTTACAAACCTTTCAGTTTATAAAGTTTTAATTGTCGACCGAAGAAAAAATAGCAATTTTATATTCCATAATTCCGAAATATATTATCCGAAATTATTGACACCCTCCACTAGTGACTATATACATTTACACTCCCTGCTGCGTACATGCAGATTTTCTCAAACTAGTAGTTTTAATGGTTTTGTTAACGTTCGTTCTACTCCCCAGGTGTAACTATACTAGTTGTTATAGCAACTATACTAGTTGTTATAGCAACCTGGGTGAGGAATGTTTGGGGTACGTGCAGAACTTGATACCCTTCTTCATGCTTACGGATCTGATTTGTGTAATAATACTTGTAATTTTGATTGCGATCCAAGATCTGCTCTTTTTTGTCAGGCAATAGTATTTATTGGCAGCTATTCTAATTGATGTGTGCTGTGTCCACGTGTACCATCCTAAACAAGGACTTCTCTGTTAAAAAGTAAACAAAATATTCATATATGATACATTTATGAAGGAGCACATACAGACAATGCAAATCGTTTGTCTCCATGTGTAACATGTATAAATACTTTCTAGTTACAAACACAACAACTCGTCTGACACATTTTAAACACAAGGAAATATTTTTGTTTATCTTTAAACAATGGGTATTAGGTATATGGTATATACCGATTATTCCGAATCAATTATACGTATATATAACTCTGTTGTATGTATTTGCGACGTGTTATATGTGTATAAAATTATAATCTTTAGAATTAGAGCGGCTATTTTTGAAATTTGACGCCTTTTCATGCCTTTTATGTTACATGTACAGCATATCTTGACTTATCTCATTCGGTGAAGTGTGAACATGTCCTGAAGACCCCAGTCGACCATTTCTTCCCAGTAATATTAATAAATTGGGGTTGCCGGCGTCTCTGGGTATCGATTTACACTTTAAAACACAGTCGACCATTCTCAACACATGTAATAATGTACGGTTAATTCACTATTCGAAAAGGGTGGCATGTTACCCTGCATTTACAGCGAAAATACTTTTTGAATATTAATGAGTCAAACGATTATGAAATTCTTCTTTAGCATGCATATTTGCCCTTATTTTAAACAGTTAGGATGAGGGGGAGAGGGATGTTAGGATTCAATGACGCCAAATTTTCTTGCTCCCATCTTCTTCATTTCTATTTTTCCGTATGTGGTGTTTGATGATTAATTGCAGATCCAATTAATTCGCTACGATATTTTAGTCAAAATACCCGCTAAAATAAATTTTATGATGTCACTTGGACTAGCTTAAATAAAATAACTTAACTAAAAAACCAATTAGTTCTAAACTAACGGCGCTATTACTCCTTTTATACGGTACTACTTTCGAATATTACTCAATTGTCCGCTTACTCTTATAGATAAAACCTGTCAACGATTGTACACGGGTTCAGCTAATACCGACATAGAACACAAGCAGGAACAGTCTAAAATATCTAAACGTCATACATTTAAATATTTGTATGAATATGTACTTGTAACTTTGGTTAGCTTGCAACCTCTTCCGTCTCTTTAGTTTCAATAATTTTTAATTTGTAATTTGTAATTTGTAATTTGTAATTTGTAATTTGTAATTTGTAATTTGTAATTTGTAATTTGTAATTTGTAATTTGTAATTTGTAATTTGTAATTTGTAATTTGTAATATGTAATATGTAATTTGTAATTTGTAATTTATAATTTGTCCTGAACTACCATCTTAATAACAATTAACAATGTTATGTGTAATTTATGGTTGGCGTGATCACGCACTCGATCTTTGCATTCCACTTTATAAAGTAAATATTGGACAATCTTTTGAGATCTTCATGTTATTGTACCATATCGTGTTCATCATCTGTTCGTAATCTTTAATTGTTTGCCAGTGATTTTGTTAACAAATAACTGTGAAGATAGCCACACTATCTATTAGTTGACAGGTGTTGTACAATTATGTACGTGCTATTTCTCTTCTTCTTAGTCTAAATTGGCCTATACTTTGCCCAATGTAGTATGAATATTATAAGCCGTACCGTTTTTCAGTTTTATGCTTAAACATTATCGAGATTTTAGTTTGTACGTCTGGAAATGGGTTTATTTCAAGCTTTATTGGTTTTAATTCAGTCAGCAAAAATAATTATTTGTTAAAATGTCTGTCAACTTAAAGTATGAGATTTAAACAAGATCGAACCAATCTATTTAATAATGTTTAATTTTATAAGGTTAACAGCAAATAATTACAATACCAACCGGCTCGGGCTATTAGCCGGCCCTCTAACAGGCCTCTAACAGTAAGCGTCGGCTGTAGGAGGGCTGTTACCTAAAAGCAGCAGCTACTAGCCGATTAATAGCGTGGTACCTATTAGCCAATTAATAGCCAGGTACCTAATAGCCAATTAATAGCCTGGAACCTATTAGCCGATTAATAGCCAGGTACCTATTAGCCAATTAATAGCCTGGTACCTATTAGCCGGTTTAATGCAGTTGCATATTGTTGCGAGGACCGGTTATCGTGAAAACCAGCACACTACCTTAGTGTTACCTAGTGTTACTATCTTAAGTAGAGTTAGTGTTACCTAGTGTTACTACCTTAAGTAGAGTAAGTGTTACCTAGTGTTACAACTTTAAGTAGAGTTAGTGTTACCTAGTGTTACTACCTTAAGTAGAGTTAGTGCTACCTAGTGTTACTATCTTAAGTAGAGTTAGTGTTACCTAGTGTTACTACCTTAAGTAGAGTTAGTGTTACCTAGTGTTACTACCTTAAGTAGAGTTAGTGTTACCTAGTGTTACTACCTTAAGTAGAGTTAGTGTTACCTAGTGTTACTACCTTAAGTAGAGTTAGTGTTACCTAGTAACACTTATCTTAGTAGAGTTAGTGTTACCTAGTGTTACTACCTTAAGTAGAGTTAGTGTTACCTAGTGTTACTACCTTAAGTAGAGTTAGTGTTACCTAGTGTTACTACCTTAAGTAGAGTTAGTGTTACCTAGTGTTACTACCTTAAGTAGAGTTAGTGTTACCTAGTGTTACTACCTTAAGTAGAGTTAGTGTTACCTAGTGTTACTACCTTAAGTAGAGTTAGTGTTACCTAGTGTTACTACCTTAGGTAGAGTTAGTGTTACCTAGTGTTACTATCTTAGGTAGAGTTAGTGTTACCTAGTGTTACTACCTTAAGTAGTAGCTAGTGTTACCTAGTGTTACTATCTTAAGTAGAGTTAGAGTTACCTAGTGTTACTACCTTAAGTAGAGTTAGTGTTACCTAGTGTTACTACCTTAAGTAGAGTTAGTGTTACCTAGTGTTACTACCTTAAGTAGAGTTAGTGTTACCTAGTGTTACTATCTTAAGTAGAGTTAGTGTTACCTAGTGTTACTATCTTAGTAGAGTTAGTGTTACCTAGTGTTACTACCTTAAGTAGAGTTAGTGTTACCTAGTGTTACTACTTTAAGTAGAGTTAGTGTTACCTAGTGTTACTACTTTAAGTAGAGTAAGTGTTACCTAGTGTTACTACCTTAAGTAGAGTTAGTGTTACCAAGTGTTACTATCTTAAGTAGAGTTAGTGTTACCTAGTGTTACTACCTTTAAGTAGAGTAAGTGTTACCTAGTGTTACTACCTTAAGTAGAGCTAGTGTTACCTAGTGTTACTACCTTAAGTAGAGTTAGTGTTACCTAGTGTTACTACCTTAAGTAGAGTTAGTGTTACCTAGTGTTACTACCTTAAGTAGAGTTAGTGTTACCTAGTGTTACTATCTTAAGTAGAGCTAGTGTTACCTAGTGTTACTACCTTAAGTAGAGTTAGTGTTACCTAGTGTTACTACCTTAAGTAGAGTTAGTGTTACCTAGTGTTACTACCTTAAGTAGAGTTAGTGTTACCTAGTGTTACTACCTTAAGTAGAGTTAGTGTTACCTAGTGTTAACGTAAGCTTAGAGAAGTAATTCCTAGTGACAACGACCTAAGTAAATTGGGTGCTAGTGATATACTAACATAGATGTTGGTGATTACTAAAAGATAGTGAATGTTGTCTAATCACCTAATGTAGTTAGTGTACAAATGTTACCCTTGCCGCAAGGTTTATGTGTACATAGTTTTTACTAAAACCCTAATAAGTCAGTGTTACCATAGTATATACTTAGATGAGATATAAGGTTTTTACACTAGTGTTAATACTTTAAGTATTGCGTTGTACATATGTGTATATGCTGAATAGAGCATGTTACATATGTTACTATCTTAATAGTTAGTGTTCTTTTACTATCTCAAGTAGGCGAGTGTTCTATTTTACACACTAATAGATTTAGTGTTCCTAGTTACATCCTTAAGTAGGTTATATGTGTAAATATGTTACTATCTGAAACTTTCAATCAGTTTGTCGTTATAAACTACGCGTCAAATTGTCAAAATAATATCTTGCCAAGTATAAGTTCATGTTATCACGGTAAGCTACTAATCTAATCATTGCGCTTATGTACCATACTATTTTATAACTTAAGTCTAATCGTGATATAAGCATATTTAACCTTAACTAATACGCCCAATACTTAAAGAGTTAAAGTATTGCTCATATCCTTAAGAAGAGATATATGGACTATTGTGTTACTACCTCCTAAATAGTTACGATATGTGGAGGGTACTATATATGTTAAACGCTAAACGCGTAGCAGTTCATCGTTTCATATTGACAAACATTAGTAGTCTGTGTTTACATAGTTTTTCATCTTATAGTTTAGTGTTAACACTTTGTTACTGTACCTGGAGAGTAATTATTGGGTGATCTAGTTTTTTAAGTAAGAAAGGTGTACGCTGAAAATGTACTCTTGACTTCAGTCATTAGCCTGATATATTAAACCCTTATCGTTTATGAACTTATAGAGTTACTCTATACGTCTGAAGTTCTATTTTTAATAAGAGCAATATGATTCCTAGTGTTACTACTTTAAGTAGAGTAAGTGTTACCTAGTGTTACTATCTTAAGTAGAGTTAGTGTTACCTAGTGTTACTACTTTAAGTAGAGTTAGGGTTACCTAGTGTTACTACCTTAAGTAGAGTTAGTGTTACCTAGTGTTACTACCTTAAGTAGTAGCTAGTGTTACCTAGTGTTACTACCTTAAGTAGAGTTAGTGTTACCTAGTGTTACTACCTTAGGTAGAGTTAGTGTTACCTAGTGTTACTACCTTAAGTAGAGTTAATGTTACCTAGTGTCACTACCTTAAGTAGAGTTAGTGTTACCTAGTGTTACTATCTTAAGTAGAGTTAGTGTTACCTAGTGTTACTACCTTAAGTAGAGTTAGTGTTACCTAGTGTTACTACCTTAAGTAGAGTTAGTGTTACCTAGTGTTACTACCTTAAGTAGAGTTAGTGTTACCTAGTGTTACTACCTTAAGTAGAGTTAGTGTTACCTAGTGTTACTACCTTAAGTAGAGTTAGTGTTACCTAGTGTTACTACCTTAAGTAGAGTTAGTGTTACCTAGTGTTACTACCTTAGGTAGAGTTAGTGTTACCTAGTGTTACTATCTTAGGTAGAGTTAGTGTTACCTAGTGTTACTACCTTAAGTAGTAGCTAGTGTTACCTAGTGTTACTATCTTAAGTAGAGTTAGAGTTACCTAGTGTTACTACCTTAAGTAGAGTTAGTGTTACCTAGTGTTACTACCTTAAGTAGAGTTAGTGTTACCTAGTGTTACTACCTTAAGTAGAGTTAGTGTTACCTAGTGTTACTATCTTAAGTAGAGTTAGAGTTACCTAGTGTTACTATCTTAGGTAGAGTTAGTGTTACCTAGTGTTACTACCTTAAGTAGAGTTAGTGTTACCTAGTGTTACTATCTTAAGTAGAGTTAGAGTTACCTAGTGTTACTACCTTAAGTAGAGTTAGAGTTACCTAGTGTTACTACCTTAAGTAGAGTTAGTGTTACCTAGTGTTACTACCTTAAGTAGAGTTAGTGTTACCTAGTGTTACTACCTTAAGTAGAGTTAGTGTTACCTAGTGTTACTACCTTAAGTAGAGCTAGTGTTACCTAGTGTTACTACCTTAAGTAGAGTTAGTGTTACCTAGTGTTACTACCTTAAGTAGAGCTAGTGTTACCTAGTGTTACTACCTTAAGTAGAGTTAGTGTTACCTAGTGTTACTATCTTAAGTAGAGCTAGTGTTACCTAGTGTTACTACCTTGAGTAGAGTTAGTGTTACCTAGTGTCACTACCTTAAGTAAAGTTAGTGTTACCTAGTGTTACTACCTTAAATAGAGTTAGTGTTACCTAGTGTTACTATCTTAAGTAGAGTTAGTGTTACCTAGTGTTACTACCTTAAGTAGAGTTAATGTTACCTAGTGTCACTACCTTAAGTAGAGTTAGTGTTACCTAGTGTTACTACCTTAAATAGAGTTGGTGTTACCTAGTGTTACTACCTTAAGTAGAGTTAGTGTTACATAGTGTTACTACCTTAAGTAGAGTTAGTGTTACATAGTGTTACTACCTTTTAAGTAGAGTTAGTGTTACCTAGTGTTACTATCTTAAGTAGAGTTAGTGTTACCTAGTGTTACTACCTTAAGTAGAGTTAGTGTTACATAGTGTTACTATCTTAAGTAGAGTTAGTGTTACATAGTGTTACTATCTTAAGTAGAGTTAGTGTTACCTAGTGTTACTATCTTAAGTAGAGTTAGTGTTACCTAGTGTTACTACCTTAAGTAGAGTTAGTGTTACCTAGTGTTACTACCTTAAGTAGAGTTAGTGTTACCTAGTGTTACTATCTTTTAAGTAGAGTTAGTGTTACCTAGTGTTACTATCTTAAGTAGAGTTAGTGTTACCTAGTGTTACTACCTTAAGTAGAGTTAGTGTTACCTAGTGTTACTACCTTAAGTAGAGTTAGTGTTACATAGTGTTACTATCTTAAGTAGAGTTAGTGTTACCTAGTGTTACTACCTTAAGTAGAGTTAGTGTTACATAGTGTTACTACCTTAAGTAGAGTTAGTGTTACATAGTGTTACTACCTTTTAAGTAGAGTTAGTGTTACATAGTGTTACTACCTTAAGTAGAGTTAGTGTTACCTAGTGTTACTATCTTAAGTAGAGTTAGTGTTACCTAGTGTTACTACCTTAAGTAGAGTTAGTGTTACCTAGTGTTACTATCTTAAGTAGAGTTAGTGTTACCTAGTGTTACTACTTTAAGTAGAGTTAGTGTTACCTAGTGTTACTACCTTAGGTAGAGTTAGTGTTACCTAGTGTTACTATCTTAAGTAGAGTTAGTGTTACCTAGTGTTACTACTTTAAGTAGAGTAAGTGTTACCTAGTGTTACTATCTTAAGTAGAGTTAGTGTTACCTAGTGTTACTACTTTAAGTAGAGTTAGGGTTACCTAGTGTTACTACCTTAAGTAGAGTTAGTGTTACCTAGTGTTACTACCTTAAGTAGTAGCTAGTGTTACCTAGTGTTACTACCTTAAGTAGAGTTAGTGTTACCTAGTGTTACTACCTTAGGTAGAGTTAGTGTTACCTAGTGTTACTACCTTAAGTAGAGTTAGTGTTACCTAGTGTTACTACCTTAAGTAGAGTTAGTGTTACCTAGTGTTACTATCTTAAGTAGAGTTAGTGTTACCTAGTGTTACTACCTTAAGTAGAGTAAGTGTTACCTAGTGTTACTACCTTAAGTAGAGTTAGTGTTACCTAGTGTTACTACCTTAAGTAGAGTTAGTATTACCTAGTGTTACTACCTTAAGTATAGTTAGTGTTACCTAGTGTTACTACCTTAAGTAGAGTTAGTGTTACCTAGTGTTACTACCTTAAGTAGAGTTAGTGTTACCTAGTGTTACTACCTTAAGTAGTAGCTAGTGTTACCTAGTGTTACTACCTTAAGTAGAGTTAGTGTTACCTAGTGTTACTACCTTAAGTAGAGTTAGTGTTACCTAGTGTTACTACCTTAAGTAGAGTAAGTGTTACATAGTGTTACTATCTTAAGTAGAGTTAGTGTTACCTAGTGTTACTATCTTAAGTAGAGTTAGTGTTACCTAGTGTTACTACCTTAAGTAGAGTTAGTGTTACCTAGTGTTACTACCTTAAGTAGAGTTAGTGTTACCCAGTGTTACTATCTTAAGTAGAGTTAGTGTTACCTAGTGTTACTACCTTAAGTAGAGTTAGTGTTACCTAGTGTTACTATCTTAAGTAGAGTTAGTGTTACATAGTGTTACTATCTTAAGTAGAGTTAGTGTTACCTAGTGTTACTACCTTAAGTAGAGTTAGTGTTACCTAGTGTTACTACCTTAAGTAGAGTTAGGGTTACCTAGTGTTACTACCTTAAGTAGAGTTAGTGTTACCTAGTGTTACTACCTTAAGTAGAGTTAGTGTTACCTAGTGTTACTACCTTAAGTAGAGTTAGTGTTACCTAGTGTTACTACCTTAAGTAGTAGCTAGTAGTAACACTAAAGTAGACTGTAGAGCTGTAGAGGAAGAAAGATTCCTAGTGACAAACGATCCAAGAAATCGGGAAATGCGAGTGAGTAATGCAAGCGGAGTAATGCATTTTGTCGATATATGATAATTTTGTCGATATATGATAGCTGAAACATGTTTGGTCGATAAAAATCATGCGCCATGAAATTGTTGATCGGTGAAAAATGTGAGCCGCTAAAAGTTTGCGCGCAACTGCTGTTTATTTGCTACTAAGTTTTTTTAGTCGATAAGACAACAATAATGCATTATACCATCACTCAAATATTAGTATAGATGAGATAATATATGGCTATTATTATAAATATAGTCAGTTAAAATACTTTAAGATATCTGGCGCTTGTAATGATTGCCCTCGTATTGTGCGACAAACGACCATGCTTTCTGAATATGTGCTATTCTATATTCTTTGCTTTTATTAATGTCTCAATGAGGCCGAGTTTCTATTTTACCAAGGTAAAGTATTTAGGCTTGTCCTAGATAATCCTTATAGTGCGTATACATATTGTGTAAATAATGCATGTATACAATTGAAAGCATTTCCAATCATGCTTTTGTCTTTAGTAAAACTAAAAGCAGCCCGGCTCAAATTGTCCCGAAACCTAAAGATATGCCAAAAATGTGTACAGGTTCATGATTATCACGGTAAGCTATCTAATCTAAAATCATTCGCGCTTTATACCATACTATTTCTTTAAATATAATTGTCTTAATCGCTGATGATAAGTCATAAATAACCGTTTAAACTACAACCCCCACAATACACTTAAAGAGTTAAAGTAATTGGCTCATTATCTTAAACGAAGAAGAATACTGGACTATTGAATTATCTATCTCGCTGAAATAGTTCCCTCACGATCATGTGGAGGGTATTAGTATAATGTAAACGCAAACGGCCGTGGCATTTCAATCGTTCATTATTAGACCAAACATTGTTGGCTGTGCTTGTAGCATAGTTTTGCGATTTGCATAGTTATAGTCGTCGAACATCTTTGTTAGTAACTGTAACCGTCGCGATGAGTAATTATTAGGGTGATCTGTTTTTTAAGTAAGAAAAGGCTGATACGCGAGAATGTCACTCCTTGACATCTAGTTCAATTAGCCTTCGATTAGACTAATTAAACCCTTATCAGATATTTATGAAATTATGAGGATTACTCTATACAGTCTGCAAGTTCTGAAAATTTTGTTAAAACGAGCAATAAAGAATTTGTGGCTTTAAAAGTTTTTATAATTGGTAGTGGTTACCTGTTATGTTGTTACCCGTTAGTGGTTACCTGTTAGTGGTTACCCGTTAGTGGTTTATACTTTTATAGTGGTTACTGTACTTATTGCGCACCACGCACACTGTCTTATTATAGTGTCTTATGTTTCTGTGATATTTACTTTATAAGTGCCGTGTTTTATGACTGTAACACATTTGTAATTAAACCATAGTGTTGCCTAGCATGGACTGGCACCGTGCCCTTATCTTCAGTAAGACAGTGATTCAGGAGAATCTCTGTAAAGCTGTAAGAGGTATCCTGTGCCTTCTTCAAGAGTATAAGCTGAAAATTAAAAAGGTCAAAGCTTTCCAATAGCTACTCAGCTCAGAAAACAGTTACTTAAGAGTACAAGGAGCAAAAGTGGTCCTTCCCCAATCGCCGCTGCAGCCCAGAACAAATAACTTGGAAACATTCCCCAATCGCCGCTGCAGCCCAGAACAAATAACTTGGAAACATTCCCCAATCGCCGCTACAGCCCAGAACAAATAACTTGGAAACATTCCCCAACCTTCCCGCCGCTGCAGCCCAGAACAAATAACTTGGAAACATTCCCCAATCACCGCTGCAGCCCAGAACAAAAAACTTGGAAACATTCCCCAATCACCGCTGCAGCCCAGAACAAATAACTTGGAAACATTCCCCAATCACCGCTGCAGTCCAGAACAAATAACTTGGAAACATTCCCCAACCTTCCCGCCACTGCAGCCTAGAACAAATAACTTGGAAACATTCCCCAATCGCTGCTGCAGCCCAGAACAAATAACTTGGAAACATTCCCCAACCTTCCCGCCACTGCAGCCTAGAACAAATAACTTGGAAACATTCCCCAATCACCGCTGCAGCCCAGAACAAAAAACTTGGAAACATTCCCCAATCACCGCTGCAGCCCAGAACAAATAACTTGGAAACATTCCCCAATCACCGCTGCAGTCCAGAACAAATAACTTGGAAACATTCCCCAACCTTCCCGCCACTGCAGCCTAGAACAAATAACTTGGAAACATTCCCCAATCGCTGCTGCAGCCCAGAACAAATAACTTGGAAACATTCCCCAACCTTCCCGCCACTGCAGCCTAGAACAAATAACTTGGAAACATTCCCCAATCACCGCTGCAGCCCAGAACAAAAAACTTGGAAACATTCCCCAATCACCGCTGCAGCCCAGAACAAATAACTTGGAAACATTCCCCAATCACCGCTGCAGTCCAGAACAAATAACTTGGAAACATTCCCCAACCTTCCCGCCACTGCAGCCTAGAACAAATAACTTGGAAACATTCCCCAATCGCTGCTGCAGCCCAGAACAAATAACTTGGAAACATTCCCCAACCTTCCCGCCACTGCAGCCTAGAACAAATAACTTGGAAACATTCGGGACATTATTTACTCACGTCCCTGTCACCCAAAGCAGCATAATCTCCCGCTTATCACTATCTCTGTCAGGTATAAATATAATTGCAATATGCCCTAAGAGTCTGGTATATGTGAGTGTGTGTGTGTGTGTGTGTGTGTGTGTGTGAGTGTGTGTGTTTGTGTATCCCATCACTTGTTACACCACCACACCAATTAGTGTTAACCATGTGATCCTCGCCTCGCTTCCGCCTAACCATACTTTTTCTTTCTCATCATCATTACCAGGATGGTTGGGCTGCATGTATTAGGATTATTAGGATTAGCACTGTGTATTAGTTTGCAACACACACACACACGTGAAGGTGGAGATGTCCACGTGTGGTTGGTGATGTGGCCGGGTTACACTCTCTCTCTCTCATGTCATTATATTTAGTCTTAACCCATTAACGCTCATTAACTTGCTAGATAGACCCCATTATCTCCGTGTTTGTGGGATTGTGCCTGTCTTCCACCTTTGCCACTTTCCAGTTGGAAGAGTGGAGACATTTTGGTATTGAATCAAACATGGCCTGATAGTCCCATTTTAAGTGCAGGAGATGAGGCCCATCCTAGTTTACTACTTGTTATCACTGTTCGAGTAATGGATATCATGTGTTTATTAAAATCATTTTATTATAGTTATTTAAAATGGAATCTTATCTTTTTTCTTCTTCGGTTGTCAGATATAAGGTGTGACATAATAATTACATTCCTTTCTCCTCACTCTACCAGCCAATGTAAAGCACCTCTTCATCCTTTCTCCTCACTCTACCAGCCAATGTAAAGCACCTCTTCATCCTTTCTCCTCACTCTACCAGCCAATGTAAAGCACCTCTTCATCCTTTCTCCTCACTCTACCAGCCAATGTAAAGCACCTCTTCATCCTTTCTCCTCACTCTACCAGCCAATGTAAAGCACCTCTTCATCCTTTCTCCTCACTCTACCAGCCAATGTAAAGCACCTCTTCATCCTTTCTCCTCACTCTACCAGCCAATGTAAAGCACCTCTTCATCCTTTCTCCTCACTCTACCAGCGAATGTAAAGCACCTCTTCATCCTTTCTCCTCACTCTACCAGCGAATGTAAAGCACCTCTTCATCCTTTCTCCTCACTCTACCAGCGAATGTAAAGCACCTCTTCATCCTTTCTCCTCACTCTACCAGCGAACGTAAAGCACCTCTTCATTTGCCAGACACGGGCACCATCGTCATGTTCCTCACTCCTCTCGTTTTGTGCAGGATATCACGTGATGAAGGAGATCCTAGTTTACCAACTCCTCTTCATTTGCCAGGCACGGGCCGGCAGCGGACTACCATCGTCATGATATTCGTCGCTCGTCTCATTTGCTTGTGCTCACTTCTCATTTATAAAATTATTCTGATCTGGTGGTGAAGTTGACGCTTCATTTGTCACTGCCTGATTGATCCACGAGAACACAAACACGTTTATATCTTCTTGTTGCTTCTATCGTTGTTGTCGGCATCATGATTAATTTGATAGGTTGTTTCGATCATCATATTTTACCGAGCATTGCTTATTTTTTTACGTTTTGTTGACATTTTTGCTAGTTAATTTGTCTGTCCAGCTCAAGACAGATAGTAACTGAAGTCCGCGTACTAGACAGGTCTACAGTTGAGAGGATGCAGTTTGGTTACTATTGGTTACTATTGGTTACTATTGGTTACTATTGGTCACTAAGTTGCTAGTATCAGCCAGGTACTATTGTTATGGAGCAGCTACTACTAGGCGTTAGTGCTGGCTGCTGCCGAGTTTGGTTACTATTGGTTACTATTGGTTACTATTGGTTACTATTGGTTACTGTTGGTTACTAAGTTACTAGTATCAGCCAGGTACTATTGTTATGGAGCAGCTACTACTAGGCGTTAGTGTTGGCTGCTGCCGAGTACTGCCTCCAGGTAGTGCTCCTCAATCAAGGTGCTCCACAACTCTACTGCCACTCAATAGTTTAGCACTGATCGCTAAATCAATTGGTGTAAGAGTTGTAAATGGCGACAGTTTTTTTGTGTAACACTTTCAATTTAGAGCTGAAAGTGGTTATAAAAGATAAAACAGTTAAATAGACTAGCGGTATGCCCGTCCTACGGATTATTATTAATGCATACATTAGATTCACGTCAAGTATATGCGGATAAATACATACACACATAAAGTAATATTATAAAGGAGCACATGGACACACATAAAGAGCGACTTTAATCTGCATTATAAGGAGTAAGATATTACAAGCTCTTTGCTGATTTGGAAGAATTTTCAACCCTAAAACCTCATTATGGAGGTTAATGTAGGATAGTGTTGTAATATTATAAAGGAGCACATGTTTTCCTTTGTATTATTAAGTTATTTGCGGAATGGACAACGTGATCCGTTACACAGAATACAGATGACACTATGTTATGAAAAGAAACGATGGATTATTGAAAAATACAATAACCTGAACTACACGTGATGCCCATATAAGGAGCTGAAAAATCCCTACTCTACAAAATCTCCAGATTGCTTTTTTATCAATATTAAATTAATATTATGAATATTATTAAATTAATATCATGAATCACCAATTTGGTGACCAAACCAAGACCATATTGTAACTTTGTAAGGAAATGAAAGGAGTATAACGATTCATTGTTGGCTGAAGCTGCAGTATTGAAAATTGGTTTCCTTTCAACATACATTTTTAAATACAATTATATCTTTATACGTTTATATCAGTAGCACAATCTTTTGAAATATTGCACTTTAATGAACATTTTTACAAACAATTGTGAAAAATACTATTCTTAACGGGACGCTTCAGTCTGAAAACGTATTTTTAATTTTCTGTAACAATTAAATACATAACATAATATATATAATTATAATTACATATAACATTACATATATCATTACATATAGCCTAATCTCTTTGGTCCCCGTATTTTGTTTATATCTACCTTTCTATACTTCCAACATCATATCACACTTCCCGCACACACTTTCTCACTGCATTCACATTTCACATTAGTCATTAATAACCATATCAGACTTTATCTAATGTATCTGAAATTTGACGCATTGAAATACTAATTTTAGCTATATTTCCACAGTTATTCACCATGGATTTGTTTGTTATTAAATATTTTTTCATAAACTTTGGATTATTAGCTAGATTAATTCGATGTATTGGGTCCAAGTAATTGCGGACATAGTTCACTATGTGTTTACATCTTATTTTACAGATGGGGGCGATATTTTGAACGATTCTATTTTATATTCATTTATTGCTGTACTTGAATTTGAAAAGTTTTTAATACAAATATAACATATAATTAAATACATTACTACACCATAAGTTCTACAGAAAGAAGCAGAAAAATAAATACATTACATATAATAATGTGTCCAATGTTCAATGAAGTAATATATTGAGATGTTCATAAAATGATTATTTATCGGCAAAAGAAATTGTACGTTAACTGTCGACTGTCAAATCATTATTAAATTTATGTCTTAACACATAATGTAATAGTTTTTGGTCATCATTATAAGTATAACTGTTAAAAATAACGGCGGAAATGAAGAAACCGACATATTTCCTTTTTAGAAAAAAAGAAAAAAACTTCTCCATTCCGTTTTTCTTGTTTTTAATTGTAACGCTTGGTGCAATGAAATATTTAATCCCTATATTGTGATATTTATAGAAACGCATAATGCAACCAATCATTTTAGAAAGACATTAACACGTATTTATTTTCTGTAGCTATAACAAGACTAGCTGGACATAAGATACCAAGATGCACGCCGCCAGAGTTGCCAAGGATATCGCCAAGCATCGAAATGCTATGGAACAGAAACAAAAGTGAGTAAACATTATTTTGTAGATACGCTGCATCTAAGTGTTTTACAGTTCTAATGAGCTTCACTCTAACGAAATGGTGGATCAATTAAACTTCAAGATGATATCTAAAGATTCCTAACTTCCAGCGTGGTAAATCGTGGCTTTATTACGATATGGTTATGTGGCCAATTAAGCAATTAGAGACTTCGAAGACCTTACTGTACTTGCAGAGTCCCGGCCATGTTACCGCTTGTTTTATTGAATCAAATAAACTGATGAAGATAAATTAAGATTCATTATCAAATTCACCGTTAACATTTAAATAACTATTTTATGCCGAAGGTCCAAAATTTCCAGTTATCAATAAGTATAACCGAAGCTAATTAGCTTTGGTTTTTAGGCATTAGTAGGCTTGTGACGCGAAACCATATGCTTGTGGAATGTGGGCAACGTTAAATTAATTTTGTGGGTTATA
The DNA here is from genome assembly GCF_026151205.1 of Bolinopsis microptera. Classification (NCBI taxonomy): domain Eukaryota; kingdom Metazoa; phylum Ctenophora; class Tentaculata; order Lobata; family Bolinopsidae; genus Bolinopsis; species Bolinopsis microptera. The sequence continues at coordinate 11,191,461 of NC_087083.1, read as the reverse complement.
TAAACAAGTTGGAGCCACATATATAGACTTGCCATGGTTTCTTGAGATTGAGGGGTAATGCTCGTTTTGGCTCAAAACGTGTGTCGTGTCGGTCAGGCAACTGATAGTATGCTCCTTTCTTTTAGGGGGGGGGGGGGGGGTGGGGGGTTAGCCATTGTTAGGGGAGGGTTAGCCATTGTTAGGGGGGAGGGGGTTAGCCATTGTTATGGGGGAGGGGGTTAGCCATTGTTAGGGGGGAGGGGGTTAGCCATTGTTAGGGGGGGGGGGGGTTAGTCATTATTAGGGGGGGGGGGGTTAGCCATTGTTAGGGGGAGGGGGGTTAGCCATTGTTAGGGGGAGGGGGGTTAGCCATTGTTAGGGGGAGGGGGTTAGCCATTGTTATGGGGGGGAGGGGGGTTAGCCATTGTTAGGGGGGAGGGGGGTTAGCCATTGTTAGGGGGGAGGGGGTAGCCATTGTTAGGGGGAGGGGGTAGCCATTGTTAGGGGGAGGGGGGTTAGCCATTGTTAGGGGGAGAGGGGGTTAGCCATTGTTGGGGGGAGGGGGTTAGCCATTGTTAGGGGGGAGGGGGGTTAACCATTGTTAGGGGGGAGGGGGTTAGCCATTGTTAGGGGGGATAGCCATTGTTAGGGGGGGGGGGGGGGTTAGCCATTGTTGGGGGGGGGAGGGGGTTAGCCATTGTTAGGGGGGAGGGGGTTAGCCATTGTTAGGGGGGGGGGTTAGCCATTGTTAGGGGGGAGGGGGTTAGCCATTGTTAGGGGGGAGGGGGGTTAGCCATTGTTAGGGGGAGAGGGGGTTAGCCATTGTTGGGGGGAGGGGGTTAGCCATTGTTAGGGGGGAGGGGGGGTTAGCCATTGTTAGGGGGGATGGGGGTTAGCCATTGTTAGGGGGGAGGGGGGGTTAGCCATTGTTAATAAGTTAATGGACTGACCCGGCGCGCGTTGCCTTCGAAGAAGCTTAGACCGTATCATCCGTCAATATTAGTACTAAAGTTGATGATGTGTTCATATTGTCCCTTTGTCTTTTTCTTTACTATGCCAATCATTCGCTTCAAGGCGTCTTTTTGACTTTGATGATTGCATCTTTTATGATGTTACGACCCCTACGATTCGCTTGGCTAAAGAGTAGGGAGCATGCTTCTTTGTATGCACATAGGGGTGGTTGGAGGCAAAATGAAGATTGTCGAAGGAATCTGTGTCTTTAAAACTCGTTTAACAAACCGTTATCACGTTTTAAAAGATCCTGCGTCATGCTTGTCCTGGTCCAAGTTTATTAAAACCCATCCAATGATTTGCAATATTTGAGTTACAGTTATCTGTTTTATAGTGAATCGTATGTAACATGTTTTATGGAGAAGAGGATTTCGTTTAGTTTAAGCAAAACATTGAACGTCTTTCTTTCGTTGTCACCTCTAGAACCCTCCCCTCAGGAAAGCTGTCCTATATGTCATACATATTGAACTAGACGTGCTCCTCTTTTTGAGGCTAAAATAGGAAATATACATATACAGCACCGCTTTCTTTGTGCCAGAGGAATTGAGGAATCACCAACCATACTACCCCAACCTCGACTATATTGCAGTATTATCCAAACCTCAACCATACTACCCCAACCTCGACCACACTACCCCAATCACGACCACATTACCCCAACCTCGACCACACTGCCCCAACCTCGACCACACTACCCCAACCTCGACCACATTACCCCAACCTCGACTATATTGCAGTATTATCCAAACCTCAACCATACTACCCCAACCTCGACCACACTACCCCAACCTCAACCACATTACCCCAACTTCGACCACATTACCCCAACTTCGACCACATTACCCAACCTCGACCACACTCCCCCAACCTCGACAACATTACCCCAATCTCGACCACACTACCCCAACCTCGAACACATTACCCCAACCTCGACCACATTACCCAACCTCGACCACACTACCCCAACCTCACCCACACTACCCAACCTCAACCACACTACCCCAACCTCGATCACATTACCCCAATCTCGACCACACTACCCCAACCTCGACCACATTACCCCAACCTCGACCACATTACCCCAACCTCGACCACATTACCCAACCTCGACCACACTACCCCAACCTCAACCACACTACCCCAACCTCAACCACACTACCCCAACCTCTACCACATTACCCCAACCTCGACCACATTACCCCAACCTCGACCACACTACCTCAACCTCGACCATACTGCCCCAACCCCGACCACATTACCCCAACCTCGACCACATTACCCCAACCTCGACCACACTATCCCAACCTCGACCACATTACCCTAACCTCGACCACATTAGCCCAACCTCAAGCACATTACCCCAACCTCGACCACATTACCCCAATCACGACCACATTACCCCAACCTCGACCACATTACCCCAATCACGACCACATTACTCCAACCTCGACCACACTACCGGACCACATTACCCCAACCTCGCACATTACCAACTCGACCACACTACCCAACCTCAACACACTAACCCCAACCTCAACCACCATACCCAACTCGATCACATTACCCCAATCTCGACCACACTACCCCAACCTCGACCACACTACCTCAACCTCGACCATACTTCCCCAACCTCGACCACATTACCCCAACCCTCGACCACATTACCCCAACCTCGACCACACTATCCAACCTCGACCACATTTACCCTAACCTCGACCCACATTACGCCAACCTCAACCACATTACCCCAACCTCGACCCACATTACCCCAACCTCGACCACATTACCCCAATCACGACCACATTACTCCAACCTCGACCACACTACCGGACTACCCCAACCTCGACCACACTACCCCAACCTTGACCACACTAACCCAACCTCGACTATACTACCCCAACCTCGACCATATTACCCCAACCTCGACCAAATTACCCCAACCTCGACCACATTACCCAACCTCGACCACACTACCCCAACCTCGACCACATTACCCCAACCTCGACCACATTACCCCAACCTCGACCACATTACTCCAACCTCGACCACACTACCCCAACCTCGACCAATCGACCATATTACCCCAACCTCGACCATATTACCCCAACCTCGACCACACTGCCCCAACGGCCAGTGTGAGGACTACCAGATCCTGGTGGAACCTAAGCGATCCATGATATCACGACAGGTCCTACCTCGATCTTGACCTACTTAGCATGACTTAGGGCGGCTTCAGCGTCCGATTTTCGATGCGTTGTCTCCACAGAACTCTATCCAACACATTTCCTCCAATTTCTCCAGTGTCGTTTTGACCCGTGTCAGCTCGTAGGCTAGTACTCCATGAATTGTGTCTCAAAGTAGCAAGCAATTATTCATGGTTGCTCTTGGCAGGTTGCCATAGACTTCTTTGTTGGTTTTGTCCTGCTTCCAGTTTATATTCAGTGCCATCTTAAGCATTCTAGCAGCGGCCATCAATGCTCTTCTTCAATGACTCTGTCAGCGTCACTTTAGCATTTTACATAACTTATCTCACTCTCAACAACTAAATTACATACTTAGCCCATTCCTCAAGTTCCTATCCTTGCTTATGTTCTCCAACACTTAGCCCATTCCCCAAGTTCCTATCCTTGCTAATGTTCTCCAACATTTCCAGCTTGACCGGACACACAAAGACACATATACAGATATAGCTTATTGTTTTCCTGTCCTCACTTGTGTATGTAATTGGTTAACGAATGTAATTTGCGCAATCACTCAAATTATTGACTCCATTTAAGGTAAGGAAGAGATGCAATAAAGAGCAATAAGTCAGTAATTAAGCATCTGGCTGGGGAGAAGAATTGTTGGGCTGCTAACTCCGCAAACAATCTGCTAACTCGTCCTCTTATTATTGTGGTTGCTAATTTTATAATTGTTATAGCCATTGTACCGTATAGTCATCATTTTGTATTAGCGTCGTTGTTCAGGAACTTAACGTTTTATTCCCTTGTTATATTATATAGCTTCTTATTGCTTGAGTTCAATCAATAGACTATTATAGTAAGGTAGACTTGAGCCCTATTTTCATGGTGCGTGCCACAGTACTTGTGTACAGAGTGTCTAATACCCAAATTAATGTTCCTTGTTTTGATTTTTATAGTGGAAAATGTGATTATCATCTCAACTATAAATACTATGTATTTAAGGACTTAAAAAACATTACAGTACTTTACTGAATCATATTCGGTTGAGTGGTTTTCCAATTATTGATAGAAATTGGTTAACCCATATTTTGCTATTCTGATAGGCTCATAAAGCTTTCAAATTTATTTTTTGGAGGCAGGGATCTGGCTATAGCATACTTTTTAATTGCTCTCTCTCTGAAGAAGATGCATGCTGCCAGAGCGGCCCGTTCTGCTCGACTTTCCTATCATCGGACTGCTATCAGGAAAAATAGTAGAAATCAACCCAGTAGACTCAACTCAGTTGAAAATGAGGAGTAAGTTAATCAGGAGGAATTAAGGGCAAATTATCATAATTATCATAATCATTAATTTATGAGGATTTTATAATGTTGGCTTTCTTTCTTTTGGTTGAGCCCATAATATCATCACCTACGATTTCAGTCCATTGTTAATATTAACCTCTTTTTAAACATTATGCAGATTATGCATGTTAAGGGTTCATTGAAATATTGAAATTAGATCCTTGACGAACGAATTGATTACTATCGGGGTGGAGGCGAGTCAAAAAGTCGGGAAGGGTTTAAAAAGGAGCCAAAATATTCCCATCAGATTTTAAACATTGAGGAAAGTTTTAACTAAATAACTTGACTTTGATTATTGCAGAGAGGAGAAGAGGAAGAAGAAAGCGCTAAAGAAGCAGCAAAAAGAAATGGTAAGTAATTCCTTGACTTCTTATTTATTACCATGTTGATAGCTGCATTACCATTATCATCATGTGAAGCATGTATCTACACTCCATGTCTTATATCTTTTACACGACTTTAGGAGAAACAAAGAGCGGAGATGGTAAGCCAAAAACCGTGTATAATTTATCCCAAAAAGCGTAATAGTGCTCATTTGCTTCATGTCAGAAAACATTGTGTATTTTCCATGCTACGTAAGTGACCGCTACAAGCTATTTAACCAGTTAGAGAATTAGCCCAGGTTTTCGTAAACAACTCCAAGTTTTGATTAATAAGATAAAGAAGTAATAGAGCCATATCGCTACATATAACGTCCTCTCTGATGATACTGTAATATCTATCGATTATATAGAAGTTATTGATGATTAACCGATCAATTGACCAACATGTTAGTGATACAAAAACGTTTAACTTACTGATTTGACTTTAGGAGAAGCAACGCGAGGAACTGTGGGTAAGTCACGTGATATCTGTGAGGTGGTGTAAATCTCGTGATCGTAGTCGTACTTTAACGTGCTATCTCGTGATCGTAGTCGTACTTTAACGTTCTATCTCGTGATCGTAGTCGTACTTTAACGTTCTATCTCGTGATCGTAGTCGTACTTTAACGTGCTATCTCGTGATCGTAGTCGTACTTTAACGTTCTATCTCGTGATCGTAGTCGTACTTTAACGTTCTATCTCGTGATCGTAGTCGTACTTTAACTTTCTATCTCGTGATCGTAGTCGTACTTTAACGTTCTATCTCGTATAGTTACAATACGATCACCTCTTTATGTTGTACCTGCTATTGACCTGTGTGTACTACTTTCAACTAGCTCCACAGTGTAGACGTTGGTAATGGTGGGACCAGGCAATACCTTCTCTCAAAGTATCAAACTAGGGTCAGGGAGACCTCATAAAGAGTATTTATTATATAGTATATACTTACTCAATACTTATTTATGAAATGGATAACCTTCCCACTATCACCAACGTCTATGTACACCACGTCTCAGCCTCTCCATTACATATCACACCCTAAAAGGTGATATTCTTAGCAGAGAATGGGTTTCATGATCCTATGCAATATCTCAATATTGAATTAGTGCAATATCTCAATATTGAATTAGTTAGTATTACTGACGTTATGTATCGGAACCATGATGTAATGGTAATAATGAATGTTCAACACCAGACCTTTATTATAATATTAAATGCAGGAACAGCAGCGACTGGACATGGTGAGTTATCCCCTCCTCCCCGGTCATGCATGAGTTGTCAGTAAAAAGTGCAATATATGTATAGTGTCACAAAACGTGTAACTTAATATTATGTTCATTGTTAAAATGTGACGTATAACTTTTCATGTCAAAAAAATGGTGAGTAAAAAATAAGGACCGTGATGTGAATTTTACACGTATTTTACACGTATATTTCACGTACATTTAGGAAATAAATAGAAGAGAAACTTTGTTAAGTGTATCCTAGACGGTATGCAATATATCAGTGGATCATCAAGTGTTCATTGTGTTCTTTCTATCAACTCTTCAAGGGTCGACCGGGATTAGGTTCATTATTCCGTTTCCGGAAAGAATTAGTGATTATATTGTGTAGGGAATCTAACGAGGAATGATTTTAATTTCATCTTCTTCTAAGGGGCATTCGATTTTTTGAAATTAACATAATAACATTGGGTCTTTAATATTTTAATATTGTATCGATTATAAAAATGGACGTTAAACAAACGCCTAACATCCTGAGCTCTAATATGACAAGTAGTCACAATTTGTAAAAATTCTAAAGAGAGTTACCAGTAATAAGGCTTCACTTATTCAAGCTAAATGAGAAAAATCAGTGTCCTCTCTTATTGGTTAACGGCGGAAACTTATCAATGAGTAGTTAGACAAGAGATCAAACAGAAGGTACACAAGAACAAACTAATGAAGGTTAAGAACATTGCATGCGCCGACAATATCTCATTCTTCCTGAACAAATTGTGAATTTCCGCCCATCGCAATATATCATATTATGTCTAGTATTATCGGCGAACGTCTTGACTGATGGGAGTGCGTCTGGTAAGATTTACTAGACACCGCTTGAAAGTTATTAGTTTCTAGCTAACTCCTCATGCCGACAGTAAAAGATTGTTGCTAAAATACCATGATGCATGTTTACATCGGGAAATTTATATTTGCGATTGCGACGGATTGTTCATCAGGAATCAACCAAATTTATTGAAGAGTGGCACGACCATCTAATAGATGTGGATACTGGCGGGGAGGTGATAATTGTTTGTTTACATTAATAGTGAGCACATGTTAAGCAGGCTGAGGAGGTGATCATTGTTTGTTTACATTTTAGGTCGAGCACATGTTAAGCAGGCTGATGAGGTGATACATATTTTGTATTATAGAAGGCTTGTAACACTTGTAACGCCTTCTTGTTACCCCCCTTTGAGGGCCCCGAATTAATTTCTGAACGAAAGCTCAAAAATAACCGAGAAATCGACCTTCTTATTAACTCATTTTGATGACCGTTTCTAACCTAAAATTGCACGAAAAATCGATTTAGCTAGGTTTCAGAACCTATAAACACTTCCTTATCCCTCAAAATTGATGTTTTATAGTTTAGAATGCGAGCAACAAGCAACATATATTTTGATCCTTCGGTTCTACTGCAGCTCTTGACCTAGGGCTGAAACCGAAAGATCGAGGCAATCCTCACCTTAACTGATCGAACTTGAGCGAAGAGCAGAGTACAACAAAACACAGCAGGTAAGTTATTTTGGTGACTGTTCCTCACCTGTACAACGTTGCACGAGAAATCGATTTAAGTTGGTTTTACAGCCCAATAACGCTTCCCTATTCCTAAAATTTTTGTGTTACTCAAACAAAGAACATGATGATTCTGCAACGAAAGAACAAGGAGATCATCTCGTTAACAACTTGAACAGGTTCTATCACAATTTTCAGAGCAGAGCACGATAGCAAAGTCAAAAGAAACAAAATAAAGGTAGGTAACCAACACAATGATATAACAATCACAATATAAACAACTGAATTAAATTTATTCGGACGACGGGCAGCCCTGATGTGCTCCGTGATCCTGACCAATTGTAAAAGAGGTGCTATGTCACGTGACGCAGATCCGTCCAATCACAAACAGGAATAGTCAGCAGACGGGGGGGGGGGGGGGGGGGAGGGTGGGGGTTGTTTACGATAGTCAAACAATCTTGATAGTGTGTTGGTCTCTCCCCCAACTGACTGTAGTGCTTATTGTCCAGTCAGAACAGAACATTAACATAATTTTGTAGTTATTTAAGTAGACCTGGTCATTTTTTTAAAATCACTGTCCACCTCCCTTAAAAAAAGGGTTCAAATTGACAAGTTGGGCACACACGAATGCGATGTCGCTGAGATAAGGCAACATCTTCGCCACAACTTTGTTTCCCAAAATCTTGTACCGCTTCAGATAGCCAATGGAGCGTTCCACGTGGATGCGGGCGATGCTGACTTTTCTGCTGGCTGCTACTTCTTCCGGCGTGAACTGAGTCTTGCCCCACATCCCCGCTGGGATGTTAAGTGTAAGTGTAACTCCTGAAATTTAATTCGCTTTTTATTCCGCTTATTCTTAACTAACCGGACGATGATTAATCACTCTACACTCAACTGATACGTGACGTTTCAACACGTTCTCTAGATGGCTCTGAAACCTTAACCACCCACAATTATGACCCTAACCCTAACACAAACCCGATTTCTAACTTAAGCATATGCTGAAACCTTAACGAGAAATTAGAAATCATAGGTCATAGCATGTTATCTCGCCAGAGGAGCATCAGTTGGGTGATTCACAATCAGCATACAAAAATATAAATACGATTTAAGTTGGTTTTAACTGTTAGTGTTAGGGGCCCGTTCAGAAAAATCTCATATTTCGAGTGAACAGATAAGAAAGGTAAACATACGATATAATGTCCCTCTGCTCACTCTTCCTGTTTGTGATTGGACGGATCTGCGTCACGTGACATAGCACCTCTTTTACAATTGGTCAGGATCACGGAGCACATCAGGGCTGCCCGTCGTCCGAATAAATTTAATTCAGTTGTTATTGTGATTGTTATATCATTGTGTTGGTTACCTACCTTTATTTTGTTTCTTTTGACTTTGCTATCGTGCTCTGCTCTGAAAATTGTGATAGAACCTGTTCAAGTTGTTAACGAGATGATCTCCTTGTTCTTTGCAGAATCATCATGTTCTTTGTTTGAGTAACACAAAAATTTTAGGAATAGGGAAGCGTTATTGGGTTGTAAAACCAACTTAAATCGATTTCTCGTGCAACGTTGTACAGGTGAGGAACAGTCACCAAAATGACTTACCTGCTGTGTTTTGTTGTACTCTGCTCTTCGCTCAAGTTCGATCAGTTAAGGTGAGGATTGCCTCGATCTTTCGGTTTCAGCCCTAGGTCAAGAGCTGCAGTAGAACCGAAGGATCAAAATATATGTTGCTTGTTGCTCGCATTCTAAACTATAAAACATCAATTTTGAGGGATAAGGAAGTGTTTATAGGTTTTGAAACCTAGCTAAATCGATTTTTCGTGCAATTTTAGGTTAGAAACGGTCATCAAAATGAGTTAATAAGAAGGTCGATTTCTCGGTTATTTTTGAGCTTTCGTTCAGAAATTAATTCGGGGCCCTCAAAGGGGGGTAACAAGAAGGCGTTACAAGTGTTACAAGCCTTCTATAATACAAAATATGTATCACCTCATCAGCCTGCTTAACATGTGCTCGACCTAAAATGTAAACAAACAATGATCACCTCCTCAGCCTGCTTAACATGTGCTCACTATTAATGTAAACAAACAATTATCACCTCCCCGCCAGTATCCACATCTATTGAAATGTGACAGTTAAATAATAACAGAGAGATACAGCTCCTACATTACAAGTCCTTCTTTCAGCTCTTTACTGGTAGAAATTAGAAATGATCTATAATCTCATATCTGCACCGAACTACAATAACCTTAATTCAGTGGCAGTGGTGAGCGACAATAGTAACTCTAATTCAGTGGCAGTGGTGAGCGACTATAGTAACTCTAATTCAGTGGCAGTGGTGAGCGACTATAGTAACTCTAATTCAGTGGCAGTGGTGAGCGACCATAGTAACTCTAATTTAGTGGCAGTGGTGAGCGACGTCTATAGTAACTCTAATTCAGTGGCAGTGGTGAGCGACTATAATAACTCTAATTCAGTGGCAGTGGTGAGCGACTATAGTAACTCTAATTCAGTGGCAGTGGTGAGCGACTATAGTAACTCTAATTTAGTGGCAGTGGTGAGCGACTAAAGTAACTCTTATTCAGTGGCAGTGGTGAGCGACTATAGTAACTCTAATTCAGTGGCAGTGGTGAGCGACTATAGCAACTCTAATTCAGTGGCAGTGGTGAGCGACTATAGTAACTCTAATTCAGTGGCAGTGGTGAGCGACTATTATAGTAACTCTTATTCAGTGGCAGTGGTGAGCGACTATAGTAACTCTAATTCAGTGGCAGTGGTGAGCGACTACAATAACCTTAATTTAGTGGCAGTGTTGAGCGACTATAGTAACTCTAATTCAGTGGCAGTGGTGAGCGACTACAATAACTCTAATTCAGTGGCAGTGGTGAGCGACTATAGTAACTCTAATTCAGTGGCAGCGTTGAGCGACTATAGTAACTCTAATTCAGTGGCAGTGGTGGGCGACTATAGTAACTCTAATTCAGTGGCAGTGGTGAGCGACTATAGTAACTCTAATTCAGTGGCAGTGGTGAGCGACTATAGTAACTCTAATTCAGTGGCAGTGGTGAGCGACTACAATAACCTTAATTTAGTGGGAGTGTTGAGCGACTATAGTAACTCTAATTCAGTGGCAGTGGTGGGCGACTATAGTAACTATAATTCAGTGGCAGTGGTGAGCGACTATAGTAACTCTAATTCAGTGGCAGTGGTGAGCGACTATAGTAACTCTAATTCAGTGGCAGTGGTGAGCGACTATAATAACTCTAATTCAGTGGCAGTGGTGAGCGACTATAGTAACTCTAATTCAGTGGCAGTGGTGAGCGACCATAGTAACTTTAATTTAGTGGCAGTGGTGAGCGACTATAGTAACTCTAATTCAGTGGCAGTGGTGAGCGACTATAGCAACTCTAATTCAGTGGCACTTGGCAGTGGTGAGCAACTATAGTAACTCTAATTCAGTGGCAGTGGTGAGCGACTATAGTAACTCTAATTCAGTGGCAGTGGTGAGCAACTATAGTAACTCTAATTCAGTGGCAGTGGTGAGCGACTATAGTAACTCTAATTCAGTGGCAGTGGTGAGCGACTGTAGTAACTCTAATTCAGTGGCAGTGGTGAGCGACAATAGTAACTCTAATTCAGTGGCAGTGGTGAGCGACTATAGTAACTCTAATTCAGTGGCAGTGGTGAGCGACTATAGTAACTCTAATTCAGTGGCAGTGGTGAGCGACCATAGTAACTCTAATTTAGTGGCAGTGGTGAGCGACGTCTATAGTAACTCTAATTCAGTGGCAGTGGTGAGCGATTATAGTAAATCTAATTCAGTGGCAGTCAGCAGTGGTGAGCGAGTATAGTAACTCTAATAATTCGCTTAAAGAAAGCAATGGGCGTCAATAGAGCTATGGAGGGTTTTACAAATATCATCCAAGTTTTATGAACAAATTTAAAAAGGGGCTTACGCGCTTCCCTGTTTGTGATCACGTACTGCTTTGTTTCATATTTTTATTCAACAAACAGGAAGTAAATGGAAATTATTTTCGGTCGGCCCTTGATCGTGCATTTCTAACCCGTGTTTCTAAAAACTGTGATGTACAATGGTGAATTTACGTTTTGAACTGAGTAAGATGAGAAGTAGAGGAGAAAATGAAAAGTTTATTTAAAGTTTAAATTATTTATTTGTCTTTTTTAAATTCATAGATTGAGCAACACGAAGTATGTTTCATCAAACCTACGATAACATTTCAATGAAGTGGTAACATAGTGTCATGAAGCAATAAAAAAGTTCGAGAGGGGATATATTCCTAAAGTTTCTAAATAATCTCCATTTCGAGAGGGGATATATTCCTAAAGTTTCTAAATAATCTCCATTTCGAGAGGGGATATATTCCTAAATTTAAAGTTTCTAAATAAACTCCATTTCGAGAGGGGATATATTCATAAAGTTTCTAAATAAACTCCATTTCGAGAGGGGATATATTCCTAAAGTTTCTAAATAAACTCCATTTCGAGAGGAGATATGTTCCTAAAGTTTCTAAATAATCTCCATTTCGAGAGGGGATATATTCCTAAAGTTTCTAAATAAACTCCATTTCGAGAGGGGATATATTCCTAAAGTTTCTAAATAAACTCCATTTCGAGAGGGGATATATTCCTAAAGTTTCTAAATAAACTCCATTTCGAGAGGGGATATATTCCTAAAGTTTCTAAATAATCTCCATTTCGAGAGAAGATATATTCCTAAATTTAAAGTTTCTAAATAAACTCCATTTCGAGAGGGGATATATTCCTAAAGTTTCTAAATAAACTCCATTTCGAGAGGGGATATATTCCTAAAGTTTCTAAATAAACTCCATTTCGAGAGGAGATATGTTCCTAAAGTTTCTAAATAATCTCCATTTCGAGAGGGGATATATTCCTAAAGTTTCTAAATAAACTCCATTTCGAGAGGGGATATATTCCTAAAGTTTCTAAATAAACTCCATTTCGAGAGGGGATATATTCTTAAAGTTTCTAAATAAACTCCATCCCCTCAGGAGAAGAAAGGTATACAAATGGGTCTGGGAGAGCTGAAGAACGGCATGTCTATAGACGCGAGTGAAGGAGACACAATGCTGGGACAAGATTTGTCACCTGAAAATTACATCGGACCAGGTAACTTATAGAATGGGGTTTTATTCAAATGTTTTTTGGTTTTTATTGGTTTTTTTGTGCATATCTAATAAAGTCAGTCATTAGATCTAAGCAGTGGGTATTCCATATCAGATTTTAAGCGCCGGCTGTTATAAAGCTGTTAGAGGGCTGTTATAGGGCTGTTATAGGGCTGTTAGAGGGCTGTTAGAGGGCTGTTAGAGGGCTGTTAGAGGGCTGTTAGAGGGCTGTTAGAGGGCTGTTAGAGGGCTGTTAGAGGGCTGTTAGAGGGCTGTTAGAGGGCTGTTAGAGGGCTGTTAGAGGGCTGTTAGAGGGCTTTTAGAGGGCTGTTAGAGGGCTGTTAGAGGGCTGTTAGAGGGCTGTTAGAGGGCTGTTAGAGGGCTGTTAGAGGGCTGTTAGAGGGCTGTTAGAGGGTGTTATGGGGCTGTTAGAGGGCTGTTAAAGGGCTGTTAGAGGGCTGTTAGAGGGCTGTTAGAGGGTGTTATGGGGCTGTTAGAGGGCTGTTAAAGGGATGTTAGAGGGCTGTTAGAGGGCTGTTAGAGGGTGTTATGGGGCTGTTAGAGGGCTGTTAAAGGGCTGTTAGAGGGCTGTTAGAGGGCTGTTAGAGGGTGTTATGGGGCTGTTAGAGGGCTGTTAAAGGGCTGTTAGAGGGCTGTTAGAGGGCTGTTAGAGGGCTGTTAAAGGGCTGTTAGAGGGCTGTTAGAGGGCTGTTAGAGGGCTGTTAGAGGGCTGTTAGAGGACTGTTAGAGGGCTGTTAGAGGGCTGTTAGAGGGCTGTTAGAGGGCTGTTAGAGGGCTGTTAGAGGGCTGTTAGAGGGCTGTTAAAGGGCTGTTAAGTGTTACCTAACAGCCGTCTATAAACCCGCTGTTTAACTCCCATAAAAGATCCGTTATAGATTCCGATCAAGGTTGTTAAATACGTATTAGGATGGAATACGTATTGGAATACGAATACGTATTAATCCTCGAAAATTGACGTATTACGAAAAGGTGTGGCTTGAAGTTGAAATTGATCGCGGACGGTCTTTAATTTCTGAACATCAAAATCATTAAATATGTATTAATATGTAATTGATAATTTCGCAAAAAATGTTAGTTTATCGGATTATCCATGAAATTTGATTACAAATTTAAGTTATCATGTATAACTGCACTCCTTTAATGCATGATCAATGATGAGGGTGGCGCGCAGCTGTAATTATGTTTAATTTTGACAAATCAGCGTATTACGGCGTATTATGGCGTATTCGTGGACGTATTTAACAATCCATAGAAATTACCGTATTACGGCGTATTACGACGTATTCTTTACCAGAACCGAATAAGTCGTATTCTTTCACGAAAATTTGACGTATTTAACAACCTTGATTCCGATACTACGTCTACAATATTAGGTGAAATTATAAATACCTTATCGGACCTTATTTGACTGGACATTAAATGAACGACATAATTATGAACGGACATTAAAATGAACGCTCGAAGGCATTCAAAACAATAAAAAATCCAAATTTGTTCATTTTTTTATTTGACGTTTTTAAAGTTTTAGCAGATAATTTGTAAATCAATTTTTCATACAATGAGCAAGAAAGGCAGTCGTTAAACAATGAAAAATGTCAAAATATCTGTAGATCAGTGTCTATGATTAAGGAAGTTGTCTAAAAACAACAGATACGAAATATGACCAGATTTGATGATGATATCACAGGTCATCTTCCTCAAATGGGTTATCATGCATTAAATATTCCATGCTTAAAGCATATCAGTAATACGGAATACCTGCTTTTTGAAAACAATTTTGTATTCGACCACCTCGGTCCTGCATTTCAGTGTAAAATTTTGCAAGATGTGGAGGTAAATAATAACTCCTAAAAAGTGAACGAGGAAGCTGAAGATCAATAAAGTGATCTGCATGCCATAATGTGATTCTTAAAATATTTAAATTGTATACTAACTCGTTTTTCATTGATCCAATGATATAGTTTAGTCCGAATCCTATGATAGAAATTACGATTGACTGAAATTAAAAAGTTGTCATATCCTAAACATGAGTTTCAACGGACTTTAACTTGGACGGACTTTAACTTGGATAAACGCTAGGACCTCCAGCGTTCAACTAATGTCCCTTCGAATAAGGTCCAATAAGGTAATCAGTTGGTAGGTAATTAGGGAAGCTTTTTAAATATTACAAATGATATTATACTTAGGCTTCACGGGTCAGATGGCATTAAGCCTGGACTCAGTCCAGTGGACTGCATGGCACGTGGGGCGACGCGTGCATAATTAATAATAATTAGGTATCCTTACCTTACCTAGCTTACCGTACATAATGATAAAATGATGGAAGAATTTGGTGTGAATTAGTTTGTTGAAATACTGACTCAGTATTACTCAGTCATACTGAGCAGGAAATAGTGGGGTTGTCATGGCAATTAGCTGATTATCTTATTAACTAGGAGAAATTAAACCGAAAATAAAGCCATTAAGCCCATCTTGCTAATGTGTTAATTGGTTTTGAGCCGGTATTAGTTAGGTATACTCCCTGCTACTAGAGTATATATAGTAGTATAGCACGATCTGATTTAAATCACACTTTTGAAATTTGCTAGTTATTTTCATGTCAGTTTGATCTTCTGTTATCGGAACGATTTGAAATCATCAGGCATTACTAATATATGAATTTGGTATAATTTCTACGGAATTTCAATCCGAGCCTACTCATGCAAGCAGCACGAATTGCACGATCCATTGCTAAATCGAAGGCCGAGAAGAAACAAAAACAAAAGGAAGCCGCTCGTATTAAGTTAAAAAGTAGATCTTTAGCAATATCTTCGTTTTTGCCAGCTGGGAAGGATGACTCTTTAAAGACGATTAGATTCACCCCAATTGAAGAACTTCTTAAAAACGGTCCGATATTCTTAATTCTTTAATCGAATGTAATTTGAGAAGTGGATTTTTGATTTGCTATTCTCATCATACTATCATACGTTCATTTTAACACAAAATATAGAAATATTATAGTGATTAAGAGTAACAATTAAAGAAGAATCATGACTGAAATCGATATTTTTCATCATTCCTAACCATGCACTTTTACTTTTGTTGCTTCGCGAAAATAGTGAATCGCAAAAATATCACTTCAGCAAAAAACGTGCAAGCCTATAGCTGACTAGCTTAAAGTCCCCACATTATCATATCTAACATTTTCCATCAAAGAGTCTTTAACTAACTTAAAGTCCTTGACTAACTTAAAGTCCCCAAATTATATTTAAATTAAAGTCCCCAAATTATATTTAACCTAAAGTCCCACATTACATTTAACGAAAAGTCCCCAAATTATTATACCTAACATTTCCCATCAGAGAGTGATTACTTGGACGGAGATGATAACCAGTACCGTAAGTATAGAATGCTGCAGTTTCTGTTTCAGTTTCTGTTTCAGTTTCTGTTTCAGTTTCTGAGTTTCTGTTTCAGTTTCTGTTTCAGTTTCTGTTTCTGTCTCTAAATTCTAGCCAAGCTATCATGGTGTCATGCTGCTGTATACTCTAACGAGCCTTTTTGCACCAACATACCTCCTTCTTCTCGCTGAAAAATGTATACTCAAGCAGAATCTGAGAGAATTAATTAATTTATCAAACGATTAATCAATTAAATCTGACATGCTACTGATTCGTGTTGCTGGTAAATCTAATTTATGTTCTCTTCGTTTTTTCTAATGGACTTACATTATAATATTAGTCATGTACAAATATGTTGCTAATATTTGCAATTTTCGGATGATTTGATGACCAATTGATGTTTGCCTTATAATATTAACCGGACTAGGATTATATACGCTAATCTAACTGTGTATAATGCGATTACACTATTAATTGCACGAGGCGCAGCCGAGTGTAAATTGATACAATAATCGTACGGACCTTAATCTTCTTTTGTGAATAATGATTTTTTGCATCTTCTTCTCCGCTGAATAACTGTTATGATGATATGATTGTAAAATGTAAAATTGTAAATTGTAAATTTTAATTCTACTAGTACTATATAACTGCAAGCATTTAACTTAATATACACTATACAGAATTAACTATGTATATGTCAGGTCACAGAAACTAAGCAGGGGAATATCGGGCGCTGCGTGGTCTTCTAAGAAAGACATATCTGACATATTTTACATGTTAAATTTTGGGCCACCTTGAATCAATCATGATTTTATATCCCAAAAACTTTCGATTTTAGTTAAAGCTTTCATTTTCTAATTTCAAATAACGGCAACTCACAATCAATAAGCAACAATTAAACCATTATTAAGTCAAACAGCTTTAAAAAGCATCTGGATATCTCATTTTGTAAGTTTATTCTTTGTTTAAATTATCAAACAATTTGACCTAAATTTATTTTCTATCTATTTCAGGGAAACAGCCCCTGCGGATTTCCAGAATTCTAAGTCGAGGTAAGATTTATTATTTAGGTAGTATTAATTATAATAAATGTAATATTTTGCTGTGAGAACATAATGGTGTTGTAGCTCCTATAATAATAATATGAATAACGCGCTCAGTACTTTAAAAAGTATAAACACTGCACAAAAAATATCATTCCCAATTTTAAACTATTAATAAAACAAATATTTTAATAAAACAAATATTTATTTTCACGGCTCAAACAAACAATATCAATAAATATAATAAATAAATCAGGGGAGGTTTGAAGAGGTTTGAAGTGCCCATGAAGGCCACTGCTTATCTTTGGATTTGAGAGTGACGTGTGCTTGAAACCCCCTCAACCATCCACTTATACGTCAATATACTTATTGTACAAATATAGAAAAATATAATAATCTAAAATTACTTATTGGTCTAGTTTGATGACACAAGAGAGCCCAGTTGAGTTTTTGTTAAGGTTGAAGTTTTAAATCATAGTTAGCCATGTTTCATGGCAGAGAGAGATATCATGTGTGCAGAGCCGTACCGGATGTAGAATTTGAGATATAATTTGGAAGAACCCGGGGTTATTATCCCATCTTCATTAGCATCACATATTTCGAATACATAGGGGATGAGATCATTCCAAATTTTCGTAGAGGTGTACAAAAAGTTCTGTTGGGAGATATCTAACCTCAGTAATGGGACAATCAGACGAAGTTTTTCATTTCTAGGACAGAACTTGAAAAGATCTTAATATAAATTGTGGCAAATTGCACGAAAATTTTAATAGAATCATAAAATTTACTACATTTGATATCTTACTATATATAAAGCGAGACGATATATATGGAGGGTTCCGTACCATTTTACTGACACCACGGCATCAACTTTAACGCGACTTTCCGCAAAGATATACAAAAGATATACAATCATACTTTTCCTGAGAGGTGAAGCAGCAAAGGGCACAGCCAGGCTTCAAGCCTATGGAAGCCTAACCCTCGAAACTATCGCCCCCAGAAAAGGTACCATCACAACTCACACCACTATCAACAAACAATTCATGGTAGATCTCAACATACCACCCAAAGCAGAGAGAGACCTATCTATACCAACCATGATGCTTGAACGACGCTTCACGGTCACCACTCCTGGAGCTGACAACATTGGATATAGAGGCTCACTCCAAAACACCATCGACAACATCCCCAGTGAAACCATCACCTGCTACACAGACGGGTCACGCACAGACTCAGGTAGCGGGGCTGGTTATATTATCACCACAGACAACAACAACACTACACTAGATGAAAGATCATTCAAGCTTCCCGATTATTGCACCGTTTATCAAACTGAACTCACTGCCATCATCGAAGCTTGTAAATATCTATCAACTTATACCAACACACACATCATCATATGGTCAGACAGTCTCTCCTCTATTCAAGCTATATCCTCACATTCAACGAGGAGTAGGACTACTAGAGACTGTTACGACACCCTCAATACTCTCGGATCCACTAACACCTTAGAGATCAGATGGATAGCTGCACACATTGGATTGTGGGGTAATGAAAAAGCAGACGAGCTGGCCAAAAATGGTACAACCAGTGAATCCACTTTGAATTGCCCAATTCCACAATCTTACATCAAACGCCTGATCAACGACAAAGTCACAAAACTTAATCAAGAATCATGGATTACTGATGGTCCCAGACACACTAAACTGACACTTGGACATAAAAACATCAACATCATCAAAAATCTCAACACTACACTCAGTAACAACAGACAAAATTATAGAACTGCAGTGCACCTCATCACGGGACATTGTGGCCTCAACAAACACCTACGCACCATTCGCAAATCAGACACAAGTGCTTGTCCTAAATGCGGCGACGAAGAGGAGACTGTCTCACACTTTCTCGGACAGTGCCCGGCTATTGCCCAAATAAGAGGTCAATATTTCCGGGACTACTACCTCTCTGTCAATGACATATTCGACAACCAACACATCTCCACCATTGTCAACTTTACAAACCACACTAAACGCTTAGTGGTGCCAGAGGAGTTGGACCAGACAGGTGTAACATAGCGACTACTTTAACGCCGTCTTGTTTCGCCTCACTCTTCCACACTCAACCACCACTTAAGCGTTTATCCATGACACACCCCACAACACTTACCATCATCCTTGATTACACATCTTGATTCCACTGGCATCCTACCACAGGACTGCCATACCCCAGAGGTAGGCAAAGCATTCATATGCTATCCTCTCGTGGGCCAACCAGGCCCAGCCTCTCTTAAAATAAAAAAAAACTAAAACGTTTTTGACTGGGTCAAGTGCTTTAATAGTCTCCAAATCAGCATAAAAAAAATAAAAATTGGCCAAAAAATAGGAGTTTTAGAGCCCAAAATTTGGACCCCCAAGTGGTGTCAAAAACGCGAATTAAATAGGTAATAATTATTTTAGTCTCTTGATTGAGACACCATTTTAGGCTTATACGGGTTCCTGCTAGTGAATATAATGTTGGTTCCATAATTCCGCCCAGCCGATTTGCCGGATATTAATCAATACCGATACCCAACAACCCCCACATTGGTCTTACAGCACCTGCAGTGCAGGTCCTACACAGTATTCACCCGACGTGACACAAACTAACCAATCAGTGCACATCGGTATTCGGTAGTCGCTGCCCCACAATTGTAATTCCATCCATATTACGCCAAGGGCCTTTTCACAAGAATTTTCTTAAAATTTGGGCGAGCGATTTAGTAGGAGCGGTAACCTCCACAATGGTCATTCCATCTATATTACGCCAAGATACCCAACCCAACCACTAACCAGTAACCCCCACAATGGTAATTCCATCTATATTACGCCAAGATACCCAACCACTAACCAGTAACCCCCACAATGGTAATTCCATCTATATTACGCAAAGATACCCAACCCAACCACTAACCCCCACAATGGTCATTCCATCTATATTACGCCAAGATACCCAACCACTAACCAGTAACCCCCACAATGGTAATTCCATCTATATTACGCCAAGATACCCAACCACTAACCAGTAACCCCCACAATGGTCATTCCATCTATATTACGCCAAGATACCCAACCCAACCACTAACCAGTAACCCCCACAATGGTAATTCCATCTATATTACGCCAAGATACCCAACCCAACCACTAACCAGTAACCCCCACAATTGTCATTCCATCTATATTACGCCAAGATACCCAACCCAACCACTAACCAGTAACCCCCACAATGGTAATTCCATCTATTTTACGCCAAGATACCCAACCCAACCACTAACCAGTAACCCCCACAATTGTCATTCCATCTATATTACGCCAAGATACCCAACCCAACCACTAACCAGTAACCCCCACAATGGTAATTCCATCTATATTACACCAAGATACCCAACCACTAACCAGTAACCCCCACAATGGTCATTCCATCTATATTACGCCAAGATACCCAACCCAACCACTAACCAGTAACCCCCACAATGGTAATTCCATCTATATTACGCCAAGATACCCAACCCAACCACTAACCAGTAACCCCCACAATTGTCATTCCATCTATATTACGCCAAGATACCCAACCCAACCACTAACCAGTAACCCCCACAATGGTAATTCCATCTATATTACGCCAAGATACCCAACCCAACCACTAACCAGTAACCCCCACAATGGTAATTCCATCTATATTACGCCAAGATACCCAACCCAACCACTAACCAGTAACCCCCACAATGGTAATTCCATCTATATTACACCAAGATACCCAACCACTAACCAGTAACCTCCACAATGGTCATTCCATCTATATTACGCCAAGATACCCAACCCAACCACTAACCAGTAACCCCCACAATGGTCATTCCATCTATATTACGCCAAGATACCCAACCCAACCACTAACCAGTAACCCCCACAATGGTCATTCCATCTATATTACGCCAAGATACCCAACCACTAACCAGTAACCCCCACAATGGTCATTCCATCTATATTACGCCAAGATACCCAACCCAACCACTAACCAGTAACCCCCACAATGGTCATTCCATCTATATTACGCCAAGATACCCAACCCAACCACTAACCAGTAACCCCCACAATGGTCATTCCATCTATATTACGCCAAGATACCCAACCCAACCACTAACCAGTAACCCCCACAATGGTAATTCCATCTATATTACGCCAAGATACCCAACCCAACCACTAACCAGTAACCCCCACAATGGTAATTCCATCTATATTACGCCAAGATACCCAACCCAACCACTAACCAGTAACCCCCACAATGGTAATTCCATCTATATTACGCCAAGATACCCAACCCAACCACTAACCAGTAACACACACAATGGTAATTCCATCTATATTACGCCAAGATACCCAACCACTAACCAGTAACCAGTAACCCCCACAATTGTAATTCCATCTATATCACGCGAAGATACCCAACCCAACCACTAACCAGTAACCCCCACAATGGTAATTCCATCTATATTACGCCAAGATACCCAACCCAACCACTAACCAGTAACCCCCACAATGGTAATTCCATCTATATCACGCGAAGATACCCAACCCAACCACTAACCAGTAACCCCCACAATGGTAATTCCATCTATATTACGCCAAGATACCCAACCCAACCACTAACCAGTATCCTCCACAATGGTAATTCCATCTATATTACGCCAAGATACCCAACCCAACCACTAACCAGTAACCCCCACAATGGTAATTCCATCTATATTACGCCAAGATACCCAACCCAACCACTAACCAGTAACCCCCACAATGGTAATTCCATCTATATTACGCCAAGATACCCAACCACTAACCAGTAACCCCCACAATTGTAATTCCATCTATATCACGCGAAGATACCCAACCCAACCAGTAACCCCCACAATGATACTCCTTATATGGGTATCACGTGACTACCACCTATATTACGCTACGATAGCCTACCGCGGAGCTACAACAAAATACCGAATAATAATCGGTATGATTGGAAACCGCACGATTTGGAAGATTTTGTAATTAGTTGGTGGTATGGTTGGCCTTTCTCTCTCTCTCTCTCTCTCTCTCTCTCTCTGCGCTTGCTATTATGGTTAATATCTATATTTGGAATAATTGGGGTGATTTAGTCAGTTAGCTGAGAGTGAATTCCATCTATCTTGATCAGAATAGTGACTCTGCCGTGATATTGTATCACAGTGCCTTGTTATCGTTCAGCTCCCTTCATATAATACATGTAATTAACTACCTTATCGGTCATAATTATCACGGATATTACGTTCACGCTGATTAAGACCTTAGCTTGAATAATTATATCCGTGATAATAGTGTCTGTGACATTAAGGTCCGTGAATAATCAAGTCCGGTAAATATTTCCAATAATTTTTGTGTGTGTGTGTCATATGCGTAGATATGCGTGTAGGTGATTACTATAATATTAGCTTATTAGTATACTAGAACAAATATAATCACTCCTCAGTCACATTCTAGAGTTCGGAAAAAGAGTAAAACAGTTATTAAAAATCACCAAAACTTTCACAGTTTTTTAATTTTATGAATTTTTGGGCGGCCATGAGCGTGAATAATTATGTTTGTGAAACATTCGGTCTGTGAAAAAGTTGTCCGTGATAATTATGACCGATAAGGTATAAATTTTACTATCCATGTTATTCCATTCTTGCTTTTATTTTAGTTTGGAATAAAAGTAAACGTTAGGATCTAATTTTATAAAAAATAATTATAACGAATATAACAGATAGCGAATAATTCTCTTCAAATAGAGGAATAAACTCACTAACTTCACGTGATTACAGAGGTTAACATATACCGTGTACCGTAACATACACTGTTTAAATACTTGATTCTGTGATAAGTTTCAGTAATCGGAACAGAAAGTTCAATCACGAGTGTCTTGTCAGTTACGACCTTCATATCTCAGTATCTGGATAGTGGATTATATTGCATGGCTATAGTACAGCTACCTACTAGTACCCGCGAATGATTATTACAGAGCTAAACTGTTGCTTAATAATGATAATAATGCCATGATTTATGGTCTATATAACAGATAGTGGTAATATCATTACGTATACATACAGAGATTATCACTCTTACTATAGAGCTATAGTAACCATAATAACGTTAGTAACTATAGTAACGTTAGTAACCATAGTAACATTAGTAACGATAGTAACGTTAGTAACCATAGTAACGTTAGTAACCATAGTAACGTTAGTAACTATAGTAATGTTAGTAACTATAGTAACGTTAGTAACTATAGTAACGTTAGTAACTATAGTAACGTTACTATAGTAACGTTAGTAACTATAGTAACGTTAGTAACCATAGTAACGTGAGTAACTATAGTAACGTTACTGTAGTAACGTAAGTAACTAAAGTAACTTTAGTAACTATAGTAACGTTAGTAACTATAGTAACGTTAGTAACTATAGTAACGTTAGTAACTATAGTAACGTTAGTAACCATAGTAACGTTAGTAACTATAGTAACGTTAGTAACCATAGTAACGTTAGTAACTATAGTAACGTTAGTAACGTTAGTAACGTTAGTAACTATAGTAACGTTAGTAACGTTAGTAACGTTAGTAACTATAGTAACGTTAGTAACGTTAGTAACCATAGTAACGTTAGTAACTATAGTAACCATACTTCTCCTCCCAATGACCACCAATACAACCAGAGCTGTATGACAGGTGTCCTATATAACAGCAGGCAGAAGGGTGACAGTTATATTGTATCTCATGAATGATCAAACATCCGGCTATCAGATCCAGATTAACTGGCTACTTGCCAGATTAACTGGCTACTTCGTCAGTCTACTTGCACATAAAGCTATTTTGTGGTTAATACTTTAATACTACTCGCTGGTTTATTATCGGTACATTGGTACGTTCCGTCACTATTGGTTGTACCCCATAATTATGCTTTCCAACAAAGCAAAGGGATTATTTATACGTAGTTGTGCAGCCTTTCACCTTTTATGAGTTTATGCAATCTTTATTTTATCTTTGCGCAACCTTTACCCTCCTGAAATCACCAAATATATTAAACAACGTCCCCACGATGGGATATTAAAAACAAGAATAAGTGTCACCAAGTCATTAAACCAGTCTCCATTCTCTCCAGTTTCCATTCTCTCAGTCTCCATTCTCTCCAGTTTCCATTCTTTCCAGTCTTCATACTCTCCAGTCTCCATTCTCTCCATTATGCCAACATGTCTTTATATGAAAGTAGAGAATTACAGGTCAGCATGCACAGCTTGCAGTAGTGCTTGGCTATAACACTGGTACTATAACCGTTATTGCATCCACATCACTTCCATTATAAATATCTCCGGGATTTCGACGCGGGATCATATTATCACTCAGCCCGGCCCGCTGTTAGATAAACATCTCAAGGTGATATCATCCCGCCCCGGAAATTTGTATAAACCCGGCCCGCTTTTTAGTCGTAACTGATGTTTATCATTCAATTCTCCGACTTACAATAATCAATGATACTGCTGATTAGAACTCGATAATAGTAGAACAGTTAGACGCGCGATCACGTGGGCGCGTCACGTGCGTACCACGTGCCACCAATAGCATACGCCGAGTCTATACCACGTGACACGAAAGCGCACCACGTGATATGAAACATCGTAACCGTCCACTTCTTTTACACGCAAATTCCTGGGAACGTTGCCAAAGCAGCTAATTCTTGGAATTTCTCCAACGCGTGGCGTGAGAAGTTGGCGACTAGCCAGCTACCTTTGTCCGTGCCCTAAAAATAGTATTGTTTTGCTTGCTCTCCTTCCAGCTCTTGTTCCTGCTAACGTTCAAGCTATTGCTCCACTATGACAGATCGGTTTGACATTCAGATTGATGAACTGCTTTCCAATCTCTTCTAAAGTATAAATCCCTTGTCGAAATCGCCGGAGATAATTATAATCCATAAACACTTCACGCCCAGGGCTAAATAAATGTAATCCCTCAGCTGGCGCTTCGGGATTACATATTAACACAAAACTCGTGCGCTGCGCGCACTCGTATGTGTTTATCAGATCATCCCGCTAGCGCGGGATGATCTGTTATATAAACCCTTTGCGTGGCGGGTTTATGTTATTATTAACAGGAGTGTCCTATACTAGTATAATACTAGTTTATCCATTGCAACATGTCTGGTTATTATAGTTCTGTCTGTATCGAAGCTTTTGTTGCAGGGATCATTATATTATTATCAAGATCACTGAGGTTATTTAATTGGGTCTCTGTGGTTTTGTAGCTTTGTAGGGAGTTGTTGTGCCAGCCAGGTAGATGACAGTAACATTGTATTTACTGTATTATTGAACATTCGGCTTTATCAGAGCCTAATTAACTCTGGTTATTTTCTTTGAGGTTTTCTAGGGAGTCGTAGGGCCTGTCCTGATATATCGTGGATCAAATTTGTTCCGCTGCGAGACCTGGTAGTACTCTTCATTCTGTATCTTCATCTCGCACAACTCCTTAAAAATATAGGTCACCAGGCATATATTTGCAGAGATGAAAGGCCTACTCTTTCCCATTTTTCCTAAGCTATTCCATAGCTTAGGAAAGATAGATAATGTAATTTGTGCGTGAAGTACGTTGTATTTTAAAAGTGCGTAAAGTACCTACGCACGAACCATGAGACGTCTAGTGCCCTTGCACAGTTTATAGTTTTATATGTTAGAGCCGTGGTGGGATACTCCTAGTGGGATGCCCTAGTGCAGGTCTGTACTTTGCACGTCTGGCCTCTCCCACACGTGGGTTACTGTGCTACTGTCTGGTATTGTCTGTAATTGCAGCTAAGTAGCTTAACTTACTTAACTTAAGTAGATAATAGGTAGTTAAGTAGTGGCTAATGGGATAAAATCAATAACCTTTTTAGCTTTTCACTGACCTTCATAATATAATGCTGTATATTCAGCAATTTAAACTGGTGGTCACTAGCAGTAATACTGTATATAAAGGAGTGGTGTAACCCCACTATCTCAATATTCTCCCACTATCCCACTATCGCACTATTCTGTGGAATCAGCTACTTGACACTATTGAACAACAGTTTAATGATAACAAGTTGCTTAGCCACGCCTCTCTGACTTTATCATTACAATAAAGCACGTCTTGCTGCCTCTAATGCCTCTAACACAAGGTATGTCCCTCGTCCTCTCGTATGTACCGCACAATAATCTAAATTACAATACTCTTTGACTTAACAGCTGATGTTAGCCGTTCAGGGCTCTATTCATATCTATAAACGCAGCTAACTCCCAATAAACTGAGGGAGTGCACACCAATAACAGTCACACGCATAATTGTAGCTTTATTGTTAGTAATAGTTATCACGTTTCCATGAGGTTTCCTGACCGTTAGTAGAACGGTAGAAAGGAGCTTACAACCACCGCTAGCAGCTAACCTAGCTAACATTGTCTACCTGCACCTAGCGGTGGTTTGTAATATTAAAATGTGTGAATTTGTATAATATGTTAACGTTGCCAATCCTTTAAATATAAGCAACTAGAAGGAGATTTTCTTGTTTCCATAAGCAACAGAGCTACACATTGTCTAGCTAATCTTTTAATTGCTATCTAGTGGTAGTATTAGTCAACGTTGGATCGTTTAGAATTGAAATCGTGAATTTTTGTATGTTAATTTTTTTAATAATTTAAATATAAGCAGCTAGATGGACATCTAACGGTACAATAAAGTTTATAAATGAGGTTCTCACTGTTCATTAGTATGTTTTCACATAATGTCATTCAACTGTCACGTCTCACACAGTTTCATTACACAGTGCCATTACACAGTGTCATTACATAGTGGCTTCCTCTTTATTTGGTGCTTCAAGTTAAACTCACCTGAGAGTTATGGAGCTCTCATAACTTGATAACAGCAGAACTAGGGGGTGGCGCACTACCTAGCATAACTTGATGGGTTTAGTAATTCATCAGAATATTAAGCTATTACCCATCTCCTTTCTTCTTATTTGATACATTGTTTTGATTATTAAAGTTGTACAATGCCTATCATACGAGTTCGAATTCCTCGACGGAATCCTCCCAATGACAAAAAAAGACGACAATCTACCTCTCAGAAGTCAAGGTAAAGAAAATTACAGTACTTTACTTTTTGTTAAAACTTGGATGAGTTAATAGTAAAGATTTTATGTCTTGATTATGCATTGCAATGGATTGTACAATGTTAAAAACCTATTCAGACGAAAGTTATATCAAGATAATATATCAACATTTAAATAATGTTAACATGCCTTCATACTAATTATGTATCGAATGAGAAACAAAAAGTGAACTATAACCTTTATATCATAAATAGATGGAAGCTCTGCTCGAGTAAATCCTGCTTGGTGATTATTTCATATACGGGTTTAATGAGGTCACGTGACATAAAGTAATATCTCAGAGCACAAGCAGCTAATAATGAGACACCCAACACTTTGGTCAGGACTCTAGCTCTTACCGAACATAACTCCGAGTATATTTGGAACGAGTGTCTTCTACTGCAAGGTGAGAGTATTATTTATATTATCAGAGAGTTGAGCTTGTATCAGGACATATAGTTGGAGTCTCACAACGCGGCACTTTTATTTTAAATATCAGGACATATAGTTGGAGTCTCACAACGCGGCACTTTTATTTTAAATATCAGGACATATAGTTGGAGTCTCACAACGCGGTACTTTTATTTTAAATATCAGGACATATAGTTGGAGTCTCACAACGCGGCACGTTTATTCTAAATATCAGGACATATAGTTGGAGTCTCACAAAGCGGCACTTTTATTCTAAATATCAGGACAAATAGTTGGAGTCTCACGACGCGGCACTTTTATTCTGAATATCAGGATATATAGTTGGAGTCTCACAACGCGGCACTTTTATTCTAAATATCAGGACATATAGTTGGAGTCTCACAACGCGGCACTTTTATTCTAAATATCAGGACAAATAGTTGGAGTCTCACGACGCGGCACTTTTATTCTGAATATCAGGACATATAGTTGGAGTCTCACAACGCGGCACGTTTATTCTAAATATCAGGACATATAGTTGGAGTCTCACAAAGCGGCACTTTTATTCTAAATATCAGGACAAATAGTTGGAGTCTCACGACGCGGCACTTTTATTCTGAATATCAGGATATATAGTTGGAGTCTCACAACGCGGCACTTTTATTCTAAATATCAGGACATATAGTTGGAGTCTCACAACGCGGCACTTTTATTCTAAATATCAGGACAAATAGTTGGAGTCTCACGACGCGGCACTTTTATTCTGAATATCAGGATATATAGTTGGAGTCTCACAACGCGGCACTTTTATTCTAAATATCAGGACAGATAGTTGGAGTCTCACAACGCGGCACTTTTATTCTAAATATCAGGACATATA
This sequence comes from Bolinopsis microptera, assembly GCF_026151205.1. Taxonomy (NCBI): domain Eukaryota; kingdom Metazoa; phylum Ctenophora; class Tentaculata; order Lobata; family Bolinopsidae; genus Bolinopsis; species Bolinopsis microptera. The sequence continues at coordinate 11,162,751 of NC_087083.1, read as the reverse complement.
GTTGGAGTCTCACAACGCGGCACTTTTATTCTAAATATCAGGATATATCCACCAGCGGGCTATATTATCATTTCAGGATCGAGTCAAGGTTCAATCATTTTCCAGTATTTAAGACACGCCATAAGCGGAATGCTGTATTTATGAACCTTACCTTTAAAAATACTGTGGAAGAATATGGATTATTAAAGCAAATGCAGTTACTTGTAGTTGTAACTATCATGTGTGGACTGTGGCACGTGTATCCAAGATTTGAGAAAAAACAATAAATTTGGAAATGAAAAGAAGTAAACGCATTTTTGAGATCAAATTTGGTATTCTTATTTAGTTAATCTCGATATAAATTTGAAAATTAAAAACTAGCATGTTTTAACTGGACAGATGTGATTTTTGTTTCTAGACCGTTGAACGAGTCACGAAACTTATCAAAACTTCCAAAACAAGGCTACAGGATTGGTTACTTGAGGAGGTCAGGCTGTTATTAACAATTAACAGTTAACTGACCGGAGACGGTCAGAGCCTGCTATTAAGTATTAATATTATCATCCAATATCATTCTTGGAATATACAGGGTTTAATAGCCGTCATGTACGTGGTGTCGTTATAACTACGCGGTCAGCTTAACGAATAGTTTCTTTTGTTTCGTTACTTATGATCATTACTGCCAGTAATACAGTCGGTAATTATTACTGGCTTCATTGGCTTGCAGTTGTCCAAGTCTAACTGTCTGATTGTTCATGTCCAATTGATCCTTAGTGAGTTAGTGGTTAGGAACATATATTACAAATATCTAAAATATCCACTCTTCTTCTTAAAGATGATCTCTCTAAATTTCACCGCAATTATTTATTATTTTCTAGTAGTAGTACTACTACTTGTTATTTGTGTAGTTAGTTATTTGTCTTGCTTAGCATTAAGTTATATTAGCTCGAATGATGTAACTTTTATTTGGTTAAAATGTTCAAACTGTGACGACCCAATTGTAAGCTTGTAATACAAAAGCGCATTTCCACATGGAAAATTAGTAAAAGTAAAACTTTTAACCCCAAACGTATAAAAAAAATTGAATATTTCCGAGGGAGAAGTTGATTCGGATTTAGAAATAAGCACTGGTACATATTAGCTACTACTACAACTGTATTACAATATATCCTACTCAGCCTTCGTTCCATTGCCAATGTCAGCTCCATACTTCTATAGAATGTTCCACGTAAAACGTTAAGACATTACAGAGCCTGAATAGCAAGCCCAGTTAGGCTACTGCTACTCCGCAGGGCTACTCAGTCAGTTGGGCGTGTCTACTTAAGTGATTACCGGGATAATTGGGTAATTACCGGGATAATTGGGTCATGTCGGCATAGCAAGATCACGGGTACTGCACACAAGTTCAGACCCAATTACCCCTGGGTAGCAGGCACGAGGGTTATAAGCTGCACTGACAGTTATAATGGCTATTGCCTATTACTGATATCTTGATAGATATAAGTTATTGTACTTGTAGATATAAGTTATCGTACCTTCCTAGTGTGTACTTACAGCACAGGAGGAGCAAAGTGCAAAGAAACTGCCACAAACTGCCACAAACTGCTACTAACTGCTGCAATCGCGCCCACGCATTCGCGCGCGATTGCAGCAATTAGTAGCAGTTAGTAGCAGTTTGTGACAGTTTGTGACAGTTTCTTTGCACTTTGCTCCTCCTGTGAAAGTGATCTGCAGCTGTAGAGGCCAGCTTTTACCGTGTAAGGACTAAGGCTAATGATTGAAGTGTTCAGTATGGAGCATCGCGGCTCTTGACAGTAAAACAAGGCAAATTCTCAAATTACCGGTGAAAACTGAATTAAATAATTCTAATTGATTATTTCATTCAGTTTTCACCAGTAATTTTCCTTTGTTTCACTATGTCTGTCGAGGCTCGAGAGCTGCAATGCTCCCTACTCATGCTCAACTTCACAAGAAAAAAGGAGCATGGTATTTCGAACATTACCCTTTACGCTTACTCCGTGTTTATTATCATTTTTACTCATTTTTACTGTGTTTTAATAAATCATAATATGCAAGTTTTAATTTTAAAGTTTTTGGTTTTTAATAATAAATGATAAAGGTTACACCATAGTTTTCAATTTTCATTTATATTTAATAAAATCATATTGTTAGGTATCATCAGATTTTGTAAACATTGGCCGCGCGGTATATCAAAAACCGGTCCCCAAACGAACAATCAAAGATTTAATTTATTAATAAGGTCATTACTCGTTGGATGTATTAGCCAGTTCATATAATATGTTTATAATAAAAGGTTTCAGTATTCAGTTAAAAAGTAAAGCGGGATCAGTATATATATATTATGTAAACTTATCAAGTGAAACTTAATGTGGGATCAAGTTACTATAAATTAGTAAACGGACTAATTATTTTATCGGTTTTTGAGCTTGATTTTTGAAATTGTTACATTTTTGCAGTTGTGGACCGGAATAGTCAGCTGATTGATAAACCAGTCCAGTCAGAAATGACAAATTTTTTATTCAAGTCAAAGCATTATACTATTAATATTATAGAGAGCAAACTGAATTCTTAAGAATTATGATAAAATTGAGAACATTCGATAAAAGAAAATTTTATTATTTATCACCAATCAATAAATATAACATTTTACTAAAATGTTTAGCGCTAAATAGCACTATATACTTAAAAAATGTTGTTCCGTTAGTTCCATTGCATAACGGTTAATAAGTCAATACATCCAACTGCGGACCGTTATTGTCAGCTCTCCTTTTCTTCGTTTATTAATAATTAAAGGAGGGGTCCATCCTGAAATTTGTGTGAAACTTGATTCTGACATGCACATAGCATGCAGTTGACTAACAAACTAGGACCCGCGTGACCAAACTTTTAAAGGGTCCCGGACCCCATCCACCCACCGGTGCCCGCTGCACAACCTCGCCCATATTTGGGCCTGATTAGGCCCAATTAGACCAAATCACCTTTACAGTTTACATGCCCAAAACCCGCATTTCAGTGGTCCCCTGAACTCGTATATACATTTTCATCCAGATTGGACAAAAATTATTATGAGCCAAAAGCCATATGCCCATGTAACGTATGGGCATATGCACCAAATTTGATAGATTTTGGCCCATAAATTAATCGAATATCAATATTTTTGAAAGAAACCAACTTTATATGAAAATTGAGCTTAAACTATTATACATTCTAAGGCCAAAAGACCACTAAAAATAAAATAAAAACTGCCCATATCTCAGCTCGCGATTTTCGCGAAATTGACTTCACCAAAAAAGCCTAAGGCTTTTTTAATTTTCAAAATTTCAGTGGTCCCCTGAACTCGTATATACATTTTCATCCAGATTGGACAAAAATTATTATGAGCCAAAAGCCATATGCCCATGTAACGTATGGGCATATGCACCAAATTTGATAGATTTTGGCCCATAAATTAATCGAATATCAATATTTTTGAAAGAAACCAACTTTATATGAAAAATGAGCTTAAACTATTATACATTCTAAGGCCAAAAGACCACTAAAAATAAAATAAAAACTGCCCATATCTCAGCTCGCGATTTTCGCGAAATTGACTTCACCAAAAAAGCCTAAGGCTTTTTTAATTTTCAAAATTTTCCCATGAAATGTTCAAAATAGCTTTGGAATTGTTTCAGGATTTTATCATTTGGCTCGGATTCACACCCTGTTGTAAAAAGAAAATATGTGAAAGGTTACAAATGGTCGTTTTTGCAGAAAAAAGAGGGATTTTGGAAAACGAGGTGGGTGGGTTTAAATATGTTTTCAGTCTTTATTTCATTACTTCCTTTCGTCCGTTAGCATGACAACTAGCCGCGCGCAGCGGGCAAGGGTAAATTGTTTGCAGAGATATGATGTATAGCTACTGCTAGCATGTGGTCAATGAATGCGCGGCGCAATTTTATTTTAATGTATACTATGTTGGATTTTTTCCATTTAACCCTTATGTAAAAAAAGAAATAGTCAAAGGTTACAAATGGTCGTTTTTGAAGAAAAAGTTGATTTTGGAGAACGAGGTAGGTAGGTTTAAATATGTTGTCATTTCTTCATTCCTTCCGTTAGTTAACAAGTCAACTTGCCGCGCGCACCGCGTGACGATTGCTTGCGGAGATATGGTGTGTAGCTAGCCTGTGGTCAATGAATGCGCGGCGCGAGTGTTTTTTAATGTATACTATGTAATGTATAGTATTATGTATTAGGCCCAATTAGTACGTGGCACGCGTAGTGTACTGATGTGTATAAAACATGAGTATAGTTTACTTTTGCTTACAATTTCTTGAATTAAAGATACAAGTTAAGTTCTACTAGGGGGTGCACCATAAAAATAAACTTGCTCGGATTTAAAAAATTTTTGTACCATTGTTTTCTAGAGACTGTGAGAATTTTCACAATACCAAATTTGTCATACCTTTTTGGAAAGATCAGTGAGTTTCGCCTAGGTGCCATATTTGATGGTGCGCGGCTTTTGGAGCAAAATTAGCTGTAAAAGTCGCGTAATTTGACCAAATTTGACCAAATTCGTTGATTTTTGTCGTATTATTTGGATATATCTTCAGTTCCTTGAATAAGATCATTCTGAAAATTGGCGACGACCTTCCAATAGGGCTTTTACAACTGTCCGAAAAATTTGGTGGATATCGAAGTTGATATAGTGATCAAAATGGGGCAAAATACGCTGCTTTTAGCTGTAACATAATGTCTGATGGTTGGATATGCTTTAAACTTTTCGGACACTTTCCTTGTAAGTCTATAAGTAAGCTTACCAATTTTTGTTGCAATCGGAGGTCGGGAAGGATACTTAATATCTATTTGTTTGAAGAAAATTGTGCTGGCCGAAATTAGCGCTAAAAAACCATCCTACAGTCGGCACGCGCGGCTCACTGTCGATGGCGCACTACCTAGTTCTACGGCAATTTCATTTCATAAAAATGTCTAAAAATTTCATGAGCAAATTTTGAAAAATGAAAAGCCTTAAGCTTTTTGGTGAAGTCACTTCCTCCTCTTTCTGAAATTATATTCGAATAACAAAACGTATAATGTATATAGAGGATACAATGAATGAAGTGCTAGTTTTCTTTCCATCTACTAACTGCTACTAACTGCTACTTTCTGCTACTAATGGCGCGCGAATGCGTGGGCGCGATTGCAGCAGTTAGTAGCAGTTTGTGGCAGGTAGTACCAGTTTGTAGCAGTTAGTAGCTTACCTGGGGACCTCAGGCTCTCATGTTCATTAACATCTCTATTCTGCCGAATAGAGATTCGGCGGAATGACAGGCTGAGCGCGGCCCAGTAATTGGTAGCAGTTAGTAGCAGTTTTTGGCAGTTTCTTTGCACTTTGCTCCTCCTGTGCATTGTACCAATTCATTGTGCTGTTCATTTCTTTTAGCCAACTAAAGGTCTACAGTAACCTATTTGTGCTCATCTTCGTTTGTCGATCCATTATTAACTTGTAAATGATATTCAAATGGGTGTAGTTGCACTTATCAAATAATTTCGTCGGAATGACTTTAAATGATAAAAACGAACTTTCAGTCAATTTTAGCAAGTCTAATGACCATTTAAAGGCATCATTCAATGAACAACTACCTATTTGCACATGGCTTTGATTTCCGTGCTATTTCTAGCCAAGGACCTGTCTGTTTCATCTAGTTAAGGAATAAATTGATTAAATAGCCCATATACCCGGGCATCATACATGCATAATCGCATATGGTAATACCAGACAATAGCAGGAATAAAGGAAACGGAAACGTCAATTGCATATTAATCGCTTACTACAGCGGTCAAGCTGTTTGCATAATGGCATATTATATGGTATATATTAATATATAGAATAAACGCATGTTATAAGCCGGCATGTATTGTAGGGGGGGGGGGGGGGGGGGGGCATTCGTAAGAGGGTCGGACCATGGGCCATGGTCTATGTGAGTTGCTTAGATCTATCATCGCTAGTATCATGGGCCATGGTCTATGTGAGTTGCTTAGATCTATAATCGCTAGTATCATGGGCCATAGTCTATGTGAGTTGCTTAGATCTATAATCGCTAGTATCATGGGCCATGGTCTATGTGAGTTGCTTAGATCTATAATCGCTAGTATCATGGGCCATGGTCTATGTGAGTTGCTTAGATCTATCATCGCTAGTATCATGGGCCATGGTCTACGTGAATTGCTTAGATTTATAATCGCTAGTATCATGGGCCATGGTCTATGTGAGTTGCTTAGATCTATAATCGCTAGTATCATGGGCCATGGTCTATGTGAGTTGCTTAGATCTATAATCGCTAGTATCATTGGCCTTACTTGCCACGTCTTTTATACGTGGTTTTGTTAACCTGTTACTTATAGCTTCAGCTGGCAGTTGAAGGATATGTCTCTTGTAGTTCGTGTTTTCAATAACTTTGCATCTGCAATTTAGTGTAACAATGTATACTTAAGACCAGTTTGCCCATCTTACTTACTTTGGTAATTGGTTGTGTTTATCCTCGTAGCAGGAAGTGAGGAAGGGTCATCAGATTTCTGACCACCTCGATGGCGAGTAGTCTACCAGGGAATTAGACCAGCTGCAGCTATAACCGGAAGTCGGAGGGTTTTCCGGTATCAAAGCAATAAACTTGGACAAACTAACTTTAAACGACTCAAAAGTAGCTTCAGTTTTAATACTATCAGGCACTTTGTTCCATAGTTTTGGTCCTCTTACAGCAAATGAGCTGTCATAGCGTGTCTGGTTGCTCGAGGAACTCAACCTAGACAGGGAAGGGATGATTGCTCGGGTAATGTCTGGATGTTTTTGTGAACCTAATATTGCTGCAATTGGGGACAACATTGTGAAGGATCTTCCACATCATCAGAATGGTGTACCGTTCCCTTCTGCGCTGCAGTGACATCAGCTTTAGATATGAAAGCCTCTCCCACCCAGTAGTTCATAATTTCCAGACCGTATAAACGATTGGTTAATGTTCGCTGGACCCCCTCCAAAAGCTGGATCACAGTCACCTTAACAGGGACACCACTTAGAACTCTGGTACTGTCCGAATGAACACCGTTTAGGACAACAACCTGTTCACGGTCAGAGAGAAATGACTGGATCCAGCTTAAAAGTTTGCCGTGAAATCCGTATCTCTTTAGCTTTAACAAGAGAAGGTCCAAGTCAACTTTGTCAAAAGCCTTGGCGAAGTCGAGGTATATGGAGTCTGTGTCTTTCCCCTGAGTAAACCCTTCAAAGATGTCGTCAAAGTGATCGAGCATTTGGGTCAAGCAGCTTCTGTTTAGTCACGAAGGAGTATGGAAGGAGTTCTGAATGTGTGCTCCTCTAAAATAAAAAGTAGGAAATGGTTAACTTTAGTCGAGGTCTCAGGTCTCTACAGTGTCGGGAAGTTCCTGCAGGAATTTGCGCAATGCGCTGAAGCGCAAGATTCACTGCGCAAAAAGCGAGGGTCGTAGAAACATGAGACATTGACTAAAGTTAACCATTTCATACCATTGCTCTAAGAGTATATCACTTTCAGAGTCCTGAACACACTCCTATATCTCTTAATCGTCAAATATACGAATTTTACCTGCTAAAATATATCATCTTTTACTGATATTAATTTAGTTTAACACTGTTAGTTTTAAAAAGAACATAATACTTCACACCAAACTAACACAATATGAGAATATAAAAAAGGAAGGTTTTCCTTAGATTCCAAATTCAACTTTGATTATATCCTGGCACTGATTATCATTTCTCGATTGTTCTCCATTCTCCAATGCAGTCAGCAAGTTCCAATTTAGGTAGACTAGGTTTTCGAATCTTCAAATTATGTTCAGAAGCAGGCCAGAAGGGGTTTGGTTACCAGAGAAATATCTTCTTTGAACAAGGTCTTTATTTATTTCTTCATAACTCGTCACTGACAGTCCGGACAGGATGAGCATTGACGAGCGAGATCCATTGATTACTTCATAGCTCGTCATTGATAGGATCAGTATTAAATGAGGTCGAATGATTACTTCATAGCTCGTCACTAACTGGATCAACATAACATGACTAACAACTAACGAGGTCCAGTGATCTCTTGCTAATACGTCAAGACAAGGTCAGTAAATAGCTATAAATATCGAAAAAAATTAGCTTAGAAATTACAGAGTACAAATGCCTTCTTCACAACTATCGGCTATGAACAGAACAGATGAATCTCTTCTTTGGCCTCATCTTTTTGAATGACTCAGTCCCTCTGAAACAAGATATTGCTAAGGACTAGGAGGAACTTAGTAAACTTCTTGTAGGATTCGCTAAGAGGGAAATTCCTTAGTAAGCTAACACTCTTCTGTAGAATGTTACCACTTATCATATCTGTCATCCAGCATAATCCCGCAACTATTCTTGAGTCTTGACAATGACAGAAGCAATGTGCACTATTTTGATGCTCGGTCCAGGTCGTTAGTCTCCAAGAAAACCTTCCTTTTTATATTCTCATATTGTGTGTTAGTTTGATGTGAAGTATAATTTTCTTTAAAAAAACTAACAGTGTTAAACTGAATTGATATCAGTAAAAGATGATATACTTTAACATGTAAAATTCATATAATCGACGATTAAGAGATATAGGAATATGTTTAGGACTCTGAAAGTGGCATAGTCTTATAGCAATCGTACGAAATAGTTAACTTTAGTCAACGTCTCATGTCTCTACGACATTCGCTTTTGGTGCAGTGAATCTTGCGCTGCAGCGAAATGCGCAAATTCCTGCAGGAACTTCCCGACATTGTTGAGACCTGAGACCTCGACTAAAGTTAACCATTTCCTACTGTTTATATGAAAGGAGCACACATTCAGAACTCCTTCCATACTCCTTCGTGACTAAATTGACGATTTAAAGAATTTTTAAGAATTTTTAATCTAAGGAAAACCTTCCTTTTTTATATTCTCATATTGTGTTAGTTTGGTGTGAAGTATTATGTTCTTTTTAAAACTAACAGTGTTAAAATAAATTAATATCAGTAAAAGATGATATATTTTAACATGTAAAATTCGTATATTTGACGATTAAGAGATATAGGAGTGTGTTCAGGACTCTGAAAGTGATATACTCTTAGAGCAATGGTATGAAATGGTTAACTTTAGTCAATGTCTCATGTTTCTACGACCCTCGCTTTTTGCGCAGTGAATCTTGCGCTTCAGCGCATTGCGCAAATTCCTGCAGGAACTTCCCGACATTGTTGAGACCTGAGACCTCGACTAAAGTTAACCATTTCCTACTGTTTATATGAAAGGAGCACACATTCAGAACTCCTTCCATACTCCTTCGTGACTAAATTGACGATTTAAAGAATTTTACCTGTTAAAAATTGGTTAAAAATTATGGGCGTGGCCCAAGTCAGTATTATACGAAACTGTAAAGACACAAACATTTTTTGGTTGTTCCTGACCCTATAGAGCAACTAATTAGAGGTGATCTCTAATTATTTGAACGAAAAGTGGTTTTGTGAACCGCCCTATTATATATACATGTAGTTATAACTAAATGTATAATTACACTATATATACATGTAGTTATAACTAAATGTATAATTACATTATATACTAGTGTAACCCGGCCTACGGCCGGGATTTCACTGCCGCAGTTAAAAAGGGTAGGAGTAATTACCCGCTGAGTCAAAACCCGGATTAGGCGAGCAATTCTATTCGGAGTGCCCTCACGTATCCAATAGTATGCTTAAAAGATAGTAATTCTTAATCAATAATCAATAGAAATTAACCCTTAACACCATGCACCACACCAGCCTATCATATTTGTGAACATGCATTACATTGTCGTATGAAAGTATGAACTCTCTCTACAGTCCAAACAGACCGTTTGAGCACTCCCTCCCCTAATAAGTTTATAGTATTATATGACCATGTAATATATACGCCATGTAATATATACGCTACATATGCAGAGAGAGAGAGCTAGCCCCGTAACTCTTGCCGTTCTTCTCAAGCCATTTTATGTAACATATTTTGTGGTACAAAACCATCAATTAAACCACTTACCACCGGCCGATTTTTATAAAATTTGCTTATTGGCTTCGTCAGAGTTTTTTCGGCACTATACCGAAAAAACCAGTCCCGTAACTATTACCGTTTTTTTTGTATAACCGTTCGGAAATTACACACAGACACACACACAGACACACACACAGACACACACACATTCTGGTGTTATTAAGTTGATACATGTAGTTATAACTAAATGTATAATTACATTATATTCTCCATTTTAAAGGAGATAATAAGGCGTAACCCCTTATTCCAGAAAGGCCTCTAAAATTAAAAGCAAGTAACCCAGCTGAGTACGGGAGTGATGAGAGCGAAATATTGTAAGATAGTGACATTATAAGATTATACAGTTCTACACTGTGCCTTAGGAAACAGCCTCTTAGGTCGTAAATTTTGCGATAAACGCCCCGTGGTCTTATGAAGTCACTTACCAGGACTATACTATATATATTGTATTATAATAGATACAATTGCTGGATTGTAGCGGAAAGGTCGTGGTCTGCACTTATGTCTTTAAGTGATTTGCAAGGTGACCGCTGTCTCAGGGTGTAGCTATGGTAAATTTGAGGTTAAATTCAAGCAATTAGTTATTTACAAGTCAGTGGATTAACTATTAAGTTATTTAAAGAAGACCTACAGTTTGAAAAATCTGCGTTTAAATTTTGATGATCTACTAGGTAATTGTTTAAACTTTCCAATTTTAATTTCGTTAAGTTTTGCAAAAGTCACTGGTGTAAGCGTAGCGTCCATTACACTATTACAGCAATCTTCAACTTAATAGCGGAATTAAACTGGTGGACATTCCTGAATAAGGGTGTAACTATGGTAACTAGGCAGCCATCCGTCTATTTTGTGGCACTTTTACCTTATATGGTAGTGTTATACTCTAGTAACATTACCTTATATGCACCGTTTTACTGTAGTTTTACTGTTTAGTAGTCCGATTTACGTAGTTCAGCTTAGTTTGGCTGCCTATTATTTTTCTGGGTTGGCGCACACAACACACACAGCCTGACTGCATAACATTAACTGTAAGGTTCAATTTCCTTGTGGTACGGTCGAACCACGATTTCGCTTAAGATTATTAATGTATAATTCTGTGTGGCACTAATTGAGGATTAGAAGTCAGCAGTTTAAAAGCATTTTGTCTCCGATAAGTGGAAGGGAACAAGTTATTTTAGTGGTTTGATGTCAGTACAATGCCAATGCGTCCCTTTTACCATGGTAGTTCGCCGTTTACGTCCTATGCACCGCAATAGTTCACTGTTTCTGAATAATCTTTCCTTCTTCGTCAACGTCAACTTGCACCGTTTGTATTCCAGTTTCGCTTCCAAGAATTAACCCACTTGCTTGTTTTGACATTACTCCACTCAGTACAGTTCCACACACCGTGCCACCCACCATGTCCAACCCCTTCTGGAAGACAAAAAGCGTGCGGAGGAAACAACACAACAACAGGAGCATCATTATACCGGAGCACAAAGAGACGCTGCTACAGGAGAAGGGAGGGAGGGAGGGAGAACCTCCTCAGCAGAACGGGAGAACACTAGCTAATGATGTCAAGTGCATTTTGTCTACTCACTTTGAGGGGGATTTGATAGAGGGGGATCTCATCGACACTTACTGGGAATGTAAGTTTTATCGTTATAACAAACACTGCTGGCTATTTCTTTCTCTCTAGATCAGATCGTTAAATTTATTAGTGCCTTTAAGTTTAAAACACTGATTTGCATTTAATTACAAATAAGCACACTTTCACGGATGATGTTCCCCTTTGCAAAAGAATTGAGATTATTTCTTTTTCACATGACAGGTCTGCAATAGTGTAATTTAGCTTCGTATCAGAGCACGCGGTGCTCCATATTACTACTTCATGTAATTCGTGTAATTTATTTAAATTACTACTTTTTGTAATGCTTGATATATGTATGTTACACAGGTGGCATAAGCGAATATCACATTTTACATCAACCATTGTTTGACTGAAACAATGTTTATTTTATTTCTATGCACGAAATAAAACAATTTTAAACCCTTTGAATGTTTTATCCTCGCTTAATCGAGACTTTTATCAATTTTAAAACCTATTGTTCTCCATGCTCCTAAGAACATGCGTTCCTGGGATTGGAGTAGCAACAAGAATCTCAAATTGTTTGAGCATAACAGCCACCTTGCACGTGTCATCGGCCGGTATTTTAGAACAAAACAGTACATCAGAAAAAACAAAGCTAATGTCTGCGATACGACATAATCTCACAACTTTTTAAAACTTTAAAATCGTAATTTCTTGTGAATCGCATTTTGTAATATCGTACTCGCATTTTTGTCTCGTTTCTGTCGCCAAAGTTTGGATATGTCGAAATCAGTACTCAGGCAGGCTTCGGATAATATTATCAACCTTATCGGTGGATTAGAGTTGCAGTTTGATGATATATGTAAGTTAATTAAAGGTAATTATACGTAACATACTTACAAAAGTAAGTACTAAGTATGTTTAAATTGTTTATATGTATAAAAGTATAAAAGTTATTTATTCGTGCATGTAGAGCAAGGTATTTTTTCAGTGATTGTATATTATAATATTAAGATCGGCTAAATAGACTGAAAAAAAATTCAGTGATTTTTACAAATATCAATGCTATCTTACCATTTCTTTTGATTTATTTTAATACGTCTTTTGGTTGACAAATTGTCGGTGACCCTACAATTTTGCTGCTGCATTGTTATGGTAACCGCCATACTTTGCAGCTTTACTTACCTATAAACTGCTGTTGTTATGGTAACCGCCATACTTTGCAGCTTTACTTACCTATAAACTGCTGTTGTTATGGTAACTGCCATACTTTGCAGCTTTACTTACCTATAAACTGCTGTTGTTATGGTAACTGCCATACTTTGCAGCTTTACTTACCTATAAACTGCTGTTGTTATGGTAACCGCCATACTTTGCAGCTTTACTTACCTATAAACTGCTGTTGTTATGGTATCCGCCATACTTTGCAGCTTTACTTACCTATAAACTGCTGTTGTTATGGTAACTGCCATACTTTGCAGCTTTACTTACCTATAAACTGCTGTTGTTATGGTAACCGCCATACTTTGCAGCTTTACTTACCTATAAACTGCTGTTGTATTATGGTAACTGCCATACTTTGCAGCTTTACTTACCTATAAACTGCTGTTGTTATGGTAACCGCCATACTTTGCAGCTTTACTTACCTATAAACTGCTGTTGTTATGGTATCCGCCATACTTTGCAGCTTTATTTACCTATAAACTGCTGTTGTTATGGTAACTGCCATACTTTGCAGCTTTACTTACCTATAAACTGCTGTTGTTATGGTAACTGCCATACTTTGCAGCTTTACTTACCTATAAACTGCTGTTGTTATGGTAACTGCCATACTTTGCAGCTTTACTTACCTATAAACTGCTGTTGTTATGGTAACCGCCATACTTTGCAGCTTTACTTACCTATAAACTGCTGTTGTTATGGTAACTGCCATACTTTGCAGCTTTACTTACCTATAAACTGCTGTTGTTATGGTAACCGCCATACTTTGCAGCTTTATTTACCTATAAACTGCTGTTGTTATGGTAACTGCCATACTTTGCAGCTTTACTTACCTATAAACTGCTGTTGTTATGGTAACCGCCATACTTTGCAGCTTTACTTACCTATAAACTGCTGTTGTTATGGTAACCGCCATACTTTGCAGCTTTATTTACCTATAAACTGCTGTTGTATTATGGTATCCGCCATACTTTGCAGCTTTATTTACCTATAAACTGCTGTTGTATTATGGTATCCGCCATACTTTGCAGCTTTACTTACCTATAAACTGCTGTTGTTATGGTAACCGCCATACTTTGCAGCTTTATTTACCTATAAACTGCTGTTGTTATGGTCACCGCCATACTTTGCAGCTTTACTTACCTATAAACTGCTGTTGTTATGGTAACCGCCATACTTTGCAGCTTTATTTACCTATAAACTGCTGTTGTATTATGGTATCCGCCATACTTTGCAGCTTTACTTACCTATAAACTGCTGTTGTTATGGTAACCGCCATACTTTGCAGCTTTACTTACCTATAAACTGCTGTTGTTATGGTAACCGCCATACTTTGCAGCTTTATTTACCTATAAACTGCTGTTGTATTATGGTATCCGCCATACTTTGCAGCTTTACTTACCTATATAAACTGACAAGAACGCTATAATAATCAAATTTAAACGGAAAGATTTCCAGTTCCACCACGCAGATATACTAGTGTTACACAAAAGCCATATAATTTAATTTTCCCTAATGAAGCACCTCACCACCCGTTCAGTAGTATGCCTGTTCACTAGAATTTACACTAGAAAACACTCTGAAACTTCACGGCACAAAGTGTGAAACTAGTATGCCTGTTTACTAGAATTTACACTAGAAAACACTCTGAAACTTCACGGCACAAAGTGTGAAAGAACTTTAGTGCTGACACGATAACTAGCTCCTATAGTCCTAAGCAGAGGTCTATATATATATATATATATAGTTCTATAACCCTTCTATATTATATATATATATATATATATATAGCAGATAAAGCGTCCTATAACCCTTCAGCACACAGGTTATAGGACTGCTATTGTACTAGTTTTGTAGCGTGTTCCGAGTGCGAAATGCTTGATAACACCTTCCAAAAAACGGAGCTTGTTGGAAAAATTCTATCAGATCATGGTCCAACTAAGGATTATAACTCTTTAAAACAGTGTTTTAGCTGCCCATGCAGCAGCTGCATCCCCGTTCAACTCATACGTGCCAAATCATGCGTCTTTGTGGTTTTTTGCCTTGGCTTTTGTGACACATGGAAATTGGAAGGGTGTCAGTGATTTTTTTGATTTGCAACTTTCACAAACATTATTTGTTATGGGTGTGTCAGATATACTGATAACCGTGAGAAACACTGACACAGGAGTGTTACCTAAGAGTGTATGTAAACCTACCATCTTAAAGTTAACACCAACATATCCGTGTAACGTAGATTAAGCTAGCTTGTTCTGCAGACATCTGACTATACAGCGACTTACAACAGGTAGTTACCATAGTAACACTACTTAAAACAGCTACCTACCTAAACCAGAACCATGTTGGTGGTCTATATAAACGGTATAATAATTCCAGCACCAGAGCCTGCCTACATTTACCGTTCCGCTCACAGCGGGGATACGTTGACAGGGTGGGAGCAGGCGAGCGAGTCAGCAGTTTTACAGTTATATTCCATTTAATATCCAGGTTTCGGACCTGGGCTGTTTTAACACATCATCGTTTACCGATCCTGAAGGCTGTTAGAGTAGAGCGCCATGGTACCATGTTGTATTGAGCTAAATTCCACGACTCAGGGTTCTGATGTTATTGGTAGTGCGATCTCTCAAAGAGATCGTGCAGTGTGTTTGAGTGTGTTTGAGGGTACCGCTTTTGCCGTTGAATTCCTTTTTACGCTGTTGAGAGCTCGCCTCGTGGGTTTTAAATACGGCGTTGTCTGCATTGGTGGTATATTGGTTACCCTGGTTACATTGGTGGTACTAGCAGGGTACTATTACTACTATTGGTGGTATTTTCAATTGTTTATTGAATTGTTTTCAGCTTTTTATTTCTTAGTACCAGTTAAAAATCGGTTTTGTTGTTGGTAAAAATTTTGGCTTTTTAAACACTTTGATAAAATGTCATTTCAAGCGAAGGTTTGACAAAAGATTTAAGAAGAACGCTGAAGATCGCAGATAAAAGATGTCAATCCAAACTGCTCTCCACCCTACCTCCGTTGTAGCCCGGAACCCACTGATGGAGGACTTCCTAGTGATGAAGAGGACTCCACTAATGAAGGATATGATCCTGCCAATGGATGATATTATAGAGATACCGAAGGATATGATCCTGCCAATGGATGATATAGAGATACCGATGCACGAGCTGGATGTGGAGTTGGTGAGGACACAGGCTTTTATGTGTGAGTCCATTAAAATATTTCTATGTTATACGATTATACGGTGTAACGGTGTAACGGTGTAACGGTGTAACGGTGTTGTAAGTTTAACTACTAATTACCGGGCCTCGCTACATCTGTAGTACATCAATATATGTTCACCATAGGTCGTATAGAATTTAGTGGTGATTTCCTATTTCATCACAGTACGACACAAAACGTGCATATAAGGCCTTTATAATGGGGTACATGAAACGCTCGACAAGTTTAAAAAATAATTTGAGGGGCTATAACACTCAGGTACAGTATCTGTAACCGCTACAGATACTGGCAATACCACTCCGGTTCTTTGTAATTCTATACCGCGCACTTCCCCTCACTCCCCTGAGAGGCCTGATATATAAAGTTTATGATGTATTTAGTATTATAAAAGTAGGAACGTGTCTACTAATTCTATAACTAGACTATATATTTATAGTATTAATTGTGGGTGGCGTCGTCTGCTGACAGTGCTCAATCGGCAAGCCGAGAGCTAAAAGTTATCACTGATGATATCATGGTTTTGTATCATGATTGAAACATTTGTCTGACTCAACCGGTCGTTTCAATTTGTATATATAATATTATATTTATAATACTAATAAATGGCTGATTGCCAGCTCAACGGTTTCGCTGTATTTAAAAGTTTAAAATATGGTGTGGTCAGTGACATTTTAAGCATGCTCAACTCATTTTCCTTATTATAATATTATTCATTGGATATATATAAAGTGGATATATCATTCATGGAGTAGATAAATCATTCAGATTTTACATAATATCAAAACCAAACGCTTATTTTACGTTACACGGTTAAAAAACTAGCCAATTTTTATATTATAACAAATTAACAGCACTACAACGAATTGAGGCGTTGCTATATAAGTAACATAAAAATGGCGTTTTTAAAAGTTTTCCAATGCCTTTATTGAAAAACGTGTCAATATATACAACGTTAAATGCATATTTTTCAAATTCCTGTAACCGTAAAACAATTAATCACGACCAAAATGTGTTTTTTATAATTCTGATAGTATTGTTTCATCTGATTTACTTTAGAAATAGTCTACTACAACTAAAAGGTCAAATATGTTGCTAACGTGACCATATAAGTATACAGTTATACACCTATTCTGTAGTAGTGTAGTAGTGTAGTAGTGTAGTAGTGTAGTAGTGTAGTAGTGTAGTAGTGTAGTAGTGTAGTAGTGTAGTAGTGTAGTAGTGTAGTAGTGTAGTAGTGTAGTAGTGTAGTAGTGTAGTAGTGTAGTAGTGTAGTAGTGTAGTAGTGTAGTAGTGTAGTAGTGTAGTAGTGTAGTAGTGTAGTAGTGTAGTAGTGTAGTAGTGTAGTAGTGTAGTAGTGTAGTAGTGTAGTAGTGTAGTAGTGTAGTAGTGTAGTAGTGTAGTAGTGTAGTAGTGTAGTAGTGTAGTAGTGTAGTAGTGTAGTAGTGTAGTAGTGTAGTAGTGTAGTAGTGTAGTAGTGTAGTAGTGTAGTAGTGTAGTAGTGTAGTAGTGTAGTAGTGTAGTAGTGTAGTAGTGTAGTAGTGTAGTAGTGTAGTAGTGTAGTAGTGTAGTAGTGTAGTAGTGTAGTAGTGTAGTAGTGTAGTAGTGTAGTAGTGTAGTAGTGTAGTAGTGTAGTAGTGTAGTAGTGTAGTAGTGTAGTAGTGTAGTAGTGTAGTAGTGTAGTAGTGTAGTAGTGTAGTAGTGTAGTAGTGTAGTAGTGTAGTAGTGTAGTAGTGTAGTAGTGTAGTAGTGTAGTAGTGTAGTAGTGTAGTAGTGTAGTAGTGTAGTAGTGTAGTAGTGTAGTAGTGTAGTAGTGTAGTAGTGTAGTAGTGTAGTAGTGTAGTAGTGTAGTAGTGTAGTAGTGTAGTAGTGTAGTAGTGTAGTAGTGTAGTAGTGTAGTAGTGTAGTAGTGTAGTAGTGTAGTAGTGTAGTAGTGTAGTAGTGTAGTAGTGTAGTAGTGTAGTAGTGTAGTAGTGTAGTAGTGTAGTAGTGTAGTAGTGTAGTAGTGTAGTAGTGTAGTAGTGTAGTAGTGTAGTAGTGTAGTAGTGTAGTAGTGTAGTAGTGTAGTAGTGTAGTAGTGTAGTAGTGTAGTAGTGTAGTAGTGTAGTAGTGTAGTAGTGTAGTAGTGTAGTAGTGTAGTAGTGTAGTAGTGTAGTAGTGTAGTAGTGTAGTAGTGTAGTAGTGTAGTAGTGTAGTAGTGTAGTAGTGTAGTAGTGTAGTAGTGTAGTAGTGTAGTAGTGTAGTAGTGTAGTAGTGTAGTAGTGTAGTAGTGTAGTAGTGTAGTAGTGTAGTAGTGTAGTAGTGTAGTAGTGTAGTAGTGTAGTAGTGTAGTAGTGTAGTAGTGTAGTAGTGTAGTAGTGTAGTAGTGTAGTAGTGTAGTAGTGTAGTAGTGTAGTAGTGTAGTAGTGTAGTAGTGTAGTAGTGTAGTAGTGTAGTAGTGTAGTAGTGTAGTAGTGTAGTAGTGTAGTAGTGTAGTAGTGTAGTAGTGTAGTAGTGTAGTAGTGTAGTAGTGTAGTAGTGTAGTAGTGTAGTAGTGTAGTAGTGTAGTAGTGTAGTAGTGTAGTAGTGTAGTAGTGTAGTAGTGTAGTAGTGTAGTAGTGTAGTAGTGTAGTAGTGTAGTAGTGTAGTAGTGTAGTAGTGTAGTAGTGTAGTAGTGTAGTAGTGTAGTAGTGTAGTAGTGTAGTAGTGTAGTAGTGTAGTAGTGTAGTAGTGTAGTAGTGTAGTAGTGTAGTAGTGTAGTAGTGTAGTAGTGTAGTAGTGTAGTAGTGTAGTAGTGTAGTAGTGTAGTAGTGTAGTAGTGTAGTAGTGTAGTAGTGTAGTAGTGTAGTAGTGTAGTAGTGTAGTAGTGTAGTAGTGTAGTAGTGTAGTAGTGTAGTAGTGTAGTAGTGTAGTAGTGTAGTAGTGTAGTAGTGTAGTAGTGTAGTAGTGTAGTAGTGTAGTAGTGTAGTAGTGTAGTAGTGTAGTAGTGTAGTAGTGTAGTAGTGTAGTAGTGTAGTAGTGTAGTAGTGTAGTAGTGTAGTAGTGTAGTAGTGTAGTAGTGTAGTAGTGTAGTAGTGTAGTAGTGTAGTAGTGTAGTAGTGTAGTAGTGTAGTAGTGTAGTAGTGTAGTAGTGTAGTAGTGTAGTAGTGTAGTAGTGTAGTAGTGTAGTAGTGTAGTAGTGTAGTAGTGTAGTAGTGTAGTAGTGTAGTAGTGTAGTAGTGTAGTAGTGTAGTAGTGTAGTAGTGTAGTAGTGTAGTAGTGTAGTAGTGTAGTAGTGTAGTAGTGTAGTAGTGTAGTAGTGTAGTAGTGTAGTAGTGTAGTAGTGTAGTAGTGTAGTAGTGTAGTAGTGTAGTAGTGTAGTAGTGTAGTAGTGTAGTAGTGTAGTAGTGTAGTAGTGTAGTAGTGTAGTAGTGTAGTAGTGTAGTAGTGTAGTAGTGTAGTAGTGTAGTAGTGTAGTAGTGTAGTAGTGTAGTAGTGTAGTAGTGTAGTAGTGTAGTAGTGTAGTAGTGTAGTAGTGTAGTAGTGTAGTAGTGTAGTAGTGTAGTAGTGTAGTAGTGTAGTAGTGTAGTAGTGTAGTAGTGTAGTAGTGTAGTAGTGTAGTAGTGTAGTAGTGTAGTAGTGTAGTAGTGTAGTAGTGTAGTAGTGTAGTAGTGTAGTAGTGTAGTAGTGTAGTAGTGTAGTAGTGTAGTAGTGTAGTAGTGTAGTAGTGTAGTAGTGTAGTAGTGTAGTAGTGTAGTAGTGTAGTAGTGTAGTAGTGTAGTAGTGTAGTAGTGTAGTAGTGTAGTAGTGTAGTAGTGTAGTAGTGTAGTAGTGTAGTAGTGTAGTAGTGTAGTAGTGTAGTAGGTACCTACCTATTGTGTAGCTTGTAGTAGCTCCAAGTTTATGCTAATCCGAATCGTTCACGGTCTCGTATAACTTTAAGTTTTACTACATAAGTGTATGTAATTCCATTGTTTCAGTTCAAGAACATGGCCTTTTCCATAAACGGCAACATTCTCCTAATTCCAGTCCAATTTCTCATCTCAAACTCTTCAAATCCCTTTAATTGGACTTCCCGCGCCAGCTATTCTGGCCCAACTCATTATAAAGTTTTAGCCGACCACCATACCGCTGACGCGGCATCCCACGTCAAATTAAAAGGTTGGTTACAAGAGGCTTAACAGATTACAATCTCACCGCTCTATTGTCTTTGTCTCCCACCGTAAGAGCTTTATAGCGTTGTTTATTCATGTGCAAGTCTGAAAGGGCTGCTCTGTGTGGTAAGTTATAATAACACTCCCCCGGCATGCACCCTCCTTCAATTAGACTCTAATCATCATAGAATCCAGTCAACTGACTACCCAGACCTGGTGGTGAAGAGAGCTCCATACATTTGATAACAAAGAGTAAGGGCCCTGTATTTTATTGCTGCTGTGTCATACGGGGAGAATGAGCAATATTATAAAGGAGCAATTAGATGAGCGCGCTTGATATCCCCTCTAGATGTGACGCTATATACTCTAATTGTAGGCTCGCAGCTCTACGAATGTCAGATAAGCTAATCGATTTGCTCTCATTTGGTGTGTTGCCTGAGTAGTATAAGAGTATAAGGAAGTTTATTACTTGATATAGCGGATATAGAGATGCCGTTCATCAGAGTTCGTTTAAAAGGGATATCCGACGCACGTGCGGCTGCTGTGGCGCGGAAGAGTCCCGGAAGTCGTCTTCTTAAGATACAATCCAGCACCTCAAAAGCTGTATGGGAGAACCAAATAGTCTTGTCTGGTAAGCATTTTGTAATTGATTCGTATAAATCTTATTTTGGCGAAAAGTCAAAGTTTTTAAGTGCGTTCACCCAGTATAAGTGACGATTTGGGGAAGTTCGCTTTCTTCAGAATTGTTTGGCTTCAATTGTTGATCTGCCATGAGTCAGGTTCTGAAGAAACGCTAGTATTAGAACCTGACTAAAGTTAGTATTACTAGTATACACTAAAGTGGGAAATAATCCATTTTAAAGTTTTAATCTTCTTATCGGAGTCTAGTTTTCACACAATCTCCGGAACAATTACTTTCCAAATAAGTTTCTTTTCTCACAAATGTCTGCAATATGTAAGTTTCATGTTATGATGACCGTTATGCGACGTTGAATGTGAAATCGATAAGTCAGTAATAATGGTATTAAGCCGCAGGGGGTCGCCGTCGTTTTCATGTTTTCATGATCACCGTCATGTTATCTCAAACATGAGGGTCACTATTTTGATTTTCTCTATTTTGCAAGCAATAATAATCACCTCTCGTCACACTGGTAGGATCATGGTAGAATGCTAATTGGACAATGAACACTTTGTGTCGGAATTAGCTACAGTTTTTGTAAATTTAACACGGTTAAAATGTACTAAATTTCAAAATTCAGGTCAGAAAATGTTTCCAAGACTGTTGTCTTGTGCCGTACCTTATAGAACCTTATAATAGAACTCGAAAAAAAGTCGTGCCTTCAATTCGGCACTCGTTGGGTCAGTAGTTTTATAACTTACACACTGGCAAACTTACACGTTAAATCTTGCCAATTTACACTACTCAATCCCAACAAGTTCTTTTTACCTGAAATAAGTCTTTGCTGACATATTTTTTAATATCAACTTAAAACGACAAAATTTGTAAAACATCAGAAATTTTATCGATAACATTCAAATCAATTCTTTTACTATAGTTTAATTTTGATGTTTTTGATACACAATGTCACAGTCAGTTCATGATGCCCAATCCCAGTTGTTGATACACAGTGTCACGTCAGTTCATGTCTCATGAGGAACAATCCCAGTTCAATTCATTCGATACAAGATGGTTTGCCGGCGGCACGGGTCTCCTACTCTCCTTCAATAAAATCGTTTCATGCTACGGCTCTAGCTTTGTGCTGCAATAGCCCAATACGATTTCTACAAATTTAAAGACCGTAATGATGTTGTAGATTGACAATTATCTGAAAAATGATCACTTGATTCATATTGAGCCAGTATAGTTGCTTAGTTAGTTAGTTGGCAGTCTACTCTTGACGGTACTTTTACTTTTTCTTCTCCATCTCAAGTTATTTATTTGCTGCCTGCTCGTTATTTGAACTTGGTCCAATCTGGAAGATTAGCGAACCAATTATTGCTGAACGTTTAAACCTCTATAAAGTTGCTCTGATCCTGACCCAATTGCTATTATACTTTACAGTAGTGAGTTGCACTACCCAGATTGCAACGTTAAATACATATTTACTGAAACTATAGGACTCATGATATTATGTGAATAACGTCTGCAGCTGCACATAGTTTCTAATTGAGGATTGCTTCCTCCACAGTTCCTTTGAGTCTGGAGGCGATATGATCTAGCTTTCTTTAGTAGCACCAATATCTTCATATGTGTATCTTAGAGTTTCATAATTATTGTAATATAAAGTACTTATCCAACTTGCTATTTTGAAACTTATGACCGCTTTGTTTATGGTGTATGTGACCCGCACAGCTTTCCTTCCAAGTTCTTTAGTGCTTGTGCTTTAGTGCTTGTATATGGAAGTTTATACACTCTTGGTTCTGTATGTGGACTGCACGTACTGTAGTACTGTGGACTCTGAGCGGGGATATGTAATAACGTTACCTTTCATACTTACATAGTTAAGGGCTATTACTTATTAGTTGATCACAATGGATTTTCATTCTCGCACCATTTAATTCAGCGTCAGCTATAACTTGGCATGTGTTGAGTTTCTGTATCGGTAATATGTGTAATATTTTGAGTCGCATGCAACCCAATACAGCTCTTTCAGTGGCAGGTCATGTTTACTAGTCATTGGTCCTGAATAATTATCGGTGACTGATTCTGGAATTGTAACACTGGACAAATAGCTTGCTAATCATTTTTCAAACGCATTAGACGGTTTTTAAATTAGACAGTTTTTAAATTAGACAGTTTTTAAATTAGACAGTTTTTAAATTAGACAGTTTTTAAATTAGACAGTTTTACTTTTTAAATTAGACAGCCTCTAAACTTTTCCAGTGCTTCTAGTTACCATGCCACATAATTACAGTATTCTCTATCTACTTCACCACCACAACTAGCTCTAAATTTTGCTGTTGATAGTATGTCAAATATGAGGGGAAGGTTTGGTAGACATCAATGTAATCTTTTTAAAACTATTTTAGACGATTTGAATAAAAGAAATATTAATTTGAATAATAGTGACGACTTGACAGACTTAAGGTATTTAGCCTCGAACCGCCAATTGTGGAGAAATTTATTTTGAATTTGATTAGTTCGATAATTTCAGTTTTAAGTTCAATTTTTTGCATAATTTTTGATTTTGATAAGTTCAGTTTTAAGTTCCATTTTTTGCATTTATAGTAAGTTTTCAGTTCTACAAGTCTTTTAAGTAGACTTATCAGGTCTTTAGGATGTTCTTAGTAACTACTTTGGATTTGTGTAAAGTTTGATAATAATAAATACTTCTAGGTCGAGCCAAACGTAGTCTGGAACAAGCTTCTCTCCATCAATCCCTACCACACGTAAATTATCAGGTTCCAATCACCTTCTTGTAGAACGTCCGTCTTATGTGGTCGTCCCCAATAACGTTGGCCATATACTCATATAAGATGTCTGCCAGAAAAGGAGCTGCTGAGCAGGTCGGTCCTGAGGCGGTAGATATTGCTGCATAATCGCATAACTTGTCGAAATTTTCCGCAACTCGTCACATAATCTTCCTTGTAATAATGTAGTATAATATCATATAATAAGGAAAATGCCTCACATCAAAGTCTTGCCGTTAAGGGGACGTACACGAAAACCGTTTATGATTTGGTGCGGCAAATGACTTAATCTTTGGAAAATGCAGACAAAAGCGATATGTTTTGGCACTTTTAATTTCTGTTTGTAACTCGTCACATAATCTTCCTTTTTCAACAATTTCGATAAAATTCTGCCTTTAAATACTTTGTTTGTCCTAAAATTCCACTACGTCCTATAGGTACCCACACTACACTGATTGTCATGTTCATATACAACAACAACATACTAACATACAGCAACATACTAACAAACAACAACATACTAACATACAACAACATACTAACATACAACAACATACTAACATACAACAACATACTAACATACAACAACATACTAACATACAACAACATACTAACATACAACAACATACAACAGTCAAACCTTTAATACCAGCTCCGGAGAAGCGTAGAAAGAAAACAAGGTATAGAGATTTTCACAGCTCCTATTCATGATAGTATCTGAAGCCTCTCATGCGTTTCATACACTCTGCTACTAGAGTATTATATACCTCATTACTAATGATGATGCTCATTATAATCTTTAAATGCACTTATTGTGCCGTATTATAAAGTAACTAGTGTAACCCGTGCCTGGGGCCGGGACTTCACTATCGCAGTTGAAATGCAAAAGTATAAACCCGCCTATTATATTAGAAACCACGCATTATATAAGTATGAACTATCTACAGGCCAAACAGACCACAATGAGTGCCCCCTCCCCCTAATACGTTTATAGTATTACATGACAGCTAATCTTGCGGTTAATACACTGCCAAATAACCTAATTATGATTCATGTACCAACGCTACATATGCAGTAATGGGAGAGAGAGCGAGGAGGGAGAAAAAGTGAGCCATTCTATGTCACATTTGTGGTAAAAACTATCCATTAAAAGATTAAACCACTTAACATAACGGCCGATTTAAAAAAGTTTTCTTATCGGCTTCGTCAGAGTATTTTCAAAACTATACCGAAAAAACCAATCCCACAGCTCTAACCGTTTTCTTGATTAAGACACTCGGAAATAACACACACACACACACAGACACACACACACACACAGATTTATTGGGATTATAAGTATAGATAATGAAATTTTAGGACAAACAAAGAATTTGATATAAGAAAAGGTGATGAGTAACGTGCTAAAATTTCACCAAATGGCGAATTATATCCTGAAAAGCGTTATTTGCCCGATTTAATGCGGGTTTTTACTTCTGTATCTCCAATACTCTCATCATACATGAAATGAATAATATTTATTACGTTAGTCAGTCTTGTTACGTTTGTTAGCCAGTCAATTAGTGAATCAGTTATAATGGTCTCCACGTTCATTACCCCCTCACTAGACTTACCCTCCCTTGTAGACACAACTCACAAAACAGATCCTTTGTTTGTTCGCACAGGATATACTGAATACTGATATACACAATTCCTTCTCGTGTATGCCCATGAGAATAACTCAACATGGTTTTCAGCCAATATATACACCAACTACAATATAATAGGTACATTGAACATTCGTCAAAAAGAGTGGGTAACCAGCTAGCTATCGCCAATTTTTGTGAAATGGTTAGATCATGAGCTTTTGGCGATCCTAATCGATTTTTGTGACCGATGGGAATCCAGCAAATCCAGGTGAGGGTTAAGGAGAGCTATAAAACACAGACTGAGTAAACCCGTACCATACTCAGTGAGTATGGTACGGGTAAAAACCACGCGGTTTATACCCACTCTCAAATATCCAGATCCTTAGCTGAAACTCTCTAGCCTGTCCAGATATATTGTATACTTCCTAAATGACATCTCTTTAAGAGGCATCTAGACATGAAGATGGAAGTCTCGTGCTAGCTCCCTCACTCTGCACTCTTCTGTGTTGGTTACATGTGTTTAGGTTCCGTGATGCTGCTCGGCGCCGTGCAAGCAGGGCACTCCCAGCCCACTGTGCAGGGCTGCTTACTAAAGGCTCGTTCTGAGGAATTTCATGCTCCTTCATAATGTTATACATTATAATGGGACTGACTAGTTTAGGTTCCGACTTGTGAAATGTTGGGACAGTTTTAGAGTTTTAGGTTATGAATGGTTTTGTTTTACAATCTTTTCATGCGTGATTTGTTGTAGGTTAAATTAACTTACAACGAATCACGCATTAAAAGTTTATAGTTATAGGTTATTAGTTTTGTTACCCGGTTGCAGTGACTGTATAAGGCAGTAAAACTCCGGATAACCGCGCCCCAGTTTACCGCAAACCCTGATTTACCGTGGCCAGTCTCTTCCCTCAAATAATGGCTTCTTATAAAATACATGAAGGATCAAAACCCCTATTTACCGCAGCTATTTGTTTTCCCCAAACTCCGCGGTAAAATCGGGGTGATACTGTATTTATAGCTAAATTCACTTGTGTAGGACTACTCGTCTGCATTGTACACGATTATATCAACAAAGTATACCAAAAGATATCGTAGAAAATAGACAATACTGATGGCTCAGTTCACTTTTTTAATCGGTAATTCACTTTTAAGCCTTTAGTTTAAACCTTTCGACGCAGAAATATCCTTGCTATTTGTAAGCTCATTAACAGTTATGCATAGTGTGTATAACACAAGGGTTAAACTTTATTATACTTAATGATAAGTGTGAATTCAGTAATCATAACTGTTTCACATTACTAATTCGACCTGAATAAACGCCGGGTCTTTCTCCGTTTGTATGGCATCCTAATTTAGTGCGATACACGTTTTATAGTTTTTATTCTTTACAAATGATTGGTAGGTAGACCTATAGGGTATGTATAAAATACTAGTGTCACTCTGTCATATCTTTATAGTTAGAAAGTTTATCTCATTTGTGTAGATTTTTATTCTCGCACCATTTAATTCAGCCTCAGTTACTTGATGATTGGTACACCTATACGGTATGTGCAGTAACGCTGTCACGTGACCGTTGCAAAATGTGAAGCTGCCAAGGTGCCACCTTATTGGTTCACTGTTGTTCTTCCTCTCAAAACAAGATGATGATAGTGCTTGTTTGTGAGTAATATTCTATAGCTAATAGCTATTCAGTATTCAAGGGCATATTCCAGCACACATTGTAGCTTAGCTATAATTCAGCTCATTGACCAATGAAGAATCCCTAAACGGTATTGAAATTCAATAGTCTTCTGTAGTATATCTTCAATAGTCTTCTGTAGTCTAACTGTGTTTATCTTTAAACACAATGATACTTGTTATGTATAATTTCATATTTATTGCATCATCCCTTGTTTAAAACTCGCAGTTCAGCCTAATAGCATTGATCTGCATAGATCGCTTAAACTACAGTTCATGCGGCTGCAATTCTCCGTAATTTTGACAATTGTTTGTTTTTGCAACAACAGAGCTTTATAAGATAGCGAGCTTGATAGCCTCCTCATGCGGGCCCTTAGTCAAGTAGCGGGCCCTTAGTCAAGTAGCGGTATTTAACAGTGTAACTAGTGCAGGTAGTTAACAACGCAGCAACCTCGTGCTATCATCCACCAGGGATATAATTTGAAGCGACTGGTAATCGTCCGCTTACAAATGTAGCCTGGTGCGCATGCCAGTCATTCGTGGTCCCCCAGCTCTATTGTGTGCCGTGTGCCACTGCTTATAATTGTGGTGAAGTTTTGTGCTGCTTGTAGTTGGAGGTTGCGGGTTGCAGGTTGATAGCTCTCTTCTCTATATGTATAATCGATTTCTCTTTTTGTAGTGTAGATTTCTCTTTTTGTAGTGTAGATTTCTCTTTTTGTAGTGTAGATTTCTCGTTTTGTAGTGTAGATTTCTCTTTTTGTAGTGTAGATTTCTCTTTTTGTAGTGTAGATTTCTCTTTTTGTAGTGTAGATTTCTCTTTTTGTAATGTAGCTAATGATGTAGCTAACCCTGATCGTGTGTTAGCGAGTTTGTAGGTTTCAATTTCAGAGTCGCTTAATGAAATTCCTGTCGTTTTCACGTCTCGAATTTTTTGACTAAATATAAAATTACTGCTTCTTCAGAGAGTATATTGTAAATGGAATGTTTCCTACTCCTTAATATGCCTTAATGTACTTAAAACAGTACCTCGCTTGTGGAAATCTTGAGATGCACAACTTTCTTTTGACTTTCCTGAGAAAAGTATTTTCGTCTACCTTATCCAAAGTATTTGGCCCTTGTAATTCTTCTGACGCAAAATTTCGTAAACTTACAAAGTAGCAAGAAAATGTTATAACACTTTTCCCGCTCTAATCCCTTGGCCTGTTATAGTACCTGTAACGTAATTAAGGGTTTGTTTTACTTCAATCTTTGTTTTTTAACCTTTCTTTAAACACAAGGAAATTTTGTATGGAATATATTAATGAACAGTGTGTAAAGTTAAAACTGATTGTTGCCAATAGTACCTGAATCGTAATTAAGGGTTTGTATTTTAATCTTTCCTTCGTTAGCAGTTCATCAAGACTTGTCTCCTGATATAAGTACAGTACGCGGAGCTTAAGTACTAAGGATTTACAGACCATTGCAAAGGTACTTACTGGTATATACAGCAGTATATACTGTATATACCAATTACAACTCTTCAGAACCATGACAAGTACTCTGCTACTTATACCATGGGGATATTGCATATCACCGTTCATTATACTCCAAACAAGTTTTTGATCTACACACATGGTTATTGCACATAGAGCAGGAGGAGCTGTACATATAGTTGTTAGTAACTACTGTTACAGAGGCAGATTAGAGGGTTATTATAGCTCCTACCCAGCACTAGCTGTCTCCAGGCACAGAACAGGTTGTTAGAGGGAGTTTATAGCTCCTACCCAGCACTAGCTGTCTCCAGGCACAGAACAGGTTGTTAGGGGGAGTTTATAGCTCCTACCCAGCACTAGCTGTCTCCAGGCACAGAACAGGTTGTTAGGGGGAGTTTATAGCTCCTACCGAGCACTAGCTGTCTCCAGGTACAGAACAGGTTGTTAGGGGGAGTTTATAGCTCCTACCCAGCACTAGCTGTCTCCAGGCACAGAACAGGTTGTTAGGGGGAGTTTAGAGTCTAATCTCCCTTAGCAACTACTCCTTATCTTCATCATTAAACTGGGTAAAATGCACGTTATCTTGCAGCAAGATAACGTGTCCAAACCAGCCACAAGTGATCATGTGTAATCCTGCTGCGAGGTTTTGTAAATTCCCTCTAAAGGTTGCTATGACAGGTTGCTATGGCAGGTTGCTATGGCAGGTTGCTATGGCAGGTTGCTATGGAAGGTTGCTATGGCAGGTTGCTATGGCAGGTTGCTATGGCAGGTTGCTATGGCAGGTTGCTATGGCAGGTTGCTATGGCAGGTTGCTATGGCAGGTTGCTAGTCTCCAGGGTAGTTAGTAGTCACGTACTGGTCGTAATTTCCATCGCTCTTTAGTTTCCCTTGTATGTAAGAATATATAACAGTTTGTATATATTGAACAGCTTTGTAAAATATATCAGCACTTCTCCTGCTGACAAAAGCACGAACAATAATCCCACTATCTCCCTCCTAAATACATCGTAAATAACACCACGTGAAGGCATGATTTTAGCGGCTACAAAGACAGTACATTAAAGTAACATCTGTTGAATACTCAGTAGTCTAGTGGGTGTGTAGCTACTTTACTCTACTCTACTAACAATACAAAGAGAGAGAGAGTTACAGAGTTAATACTCATAGTGAGCAGTAGTGGTGGGTGTGAGAGAGTATACTCTACTTTGTGAGGGGGGTATACTCTACTTTGTGAGAGAGTATACTCTATTTTGTGAGAGAGTATACTCTACTTTGTGAGGGAGTATACTCTACTTTGTGAGGGAGTATACTCTACTTTGTGAGGGAGTATACTCTACTTTGTGAGAGAGTATACTCTACTTTGTGAGAGAGTATACTCTACTTTGTGAGAGAGTATACTCTACTTTGTGAGAGAGTATACTCTACTTTGTGAGAGAGTATACTCTACTTTGTGAGAGAGTATACTCTACTTTGTGAGAGAGTATACTCTACTTTGTGAGAGAGTTAAATGTTAATACTCATAGTCAGTAGCCTCAGAGTTACAGAGTTGCGCGTGAGACGGACCATAATTATTACTTTGTTAAAACAGCTCTCTCTCCCTCTCTCTATCTGATATTAGAATTTGTGTCAAGACAACAACAAGTAGTCCAGTAGTAACACCGTGCCACAGATTACTTTACTACTTTAACACTTGTGTGCTAAGAGCCGTTATACTGTGTACAGTAGTAGTAGTATACAGTCTGCTACTCTTTTAAAGACTGGGAAAACCCAATATATTCCTGTACTATATAGTAGGTGTCGTGTTAATATTAATAATTATATGAATTTACGTGGGATTTGCACAGTCTTGTCAAGTCAGGCTTCATGTTACGGTTAATTACTTGCTGGTATTACAAGGAAAGCTGCATATGTGATTACTCAAGAGTACCTGGTTACTGTTACCTGGTTACTGTTACTTGGTTACTGTTACCTGGTTACTCAAGAGTTCAATACAATTATATCCGCAGTCCTCTGTTATTATTGACGAGCTACTGTCATGCTCTCTCAATAGTAAGCTTATATTGACACCTTTGTTGTTACCCCTTTGTAATAAATGCAGTGCGGGTGCGTGCTATAGTGTTATGGGGGTTGGTTGACAAACTACCACACAGTTACTGTTTAGATAGGTGTGTCGAGGATTGATAGGCCCGTTACCTGGTTACTGTTGCCTGGTTACTGTTACTTGGTTACTGTTACTTGGTTACTGTTACTTGGTTACTGTTGCTTGGTTACTGATACTGTTGACGCTTTGATGTCCAATGCCATTCATTCGGATCCGACTTAATACGCTCCAGAAGGAGGACTCCAAGAAGAACCTCGGGTTAGCGAAAGTTAGAGTCGCTGAACCTACCAAAGCTATATGGGAACATAAGCTTATTCTTACAGGTGACTATGGTAGACACTTATTTCATTTAGTTATTAAATTATAATATCTTATCTCTTTTTTAACACAAGGTAATGTTTTTTGGGGTATTGCAGTACGTATAACACCAAAACTGGTTATCAGCAGGCACACTGGATATCGTGCTGAGTGTATTTTTCTGGCGTCATCGACAATATTGAATAAACTTCAAATATGGTGGCAGTACTTGCTAATGTTTACTGCGGTGTTCACTGCGACTAATTTAAACAATTTTCACCTTTACTATCATGACCGGGCAATTGAACATTCTTGTATCGTTGAAGCCTGCAGAATGTTGCAAACCTTCAGTTCCAAGGGTTCGTTTTCAGGCCTATGCCTGGCCACGACTTGATCTGTAACGAATTACTACGACGTGTTTAAATTAAATTATACTACTTTTTACTACCTTGTGCCATGTACAACTTTCCCTGAATATTTTAACTAACAGTAGATGTGGAGGAGAACAAACAACCCGTATATAATGTTCTAACTCATGCTATATCCACTCAACCAAACTAACAATTTTACCAATATATAATTCTTAACTTCTTAAGAAAATAAAGCTACATATAGTTAAGCCGTTAAGGGCTAAAACTTTAAATGAAACTGTATAACTGTATATATCTTTATAAGTTCATATTCATTTCTGATGTTGCTCAACTGATCATATTAAATCTATTAAATCAAAGTTCTAACCAGGGATAGTTAAAAAAACAACGCCCAAGTCTAATCTTTCCCTAAAACAAAAAACTAATTATCAAAAACTTCATTGTAATTTCTGCCAAGATCTCTTGTCATAAGCTAAATTACGGAGATAATGCAGATCAAATTTTTACTTATAAACTGGAGCCATGAAACTTGAAAGAGATATTTACTAAAACAATATTACAACAAAATTAATTATATCTACTATTGCGGTTGAAATATTTAACAAACCACAGGCACAAGATCCTAGTCTTTATCATACGGCTAGTCTATTCCACATGTATATACTCCTAGTTTAACCCCTCCACGCTGCTTTGTATTGACTCGGTGTCTGCCGCTAAAACTCTTCTTAAAACATTATAATGAAAGTCTAAGATATATGGCTACAGTGAGCATTTTAAAAAGACGAGCATGTCGGACAATAATTCCTGTTGTTGTTTATTTCTTCAGAAGATAGAGGGCTCAGCTGAGAAGACACTTTGTGACTACACGTATGTTTCTTCTGATTTCTGGTTACAACTCGTGGTTTAGGCATAATCATGGTTGAACAAATTTGACATAAGTGCCGATTTTGGGAAGGAAAAGGTAATCTTATTCACATTAAGTTATCTTAAAGAATATTTACTCATCACAGCCCAAAATCGCGAATTAATGTTCTAATGTTACAGCTACGGTGATTAATTGTTAACCAAGATGGCGGTATAATAGACTGGCATAAGTTTAACAGTTGTACCACCCAGCCAACCTAGGAAACCTGTCAAGAGTTTCGCCGGAAGAGTTTCTGAAAAAAACAGCATGTTTTGGGGTGGTTACTGATGCACTTAAATCCTGCCTTGATTGATTAAACAGATAGTCAGCCATTAAAAACTGACATAAACCATACATAAGTGTAACTGTTAATGACATTAGTAAATAAAACCACGTGTCTCAAGTAATAATTGAAATAGTAACCACCCCAAAACACCGCATATGCAGTTTGACGTTTCCCTGACTGTTGTTTCCTATCACTGAATTATTATTAAGAGCCTTATAATTTGAGTTTCAGAACACCACGTGTTGCCCATATAAGGAGTCATGCCTTTTTTTCTGAATATGTCAACTCGTGGCATCTTTCAACCTCTACACAAGGTGAAGAGAATTCCCACTGCAAGAGAGAGCAGGAACCTTTTTTGAAAAACACTTTGTCTTATACGGTAAGAAATGTTAAATGTCACCGTACTGTTTTACAATCTAATAACTCTTTCAACTTGACTTATAGCAGGACATAATATCCAAATATTATAAGGGTAAAAAAGCAATTATGTTCATGTTCGTACGTTGTCCCAGTTAGTTTCATCACTGTAAATAAATGAGTCCTGTATCATTACATATTCAAATATTCCATTTAGAAAAACAAATGTTGCCATTGTAAAATGGTGAACAGTATTATATACAGTATATATAGGTAACAACAGATGTATTAGTGTAGTAAAGGTGACTTTATTTAAAAGGATGTAAAAATGTAAAAGTACCTTGGTAGCATAACTTCTCTAATGGTAATGGGTTTAATGGGTAGTGACCATTATTTATCAGTTCCAAACCTCAGCTGTGTGCCATTTATCTTACCTATTTGAAACGTTGCAAGCTCTCCTTTTTTACACAACCGTGTCGTTGAAGATCCGATTCTATATCAACCTACACATTGGAGAGCTGATATGGAAGACTGGTCTTCTTTTGAAAAATTATTCACACTTTTGGGTATGCATCATTTATATTTTTATAAATGAAATGAGGATTATATGAAATGAGGATTATAAACCTCATTTCATTGTTTTACCACGATTAAAAATTCGGTTGAAAAGATTTTATTTGAAATATCTATTTTATCGGGTATCAGTGTATCACGACTTTTATCCGAACGCGATTCTTGTCCGAATTAGGGTTACAGGGTTTGGGTTGGCCGTTAGCCGTTAGGGCTTCGGATACGGACAAAATTCGTTCAATAATTTATCCAGGACGTCTTTCGTTTACGCAAAGAAAATGCCCAGCGAAGACCCTTGTTAATGAATGGCTAGTAATTATTTGTTTAACCTTGCCGCCAAAAAAAAGGAATTATTTACTTGATCTGTAAAAGAGAAGTGTTATACCATCTAACCTGGGTAAAGAACTTTAAGAGTATGTTTAAATCCTTGTTAGATCACGGGCAGTACGTCAAATGTTTATATGTGTTTAATGTTTATATGTTTATATATGTGTTATATATGTGTATATATATGTTTATATGGCTTACACAAAGTTGATCTTATGGAATTATTTCGAGAAGCTTCTTGACAGCTACTAGAAATTTAAAGATTGAGCAGGAAAATTGCTAACAGCATTTCGGGAAATATTGATTCTTGAGTTGGGAGTTATAAGTTTAAGAAATTCTATTGGCTGCAACTTAGTACACTATCCATTCATAGATGCGTAGATGGGGTATAGTAGATGGGGTATAGTAGATGGGGTATAGTATCTACATACATGTATATACTATAGTAGTATAGTTTATACTAGGCGCTTATAAAATATAAAACCTTTGGTAATGCTTTTAAGGTACAAAACACTTTATATGACCGACTCATTAGTTACTATGAGCAGGGGATGATGCATAATGTAGCGGGTTTCTAGTATATTAGTATAACGTAAGATATATGCATGGTAGCTTAAAATTAACTGTGTATATTTCTTTCTCTTTGAGGATCTGCAGATACCTTCAAATATAACACCGCTAAGTAACAACTATAATGGCCTGAACTATTAAGTATAATCTGTGCCACCCTCCCTTATATGGGCATCACGTGGGACTGCAGTCATGCACATACGTTTAACATTATAAAGAAGAGTATTTTTATCCTACGGGAGTTAGATCAGTATAGTATCAGTATGATTCTAAGAGAGTTCCACTATAATAAGTCTCTAATTAGTACTTAACCAAGCAGCTTCACCAAGCAGCTATTATATAATAGCCCTTCAAATAGCTGTTTCATTTATTTTCTGGTAAACGTATCTAGGAGGTAATTCATCTGCTCGAGGGAATTCACCTGCTCGACTTCTACAACGACGATCAGAGACAAGAAACCTAGACCCATAATAACCTACCAAAAATTGATCGCATGTCTATACACAAGATAGTAACGTTGACGCAAGCAAATCCATTTAATCACTAATCAACCCATTAATTTCCCCGGAACTGGCTATTGGAACCACCAGGAGTGCCCGGTAGAGTAGAGGAGTCTGTGGGTTCCAGTACTCTAGTACAGTAGTACCCAGCATAAGTGGTAGGTTAAGGAAGTAGTAGGTTGCTACATGTGGATTGTGGCTGTCTTGTTGACATGTGTGCTATAAGTAGACGAATTCGTTATAGTTTCAACCTTTTTTTTCCACGTTTTATTTTGTTTGGTTTGCGGAGGGAGATATGCCGTTTTTCAGTAATTTTGGAAATAGGGGAGTGTTTAATGCTTCAACTCATCGCGTGAAGAGGGTACCAACTGCTTACGATAACAGATGTATTTTTGAGAAACACTTTGTTCTTTACGGTGAGGGTAAATGTTTTTGTGTAAAGTTTAGACTTTAGAGTTATATCTAGCGAAAAAGTTGTTATGATTCAGTCAATCCAACTTCCAAGGATGCTCAATTAACTAAAAAACGATAGTAACATTAACATTGTTACTGCAGAAATATCAAAACGCACAGTACCTTTTAGCCCAATTGTAACTGCGATTAAGTTTCCTTAACTTTATTTTGTTCAAACAAAATGGAAATCTACCAGCGACTTGGCAATCTACCAGCGATTTGGCAATCTACCAGCGACTTGGCAATCTACCAGCGACTTGGCAATCTACCAGCGACTTGGCAATCTACCAGCGACTTGGCAATCTACCAGCGACTTGGCAATCTACCAGCGACTTGGCAATCTACCAGCGACTTGGCAATATACCAGAATGACACGCTATTGATTAATAAAGCGGAATGAATCAATAATCTTATTTGAGCGAACCCATCAGTTATTTCATTAAGAAACTAAACCAAACAGAACCAAACGTTTAATTTAATTTCATGGAGAAACAGAGGTTACGTTGAACAAATACGAAAGGAGGCTATATATAACTATTTTCTAACTGTCGTTTTAACATCTAAACTTAGGTAAAACCTACAGTTGATTTTGTCAAGTTGTTCCGATCGTATAGGTATAACGGTTGTAGCTTATTTAACTGTGTATATACGGAGTACGGTGACCAGTACAGTGAGCAGATACTATGCCCTTCTTCGCAAGACTTAAAAGGTCTTCAGCTAACCTGACGAACAAAATACTTAAACGGGATGTAGTGAAACGGGGCAAAAAATTCAATGCCTGGACCAGCTATGTTTATCAAAACATCTTCATGCAGCTCGGTAATTTTCATTAAAGTTCGGTAATTTTCATTAAAGTTCGGTAATTTTCATTAAACAATATCTAAGTGCGTTGCACCTAATTTAAAGAGGAGTTAATTAGCAGCTAGTATATTCCTGCCCCACAAATATGGCTTCACCCCTGCTTCAGTCACACTCAGTAACCTCTAACATCAAACGTCATGTCCGGTTGGCGAGATCACATTGAATCTCTGTAACGACTTCACCCACACACCCTGCCACCCATCCAATACTATTAGCTGGGTAACTGGCACTTGTCTTCATTATCATCACCTTCAATCATTGTCATAGCGGAAGGTGACTCCATGTTGGTAACTATGGTAACAAGCAGGTTGATCCTGGAAATAGTAATAATTGAGTGATGTGGATCAACGGTAAATATTTTTCACTATCTCTATGTGTTATCTTTAGAAGAGTTGACAGCAGAGTTGTGTGTATTTGTTATTTTGGGTGTGGATTTGTCCCCGTCTCCTTCCATTTCCTGGCTAGCTTGTTATCATCTCCTCTCCCATCAACAATACTAATTGACAATTATCGTGAAGCAATATTTCGGAAGCTGGTCAATTATCCTGTAGTGGTGGACTGTATTCGTGTTGGCCCCGGCCGTGAGTTTCCTCATCATTTCCCTGTGTTAATTGGGAGATATCTTTCTTGTAGTACTTTAATTCTCATGGTTCATGCTGATCATGTTTATTAGTCAAATCGTTCAGTTTGGTGTTTATTTCTGTCGTTTGCTCGTTGAACGTTTAATTATGATTTAGGGTATTTGCCTCAATATTGCAATTTTCGTCCGTTTAGAAACAACAAAAATAATTGGCCAACGAGCCATTAGCTATCAGATATTTTGATTTATTTCTTTAAAACAGTTTTAGTAGCATAAATTTTGTGTAATAGTTTACCAAATGACTGGTCATATCCTATAATCTGCTTTTCAAAAATGTTCAAATAAACTTTATGTAATTCATGGTTGCAATTCTCACGGATAAAAGAATTATAATTTCAAATTTCGACACGAGTCTTGAAACGCCTTGTATATCCTGTTCGGCAAACTATTCATTGAACGTTTAAGCTTGTTCTAACTTTTTAAGGAATTGTTTCGGAATCTGCCGTTATAATTTACTGTTCCTGGTGTGCCAGTAGATTTTGTGTCCAGATTTGTTTTTGATATTAGAGTTGGATCATCACATCACCACCTTTAAATTGGAGATAATCTTTTGAAAAGAATCAAATTTTTAAAATCCCTTCTAAATTGTGAGATTTGAGAACATTTTGGTGTCCTCTGCAAGACTGCAGTTATTTTTAATTTGACCCGCAGTTTTTCTTTTGGAGACACAGCTAGCTGCGAGCTGACAGGTGTCAGGGGCCAACTTTCTAAATTGCTTCAACACTAACCATTTGACCCTAAACTTACATAATCATTATCTGGCGAATGAAAAGAGGATATAATTTTAACTGTGTATATTTTAAACTGTGCTAATTGCAACCAATGAAAACCACCAAAATTTGAATTGTTTTAATCCAAAAATCACAATTCAACTTAAGACCTGCAGAAAATAATATTTTCAGGAATTTGGGCAGCGAAATTTGGGCCGATTTGAGGATATGGTAGCATATTACAGCTAATATGATGTTATATTATGATACTAATACCGAAAGTAGAAAGTTTTAAATGTTAAGCACACGCGTCACATTGCTGTTTGCATGAGCTGAAATGCTAAGTTGTTTAACAGCACCTTCCATACTGATAATCACTGCACTTATTACTGCACTTATCATAGATTACTGGAGAGTATTGCTGCACCAATCACTGCACTTATCATAGATTAGTGGAGAGTATATTCATTAATCAAACAGTTTTCTTCGGAACAAACTATCATAACATTTATAAATAAGGTCAGCATGAAGTGTGAGATCGATACTTTACGTTGTGTAAATAGCTTTAACTCTTTAATAATTCATCAAGTTAAACAGTAAACATTTGTCACACAACCAAAGCATATTTATTATTTCGTGTCTGAGCGTGTGGCACAGCTTTAAACAACAAATTCACTTTCCCTTTACTACTCTTTAACGTTTATAAATGAGGTGAACACGCTTTCATGTAATATATAATATATAACATATAACAGCAAGCCAAGTGTTACTGTATTAAAGGTAAGGTTTATTAAGTTAAATGTACTGTTGAAAGCTAAGAGAGGCTACACAAGACAGGTAGTGAGCTAAGGTTCCGTCGCCTTCTTTCAAGCTATAGTTGTCTAATGTGTGTATGAAGCTTGAGAGGTAGTGTGCCCCTTAACTAAAGGCATGCAGTCTCTTACTCCGCAGGCATTCAGGCATGCAGTCTCATACTCCGCAGGCATTCAGTCACTCAGTCTCATACTCCGCCCACTACCTGGCTACAGAGAATACCTATAACGTATAGAACTAATCAGTTCTACACCAGTCGTTAAATCCAGGTCTGAAACAAGTGAAGAGAGCACTGGGAAGAGAAGCATTGAGAAGAGAGGCTAATAGAAGCAGTAAATATCAGTAATATGCCAGTGCGGGTTGAAAGTAGCCGGAACTCCCTGAACGTGTCCTCCTCGCAATAAGAACCCGCTCTTTGTTTAGTGGGACTGTCAACGCTATTGTAACAATACACCCACCCAACCAATGAGACTTCCTTTAACCTGTCACGTGACCTTCACGCGCCCACGTGACAACAGTTTACAAGGTCTAAATCGAAAGCGTAGTCAGGCTGTTTTTACCCCGAGAGATATGTTGGTAGGTTTGTATAGTGCGAAATTAGAAATTATAAGTTTATCCCCCTTCTTAACTTGATAGAGCAAGCGACGTTGATTTCTTTTTTATTGTTGGAGGCGTGATCAGCTGTAGAGGGGAAATGAACTGCACTTATGACGACCCCACACAGTTCCTGTCCCAGCAGATGTACTACGGAGATCTGTCAGCCAGTGCTGCTAAACGGATGAACAAGTTCAGATACCCTCAGCCTGCACCCACTGTACGGGTTGAGCTGGGAAGGTCGTTCAGGGAAAACAGGAAGATGTCAATGCTGGCGAAGATAGATTATCTTATTGACGAGCTACAGCTTGGTAAGCTATGTTAGCATTCTCCGTTCATCCAGTTAGTTCTTTTGTTCTGATTAGCGTGTTTTTATTCAGCAATACGATAAGCTGCTTATACCATTTTATCTAACCATATCTGCACAACTGATGACATACACTTTTAAGTATATATTGAACTAATCCAAGGGCTTTGATTGCCATAGCCGATCACGTACTACGAACAAATACGACCTGGTTTTGTTGAGATCAAAACACGTAAATCGTAATACTAATGACGCACTTTAACTACAGAAAAACTGCAGATACCCACTTATCTACCCAGTACCCAGTAGTTGTCTAGAACCACTGTTTTAGTTTAGTTCTGTGCAGGTTGTGGTTTTTATAGATCCACAGATATATCAAAAAGTCTAAAGAAGCTTGTATTTCTGCCGAAAATTTTATTTCTGCAGAATATTAAGTGCTAAAATGTTAGCACTAAGAATGCCACATTAATGAGTCTATCTCATGTCTTTAACGGCAAGGTAGCTAATTCCTAAACCCCAGCTTCTTTCCTAAATATTTTTGCAGAGTAGCGTGGAAAATAATTCATTTGCAAACAGTTGCAATAAACATTTCGAATGGTGCCTATGTTTCATATAATTATGTCTTGCTAAATTACCATTGCTTCTATATGAAGATATGAGTCGGTTCCCAAAGCGATTGATAATAAAAAATACTTATCAAGTTATCAAGAACGCTGACATTTACAAGGAATGCCAAGTTAATGATAGTAAAAAATACTTATCAAGTTATCAAGAACGCTGACATTTACAAGGTATGCCAAGTCGAATCGAAAAACATATAATCCCATTATGTAAGCTTCATCATTGTGGGATTGAGGTAAAAATCGCGATTCCGCACGTGCCACGATTTCTTTTTGTTCTTGATGCTGGGTAATTTTGTAATTTTGCTGCTGCAGCTGACCTTAGTCCAATAGTCCAATAGTCCAATAGTCCAATAGTCCAATAGTCCAATAGTCCAATAGTCCAATAGTCCAATAGTCCAATAGTCCAATAGTCCAATAGTCCAATAGTCCAATAGTCCAATAGTCCTATAGTCCAATAGTCCTATAGTCCAATAGTCCAATAGTCCAATAGTCCAATAGTCCAATAGTCCAATAGTCCAATAGTCCGATAGTCCAATAGTCCGATAGTCCAATAGTCCGATAGTCCAAAAGTCCAGTAAGTTAGACAAAAAAGCCAAAACAATTATGTCAACACTGTTTATGAGTTTACATGTTTTCGTTTGATAATTCACATTAAAACGAATCTAATTAATGAAATAATTTAATCAAATTTGACATTTAATGATTGATCTGTAAAACAATTTCAATCAATGTTCGAGACAATGAAAATGTATGGGCAGGTATAATTAATTTTGTGAACGACACCAGAGCATATAGGGACTACGGGTGGAAGATGAATAATTGAAATTCCAACAGCATCTTGTTCCCTTCATTATGCTGATTCTGGGAAGCAATCTCTTTACGCTCTCATCATTCCGTAGAATAAGATATCGTTCATTTAAAATTGGGTAATTATAGGCCTGTCAAGGATTGCAGCCCAATTAGGAGCTGATCAATTGCTGTTGGAATTTCAATTATTCATCTTCCACCCGTAGTCCCTACAGAGCATAAGTATTGAACATTACTGACCCATTCACAGCTTCGCGTCTAGATTTAACTGTTTTATTTTATATTCTAACTCGACATTACCTGGACTAAGCTATTTGCTTGAAGATTTGAAGGCTGTGCAGTCTGCTGATTGGCTTCTTGCAACTATTTCGTTTTCTCCAGCAGTCTACCAAACCTTCACCAAGTCAGCTTGAGAAAATGGTGTTTATCCGACTAAAAAAGCAGCAATTAATTGAGAGAAAAGGCGGACAGAAAGGGAAGTCTGAAGAAGGGACCTCCAGCTATCAGCCCCATATAGTGGATCATTCCATCGCTCTCTTACTAAAGAATCTACGTGAGTCCTTCCTCTCTCCCAGCTGTGTTATATTTATTATTTTCCACATAGTGGATCATTCCATCGCTCTCTTACTAAAGAATCTACGTGAGTCCTTCCTCTCTCCCAGCTGTATTATAGTTATTATTGTCCACTTATATTTCACCAAGAGAACTTTTCTACGTTTCTGTAACCTCAATTTAATAACTTGGGAGGTCTTTTGTTGTGAGGCTAGTAGGAACCCCATTATAATTATGTATATAAAGCAAATATAGCCCGCTGGTGGATATAAAGCTGTAATGTTATCCTGAAGTGTAGTGTCTTTATAAATAACATAGTGTTACTAAAACTGATAAACCTTTACATGTTCAACTTAACAGTAAATACTTTAAACCTTTTAACGACACCAACACCACCATACATCTATAAAAAGCAAACACATTTTTTCTTATTCCCCCACATTTCACCCCCTCTCTCGCACGGCATTCTAATTTTAACCACAAAAGTCAGAACGGCCTAATTGAGTGAATTCCTTGTAATGGCAAACGTTTAGCACGCACAGCTGTGGCTTCAGTGTTCAGACGGTACTGATAGTATACACAATGTACGTGTGTTTTCACAGTCATCTCAACAAGCCTGCAAGGTACTGGTTAACAGATCACGTGTGTAGTTCCGCACCTCCCCTCTTATAAACTAGTAGGTGGATATTTTACCCGGAAATGGCAGGAACAGTAAAGGTAAAGATCTACAAATCCGCTCAGTTTCTCTACGGTTACCATGACCACGTGATATTTTCTCCATTGGCACAGTTTACTGAAACCATACTACCCCTCGAACCAATTACTGTCAACCGTTTACAGGTCTTTGTCGGGAAAGCAGCTCAATTGCAATTGCATGCACATAATATGTGTAGGGGAATATAATTTTTGGAATTCCTGTTGGTATTTTAGTATTACTGATTAGCCCAGTCAGTTTTTATACACCTCCTCCCTTTCCTCTCTTTTCTCCGTAGCACGTTATCATGTATATTCTGACTTGTTCGACTTTGTTTTTGCCTTGTTACTACTCTCTCCCTGCTTGAAATCTCACACTTAGTAGCCGGGAATAACTTTGCGGAGTTTATTATAACTTTGCGGAGTTTAGTAGAGAAGTGACCGCGGATAACTTTGCAGAAGAAACCGTGTCCTAATAGGAGGAATTTGCTAGTGTTATCTAGTCATGCCTGTGTTCGTAAGGCTCCGACAGTATGGGGGTAACAAGAACCATGATAGCTCGGACCACGGGGATTCAGAGTCTGGGGTTACGTTTATACCCGTTAATGAGGTCTACAGGCTTCAATCAGGTACTATTCCTCTTCTTCTTATACCCGTTAATGAGGTCTACAGGCTTCAATCAGGTACTAATCCTCTTCTTCTTATACCCGTTAATGAGGTCTACAGGCTTCAATCAGGTACTATTCCTCTTCTTCTTATACCCGTTAATGAGGTCTACAGGCTTCAATCAGGTACTATTCCTCTTCTTCTTATACCCGTTAATGAGGTCTACAGGCTTCAATCAGGTACTATTCCTCTTCTTCTTATACCTGTTAATGAGGTCTACAGGCTTCAAGCAGGTACTATTCCTCTTCTTCGATACTGAATATTAGATCTAATCTTTTAAATCTTTGTATTGGATCTTTAGAGGTTTGCTAAAACATCGTATCAATCACAAGTTAAACTAGCCCTACCTGAATACAGAGAAGTTGTAATTTAAATAGGTAGGTATAGTGCACCTAATAGCTACCTATAATAGATAATAGTGCACTACCTCCTAATATAATATCAGCTGTTACAGAACGAATATCCAGCGGAGAGAGTCCAATTAAGCAATTAATCTAACAATTAAGCAATTAATCTAACAATTAAGCGATTAATCTAACAATTAAGCAATTAATCTAACAATTAAGCAATTAATCTAACAATTAAGCGATTAATCTAACAATTTCAGTAAAACTCAGTATAATATTTCTCTCTGCCGAATCTCCTATTCATGGGTAATGGGTACCTTGTACAGTACCCAGGTTGACCGGTACTGTGGTGATTGTTAAAAAGTAGGTACCAGGTACATTATACCTTTACTAGTGTAACACACACACACCGCCTTATCCCTTGGGAATCCTCGTCTGACATACCTACTAATTCCGGGTCATTCAACTGTTCCAGACTCTCTCTAATCACTTCTGTATAATCACGGCAGTCGGTCACATACTGTAGTCGGTCACATACTCTTTAGTGAATAAGAGGGATATTGTTTAGATTAAAAGATGGTATCAAAGAAGTAAGCTGTTTATGTTTAAATACAGGAAGAATCCAGTATATAATTTCGTAATTGAATTAAATAGCTAATTCCCCTTGATATAGATATTACTGTACTGGGTAAGTGCTGACCAGTATAATATAAATAATAATAATATAAGTTCAGGCGTTGAGCCCTACACTTATATCAGACGTTTGCACTCTTATCTGCGAGATATATTGTGTCTCTCATTTTGTTTACGTCATGAAAGTTTTGGACGACAAGGATATCGACAGTATTAAGTTCAACGCGGAGTCTTGGACGGCAAAAGCACTGAATCTGCTCACATGGGAAGCACCAGTTGACGTGACAACTCTACATTTCAAGAAAATGGTAAAAGTTAAAGCAGATGGAGATCGATCTAAGTTCAACCAAGAAGCAGTTGATTGAGAATCAGAAATGGGTAGTCTACTTGCAGGAGGACAGAGTTAGAGACTTGTTGTTCAGGACCTGATATATATAAATATAACCCACATGTATAACCCACACCTGCACAACAAGAACAGCCAAACAACCACCACTACATCAAAGGAGGGACAATTCATAACGAAGAAGTTAAATGAGTGTAGTTTTACAATTTCGTTATTATTTATATGTTATTATTTGTATGTCATTGTTTCTGTTTTTCATGTTTTGTTTAGTTAAATGTTTGAAGAGGATGGGGACTTGTTGCAATTCAAAATATAAGTTATATATAAGTAAGTAAGTAATTACATATTATAATAAGTTATGTTATCTGGCCATTGGAGTGCATAGTTTCCACAAAATTCCACAAAATTTGTTAAATCAGGTTAAACTTTGTCATATAACGTTAAATAGTCACCCTGTTCATATAACTATATATATATATATATATCTACTAGTGCTCTAATGAGAGCTCATTTTTTACTCGTTTTTAATTTTCATCATTAAAATTTGTCATTAAAACCATTTGGGCATCGTCCCGGTTCACCAAAAAAAACTTTAATAAAGTTTCCAACCAAAAATGAATTACTAAATATACCGACTGTTTTTGTTGCATTTTTAAAAACCTCACACATCAACTGTGTATGTTAGTGTTCAAAAAGGGCAGCACCCAGACAAGTGCAGCGTCCATAACAGCATAACATACAAGTGACCAAAATGTGCAGCATACATGTAAACTGTTTAGCATGTGTGTTGTAAGATATCGTCACAAAAAGTAGTCAAAATAGAAGTCTCGGACTAAACATCGAACTTACAAAAACTGTTTTTGGTTCGAAAATCGGTCACCAGCTTCCAATTGGACTGTTCAAATCGGTTTTAAGTGTCCGATTGGACTGTACAAATAGTCACCCTGTTCACTAAGGGGTCACTAAATAGTCACCCTGTTCACTAAGGGGTCACTAAATAGTCACCCTGTTCACTAAG
Organism: Bolinopsis microptera; assembly: GCF_026151205.1. NCBI lineage: Eukaryota > Metazoa > Ctenophora > Tentaculata > Lobata > Bolinopsidae > Bolinopsis > Bolinopsis microptera. The sequence continues at coordinate 11,118,040 of NC_087083.1, read as the reverse complement.
GGGTCACTAAATAGTCACCCTGTTCACTAAGGGGTCACGTGAGCAATGCCTGTCTTTATAAAGTTCCGGGAACGTCACCATGTTAAAGACAGAGAGAGCGAAGAAGAGCACGGAGAGTTTTTAGATCAATTTAAAGGTAGATCATACAGTGCACTAGTACAGTGCACTAGTACAGTTCACTAGTACAGTACACTGAAACAGTGCATTATAAGGTGTGCGGAATCCTGAATTCGTGCCAAAACATTGTTTATAAGTTTATATTGCGGATATCACTATCAGTTATACTGGTAGTGTTAGCCAACATGGGTTATTTTAGGGTACATAACATTATATAAATATAATATTAAAAATAGAGAACAGTTTATTGAACGCGCTAAAAAACCTAATTTCTAGGTGCCATTATGTTCTCACTGATTTAATTGTAGTCTTACAAAGTAACTATTAGCTCACATTTTATTATCATTTTAGTTAAGAAGTGTCAATATTTTATCTAAACTGATGTGGTCTATAAATTCTTGTGTATCGAAGCAATATTGATAAAAATACGACTGCACTTTGTCTTTATCTTTAGTAAATTCAAAGATCAGGTCTCAGTTCACATTTCAGCATTGAAAAATTTCGAAGAGATTGATACTTTTCCACTCTGTAATAATGTACTTACCTTACAAGACATTTTTATAACGTACGAAATGCGACGGTTTTCCCGAAATTTCGCCATATTTTCGGACCGCCAAAATTTCGGTCGTCGTAATAGAATCCGTCGCATTATTTTTAGCTTATTCCAATAATTGTGGCTTCATCGATTCATTTTGTTCTTGAAAAGTTAGTGATATGATGGTGGGACAAATAAACACAATATTCCATGATGAATTTAAGGTCAAGTAATACGTTTTAAATTTACAATAAATTACATTTATGTGCTAACATAAACGTCTTATAAGAGACTAAGTCAAGATAAACAATTTAATACCAAACTCAATAAGTGAAACTGAAAGAGTCGAGCCGGACCCCTTAGAGGAAGATGAAGAAATCGATTTATAAGTTTCATTTTGTTTCAACATGATTTTACCGATTTTTAGAAAAGTTTGAATTTCCTTTAGCTTTGTGTCAGAAAACAAAATGATGAAAAATACCCTTATTTTCTGTGACGTCCGAAATGTGACGGTTTTTGTTCAATTTCGCCATATTTTCGGACCGCCAAAATTTCGGTCGTCGCAAATTGGTCCGCCACAAAAATGTCGTGTAAGGTATACTCCTCTGTCTAAACTATAACCCCTCTTCAGACGTACACAAGGATCCTGACTATGAGCGACGAGTACAGGACTACACTGCCGCCTTCCAGGGCATGGATAACGATGGAGACGGCACCATCACCTTCGAGGTTAGTCTCTAGCTTGAAGCAGATAGGAAATAATATTTCCTATCTACTTCAAGATAGAGACGCATCTCAAAAGTGATGGTGCCACCTCCATATTATTATGCATTAGTTACTACATTATTTAGTTAATTAGTGAATATTTAGGGATACATCACTGAAATGGGGTTTTAGTGTAGTACAGGTTTGAGATACTTTTTTGTTTGTACCATTGAATATTATGCTTTATGATTGCTTGACTGGGTCAGCTTCTAAACATTTTTAACTCAACAGGAGTTCAAACAGTTGTGGGTAAAATCTGGATTTCTGTCGAATGAAGGAGACATAAGGATATTATTCAACCAGGTCAGTTAGTTTGATTAATTAATTAATCAATTGACTAGCTAATTAGTCAGATTTAGTATTAATTGAACATTTTAAATTAATGGTCAGCCTCAGCAGTAGTATAGTAATTTTACCCCTTGCTAAGCATTTATTTTTCGATATCTAATTTCCGAATCCAATTCAAAATTATTAATCGGATATATTATGCAAAAAGATATAATATAATAATTTAAGCATTAATCAGGTATTACAATTTATATGGATAAGGAATACAGGACTACCAACTATCTAATCATCAGATTGATTACTAATTAAACAGTTTAAACTAATGGTCATTAATCATTGATCTGATGGCATCTAATAAGTATTAAGCAATTAATTAATTGTTTCAACTTGTAAGCTGAGATGCCGGTTATAATAAACCAATCACCTATAAACTAAATCCTGTACGTGGTCCACTGTGCGTGGTCCACTAATTAATTAACATTAATTAATGTTACGGATGTCCTGGTTCATACGAGGTTTGCAAACGAATTAAATTAATTTTCCAATTTGATTACAACTTGGAAATTTTATCAGGTAGATGTGAACGGTGATGGAACTATCTCATTAAAAGAATTCATCGAACTTAACGAAAGGTTTTGAAAGTTTGTTGTTGTTTAGTACATTAGTATTAGTATTGCAACTAGAAAATAACATCGTATTCGTGATCTTTAATTAATAACGTATTCAATCTTTCAATAGATATCATTGAATTGTTTTAGAAATTAAAGCGATATCACTAATTTCCAATGCCACGAAATTGATTTAATTTTGCTGACCAGCTTATCCTGTACTGATTTCTCAAGCATCTGACGATTCTAATCTTTAAATCAGAATTAGTTTAATGAGAAAACTGACACATCAAATCATAGGTACGCAATGCCAAGTACAGAAGAAGAAATAAGGGAAGCATTCAAAGTATTTGATAAAGACAACGATGGTTTCATCACGAGTGACGAGCTCAAGAGGATTCTAACAAAGGTGAGTATTTGATTGAGTAAATAAATAAGTGCTCCTTTGAGTGAAGTATTGTGGTTTATAGTAATTATCGTGTGTTTTATAGTAATTAGCGTGTGTTTTATAGTAATTAGCGTGTGTTTCATAGTAATTAGCGTGTGTTTTGGTACAATGTGTGATTTTAGGTAGCATTACTTGCACTTTTGTAATTGAGTTTGTGAGTGCGGTTTTGCTGATTCAAAATAAATATTTATAAACAAAATTATCAAAATTTTGTTATATTATGCATGAAAATTTTACTGGGTGAGAAGCATGAGCATTAGTGGGAAATAGTTTAACTGCATGGCATTTAAGACTCAGCATTATTCCTTGTTAACCTGAAATTAGACTGACTCATTGACTATGCTCCGTAGATTAATAGATTGACTTACATATTTACATAACTAAACATACCGCTGTATTTTTCAACTTACAATTACTTTGGACTTTTTGCATGTCAACCCGCTTAAAAATGCTTTGATTTTACGTTTGCTACGGTTTTATAGCTTTGAAGACCACGCCCTTCACATCAACAGACAGTTACTTCATCAATACTGTAATTTATGGGCTTGATCAGCTATCTAAAAAATAATATATGAATTGGTTAAAGGGTCGCTCATGCATGTAATACCTCATCATAGTACTATACTACTATTAGAATGTTGTTGCAGAACTGGTTGATTACAGTGTTACTGCAGTCTCCTGATTCGTGCCTATCTTAAGTCTTCCTGATGGAGCCTGATTCAGCCTGACTACAATCTGTTAAGTCGTATTCCGTCGGTACTATTTGAAAAAGGGCTCCAGATAAAATATAAATCAAAATGGATGACGTAAATAAAATTCGAAGACAAAATTTATATAAGTGGTTTCAGAGCGCATGTGTGATTTAAAATACGAGTGTCAGGACGTGAATTATTCAAACGATGCTTAATTTTTAAATGCATAGTTACAATGAGAATAAAGCACGCAGAGAGATAAATTAAATAATTGCAAGAATGCTGCATGAAATAATTTAGTGAGAAGGTGAGTACTGCATGAGGTGATCTAGATAGAATGCGAGTTTTGCGCTATGCAATTAAATAGCGAGCATTGCATGCATAAAGCTATTAAGTGAGAACGCAATTAAATAGCGAGCATTGCATGCATGAAGCTGTCAAGTGAGAACGCAATTAAATAGCGAGCATTGCATGCATGAAGCTATCAAGTGAGAACGCAATTAAATAGCGAGCATTGCATGCATGAAGCTATCAAGTGAGAACGCAATTAAATAGCGAGCATTGCATGCATGAAGCTATCAAGTGAGAACGCAATTAAATAGCGAGCATTCCATGCATGAAGCTATCAAGTGAGAACGCAATTAAATAGCGAGCATTGCATGCATGAAGCTATCAAGTGAGAACGCAATTAAATAGCGAGCATTGCATGCATGAAGCTATCAAGTGAGAACGCAATTAAATAGCGAGCATTGCATGCATGAAGCTATCAAGTGAGAACGCAATTAAATAGCGAGCATTGCATGCATGAAGCTATCAAGTGAGAACGCAATTAAATAGCGAGCATTGCATGCATGAAGCTATCAAGTGAGAACGCAATTAAATAGCGAGCATTGCATGCATGAAGCTATCAAGTGAGAACGCAATTAAATAGCGAGCATTGCATGCATGAAGCTATCAAGTGAGAACGCGATTAAATAGCGAGCATTGCATGCATGAAGCTATCAAGTGAGAACGCGATTAAATAGCGAGCATTGCATGCATGAAGCTATCAAGTGAGAACGCGAATGAAGGGATGAGAAGCACGCTGATACGAAGGGCATGAGAGATTGAAGGGCAGCACGTTTAGTTAGTGTGAGAGATTCTTTAGTAACCCTTTCTGAACACAGATGGGCGAACCCATGTGCGACGAAGAAGCGGAGGAAATCATCGGCTACGTGGACAAGAACGGAGACGGCAAAATAGACATAGACGAATTTATTGTCATGATGCTGAAATGCATTGCGGATGAGGAGGAGTTGGACCAGGACGAAAACGGGCTGTTTGGTTCTGTCTGACACGTGTCGTAGCATAGAGTAGCTCATGTTGAGTTGATGTGTGCTAAACACCACGCGGTGTGGGGTGGAATATGCTGCTCGTATTAAAGAGAAGAGGTGTTTTTAACAAAGAGGGGTATTGCAGAGAAATATTAACGTGGTGTGCTGTCCAGGAAATTGTTTCAGAAAATTTAGGTTCTGTGTCGTTTTCATGGCTCGAGTTGGAACGTTGCCAATTCGGCGAGTTGGAAGGTTCGGATATCATGAGGCTTGTAAAGAAACCTAACCCTATTGTAAAGGTTACAATGTAAAGAAGCTAATTCTAACGGTCCCATCTAATTCACACTGATACCAGAATTGACGGTGTAAATGTTCACTAGGCCTTTACCTTTACATGAACTGAACTGTCCTAATATGGCTGAATATGTTCACCCATGAAAATGAAAATCGATCAGAGAAATCTGAACGTGCCAAACAAATCAACCTGTTAGTCTATTAAACATGTGTTTTCCGCTACAATTTTCCGCTACACCGAGTTGGCTGACTTTTGAGTGAGTTATAATCAATGTGCTGCTATCACACCACCACACCATCTCACCACACCATCTGTGCTTGTAGTTCGGAGGAGAAGCGCTTGAGGAGGCGGAAGCTGATGAGATCATTTCTTACATCGATACCAACGGAGACGAGAAAATACACTACGAGGAGTTCCTGGTGGCGATGGAGGATTGCAACTACATGGCGGAGAGTAACAGTGAGGTTGAGAGCGATATAGAGGGGGAGGATCATGATCATGATTAGAGGAGTGTACCTAGATCAGTACGGGCGTAGCTAGAGGGGTATAGCTAGAGGGGCGTTTGTAGCGCGGTTCACTACTGGGCTGCGCCGCTACGAGAGCATTATTTGATGCGTGGTGCGACCCAGTAGTGCATCAGTAGACCCAGTAGTGCATCAACTAGTGGGTAGTCTAGAGGACTGCTGTCTAAGGGGGCGTCTATAATAGACTATGTCTATATAACTCCCCTTAAACAAGAGCTAACTTCATTTTTTACCAAAACTCTAAGTGTCATAACACCAGAGACAGAATATGTCTTTGCAACTGTAGCAATACTGTAAAACGCGTTTATTCAACTTTATAGTAGATTGTGATTTGAATTATTTTAATTTCAGCTTTATCGTTAAGTCATTTTGAAGTTAAATAGACTCTACCGCGATGTTTTCCATTTAACCGCGACCCTATGTACACTGGATGTACTCTTCTATTAATCTGGTTCAAAATAATTTCCTTTGTTACTGTGGAGCTTTCTTTTGGATAATATTAGACAAAATATCAGCAGTTTAAATCTATAAGTTCTCTTTCCGCTTATTTCTTTAGGCTAATGTTACTGTATTACCTTGGAAAAATGGTATGAAAGATCAGCTTTTAATTACATAGTTTCGTGGAAAGCAGCCGAGAACTTAGATAATTTATTGTATTTACAGAACTAGATTTATAAGAGGAAATGTTTCCTTCTGTCCAACTTGTATAGCAGCAAAGAACCCACTCTTTCGCGGCCGTGATAATATTTATTTTGTTTTATACTTTTTACCAAAATATATGTGCGGATATGTTTAATAAAATTTGATAATTATAACTTGATGACTGATATTATTGCCGTCATGTGATGATAATTTCAATTTCAACGTAATGTGTAAAAAGAGGTTTTGTCTTTTGTGTCGATATGACAATAAAAGTATAGTTGAATTAATGAATTGATGACAAATGAGAAAATTATTTTAAAAATAATACAAAGATTTCACGATGTCAATGTTTAAGTGAAATGAAAGTATTAATGAATTGAACAATTTTTTAGAAATAGCTAATTCATATTTGCACTTTTTGGAACGCATATTGAAAATTTCTTTCGTACTCAAATTAATTGTCTAAAAGGCAAATTACTATTATGGCGGATTTTTATTTAAGGAGCATATCATATTTATAAAATAAATACACATTCGATTTTATAATTACACCACTTAACCAGGCTAATGAAAGATTGCCTATAAGTAGTATCGTGCGCCACCCCCTACTATAAGAACATATAAATAACTAGCTTGCTGCAGTGCATAATCAAAAGCATAATAAGTTAAGGATGAAGGTTAATATTATAAGGTTTTGAAGCTTTAAGACAAAAACACAAAGAAAAACAAATACAGGGTGTTTCAAAAATAATGTCCTGATTTTAAAAAACAATAATTTTGGGGTTCACAAAAGAAACAAAACTCGATATTGTGAAGACTTAGTGGATTTGTGGAAGCAGTGTGACAAGTGCTAGGCGTTTGCTACAGAAAAAGGACAAGTCTAAATTCAGCAATGATGAAAGGACAATACGACGTCTTGTAAAGAATTAAAAAATTAACAAAGTTGAATCGCTGGAACAAATGAGCTTAACAAATTAAATTTGTAAGCTTTATGAACTAAAGGCAACCAATAATGGGCATTTTGCTCCTTTATAAAAAAATGTATTGTTTTTAAAAATCAGGACATTATTTTTGAAACACCCTGTATATAGCTCCAATTAAAGAATAGCTGTGCCTGTAGTAAGAGTAAGTTTCAGTGTAACATTGTTTATCTTGGTCTTAACCAAATTCCATTCTTAACCTTAACCCTCTACTTTAAGTTTGACTTTACTTAAACAATTTGCAGCCTTAACCCGGGATTTAGAAATTTACTTCGGAAACTCATAATCCATGACAGCGCCAAAAAGCATGTTTTTTCTTTTCACGACATGAAATCCGAGACTTTACAAAAATTCCGAACGTGTAACTGTAAATTATAAATAAAGCTAAGGTTGACTGATAAATTTTATGTAACATTATAAAAATGATGTTGTTACATTGAAACGTTGAACAGTTTCATTAATACTCGAAAAGGGCGCATTTTCCCTTTGTCAGGGGTGTATGACTAGGAATGATTTTCTCCATGTGGGGGCCAAATTCTAAATATTTTGTTACATCCTGAATTTCAAAACATTTTCGGGCAAGGACAAAAAGAAATTGCAGCATGTACGGAATTTCGATTTTTCCCATTCTTCGCAAAAAATCGCGATTTTTCACGTTTGCTGCGACAAATCGCGATTTTCTCAAATCCTGGCCTCGTGACAAATCGCGATTTTTTCAGTTCTCTGCGACATGAATCGCACATGTTCCTTTAAATCTGAGAACCAAATATCACGTTTTCTATAAGTATATTAAACCAATCACATCCACAACATTTCGAGTTTCGAATGTAGGTACGTACTTCAGAAAACCGAAAAAAATATTTTCAGCTAATAATGATCAGGGTAGCATAATCATCAGGGTAGCATAATCATCAGAGTAGCATAAAACATGAACAATAGTAGTTTCCAAGAAAACTTTGAAAAATGTTGACTTAGAAAATGTTCGGTCCGAGTCATTCTCGATGACGATACGCACCTTTGAAGGCAGAGCTACCGCTTCCGAGCTTGTATTGCGAAGGGGAGGCGGGAGCCCTGCCTTCCGAGATTGAATTGCATTACAAAGGGGAACCCTCGAGTCCAAAATCGTATATCGAAGGCCGGGTAGGTAGGTGCGGACTTCGAAAACCGTAAAAATATTTTCGGCTCATAGACATAATGATTAGGCAGTGCGCCATCGACAATAAAACGCGCGCGCTGACCATTGAATGGTTTTTTTGCTCTTATTTCGGCCAGCACATTATTTTGGAAACAATCGAAAAGTTATTATACTTCCCATATAACAATTTTGTTGAAATTTGGTCAGCTTACGTAAACATTTATGTTCTACTGAACCTAATTTAGTTTGAGCAATTTCGATGCTCAGAATTTGTAGTAGAGGCTCTTACGGGCATTGTCTGCTCGATACGCTAGGGACCCCAGATATACCTTCCTAGACGTATTTTTGACCGTAGAATCAATTGAAAGTGGTTTCGAAATGATTGGACTGAGTTTACGCGGGTAAAATCGCAAAAAACCGATTTTTGGGCCAAAAATAGGCCAAAAAACCATGTTTTTTGATATTTTGAGCAAGTTAATTTTGTTGGCATGTCGGCAAAATTTGCATGGCAATAGCTAAAACATAGCCGCACAAGATGATATAAAAATAAAACAAATCGCTCTGTTTTTACGCAGGTAAAAATCCAAAAAAGTGGTAAAAATGTGCCCTTTTTTGCTTAAAGTTTGAATGATTTTTTGCAGTTGTATTAAATCAACCCAACAATAGTCACATCGTGTTTGACTGAAATTTTCCTTTCCGAGAAGTACCCACTTCATATACTTTATAGAAGTTAGAATATTGTCACTCCGCAAGCGTTTTTGCCTAATTTTCGACGCGCACTACGCGCAAAAGCATTTAGTTGTTATCAATGGGCACCCGCGCGTTCATCATAAATTTCAAACAGCTCCATAACTCAGCGAGATTATGTCCGTTCTAGCTCATATTTTCACACCAAATAGAAAATAATGTGATCGTATTGCTGAAATAACTGTACGGCAAGTTAAACAAGGATCTGAAACTACTAGGTTCCGTACAGACTCAACTCTGCACCCGTGTCAATATGTTCATTATATGCAAGCCTCTTGATTTATAATCACCGAGTCTAGTAATTGTTTAAGAGAGTTCTCTGGCAGTTACGAAACTCGAAAGACTGTGGGATACTGAAGGGAAAGGAAGCAGTTCTAACGAGCTCTTCTCAAACACAAGGATATAACTTGTGAACTCGGCTAGTATATATGAAACATTTGTCATGGAGTTGTAGAGGGAGTTATGTGCCTCGCCGGGCTAAAGTAGTGGATGACCTTGCTGTACGGCAAGTTAAACAAGGATCTGAAACTACTAGGTTCCGTACAGACTCAACTCTGCACCCGTGTCAATATGTTCATTATATGCAAGCCTCTTGATTTATAACATGAATATAATTACTTTATAGGCCTAAGAGTTATAGACTGTCAAAGTTTAAAACGCGCATTGGAATAACACGTGACTTATAAGGCTATATTTATATTTCTTAACATATTCTCGATCCTTACACATCATACTATTGTGTCCAATTAATAGTTAGGTCTCTAAACTCATAGCAGAAAACACGTCTTTTTGCCCGTAAGAGCCTCTACTATTGAGTTATCAACGAATTTATACCTATTTTGTCATTTTTAGACCTCTTAATCAAGCCCAATCTCTCCCAACTAAATTAGGTTCGGTAGTTAAGTATGATTGGAAGGTTTTGACAAATTTTCAGCATGATTTATGTTCAGGATCGAACGGAAGATATGACAGAATAATACGACAAAAATCAACGAATTTCGTCAAATTACGCGACTTTTACACCTAATTTTGCTCCAAAAGCCGCGCACCATCAAATATGGCACCTAGGCGAAACTCACTGATCATTCCAAACAGGCATAATAAATTTGCTACTGTGAAAATTCTCACAGTCTCTAGAAAACGATGGTACAAAAATTTTGAAAATCCGAGCAAGTTTATTTTTATCGTGCACCGCCTATAATGATCAGGGTAGCATGAAACATGAACAAAAGTAGTTTCCAGAAAAACTTTGAAAAAAGTTGACTTAGAAAATACGGGAACAGGAAATCACAAATAATTTTAAACTTACTGCGGAGACGCGGCTTAAGAGATCAAATAAAGATCAAACTCGAAAATGCTGCGCGTTCCCTCAGCCGCATTTTTATCGAATTTCCCGCGCATTTTTTGGCAAATTTAACAGCCCTAAAAATTAAAACTTGAATTAGTAAATTGGCGAATTATTCGCGTATTTTTTGAAAACTCTAATAATGCGCCGTACTTTTGACGAAAATTTTACAGCCTTGCTTATATTAACCCTAAAAACAGTATCAGGTAGCTGAAGACCTGAAAATGGATGCGGAGGAAGTGGACGAGGTTATGTATTACGTTGATACTAACAAAGACGGTTGTATTGACTTTGGCGAGTTTATTGAGATGATCAAGCAAATCACTTGAGACCATGCAGCATCGTCTCAACAGGAAATTGAGGCAGTATGTTTGGCCATTATACGGCATCTATTATATGGCTACTATTATAATATCGCCAAGATACAATCTTGCCAAGATACAGACGCTATATGGCCTATAAACGGCCAAACCAAATATTGTTCACTATCAATTATATAGATACAATGGAGTAATTATAATTGGGCCTCATGATAATTTAATCTTAAATCTATTACTACGCTCATTCCATTGTATCGGACATTGTTGTTACTGTTAGCAAATGCATTGAGGTACTAATACTATGGTAATTCATCCAGCACTTGTAAATATGAGTATTTAATGGCCTTTGGTATGTTTAACACTGCTTAGTTCTAGTTTAAGTTAAGAGTGAAATTAAAACTTTAAATTAATGATGTTATCTGAAGTTTTTTCCAATTTATTTTATGTTTTATACTAATTTGTATGTTTTCTATCAGTCATCACACATGACACATTGAAATTTGAATCATGATCATCAACTGGATGATCCGATGATGATTAATTACTCTACACTTGACTATCAGTATCACATGACATGACTTTAAAAAACACGTTGTCTGGATGGCCCTATATACGGGACTTTTCAAAACGTATTAGACGTATTTTTTACCGTTCAATTAATTAAAATATTTAAGTTTATTTGCCAAAAACTGCTAAAATAAGTTTAATTTTTATGTTTTTTGAAATTTCGAACATGAAAATTTTGCCGGCATTCTCAGTAAAGCTGGTTTCTAGATTTTTTCTACGTCATACGTGTTTAAAACAATGTTCAATATTAAATTGTAAATTATAACAGTAACAAGAATTGACCCCGTTGTTTTTGTTTTGGCGGATGCTAGATTTCCATTCACTATAACTTTAAATATAACTATAAGCTCTAATCAACTCAATTCATAATAACAATATCAAATATTGATAAATTATGCTTTAAAGCTTTAAATACAGGAGACACTTCATATTCAATTCAATTGCCGTAAAACTTAACTTGTATGAGTATCTGTAATTCAAGAAATTGTAAGCAAAAGTAAACTATACTCATGTACACATCATAAGTACACTTTGTAGGTTTACAACCTACCAGGACGCGCGCCGAGTTGGACTCGTCGACGGTCCATATTTGCCAAACGTTGTAATACTAATTGTATACCTCTCGTGCACGCGAAGCCAGCCGGCTTCGCGCGCGCTCAAAAGGGGTTACAGCGTGTGTCAAGTCCATATATGGAACAAATATTTTACGAGTATCACCCGTTAACAATACACTACGCGTACCACATACAAATTGGGCTTATAACCTTATATTATAGATTACATAGTATACATTAAAATACGCTCGCACCGCGCATTCATTGACCACTGGTATGGCTAGCTATACTTCACATCCCCGCAAGTAGTCCTCGCGCGCCGCGCGCGGCTAGTTGTCATAGTAACGGATAGAAGTAAGGACTGCCGACATATTTAAATCTACCTACCTCGTTCTCCAATTAAATCCACGTTTTTCTGCAAAAACGACTATTCGTAACCTTTCACTATTATTTTTTTACAAAAGAGTGTGAATGGAAAAAATACAATGACACAATCGGCCTTGGAGCTATTATAGACTATAGACTGCCAAAACAGGCAATTGCATGGCACGTGACACTGCCTGATAATTGTGCTTTATAAACCAATCAGCTTATAGTTATACTAAGCTATGGGATAATTCGAAATAAGCGTTTCACTACTGAAGTATATATTATGGTGAATTATAATTTCGGTAAACGTTTGGTAACCGGTTTTAAAAGTTCGTGGAGTTCGGCACCTTTTTAAAAGTTTCTTGGATTGCATTTTGCCTATGAAAGCATGAAGTATGAACTAGTCACCAATCCTTGGTATTCAAACATTTTGATACTTATAAGAGACACACCGATTCAGTAATGTGACAAACTGAGAATGCAAAATAAGTGGTAACAGGTATTATATCTCGTGGAAAATTTTCAGAAGCAGGTCCTTAAAGGTACACACCGCGAATTTTGCAACTTTGGCTAAAATAGTAATAGGGCGTGAAACAGAAACATTGTGCTATTTTTTTTTTTTTATTTGAAAATTCAATTAATTATTATATATACAAATCAAGCGTTACATTTCAGCCATGCAAAATTACAATGACATATTTTAATATTCTAATTGAAAAATGGTGCTGCAATATAAGTTGCTTAATGTTTGGCCGGATGACAACTAACTAAAAGAGAAAAATAAACTTGATTACATAATAATTAATTCGGCTGAACCAACACATAGCAAAAGCCACATTAACGTTTCGCATCGTGGGTCTAATTACATCACCCTCAAATTAGCGATCAAAGTTTTCGCTTCCTAGATCAGAGAGATGCAGCGCCTTAGGAAATCAAGGAATGTAAACAGTGTGGATTGTGGCTTGAACATTGCTAATTTTCTGAATTGTTTTGTGACACCTCATAGAACTTAGAAACGCTGTATATAACCTTTTAAAGTTTGATATTACGATGTTTGACATATTTGGCACCTAGAGTACTGGATGCAATGGAAGGGTGACTAACTGTTAATATAAACTACTGTCAGATTAATGCCGGAAGGGATGTTGCACTTCCAGCCAGCATTAAATAATATATAAAATAAATTGGCCGTAATTATTGGCCCTATTTCTTGTCAAACTAAATTTAAATTACTAACCAAGCTTGAAATAACAACTTTAAACTGTAGTTTTATTAACGGAGAAATGAGGCTCCTGATGGCTTGTAACTTATGGATTAATACTTTATGGGTCTAGTTGTTTTAAATTGTTTTATTAAATTGTCGATACAGTGGCCGTGGAAACCTAGGCCTACAAACTTACAAATAAAGCCATAGTTGGGAAAAAGCACTCTTTTAAAAGCAAAAACCTTTAAAAGCGATTACCTAACTTATGAACCGATCAACCCCACGAACTTTTAAATTCAATTGACGAACTTTTAACCGATAAAGTTAAAATAACTTATTATTATTGTATTGAGCTCAACTAATTCTAATTTTATTAATTATCAAAACTTTGGTCGCATGTTTTAAACTATTTGTTTCAAACTGAAAATTTTACAAAATTCAGCCTAGCTGCCCAATTTCAACACTTTATATTATAGATGAAATAAATAAATACCGTATAGCGGTTATAAAATACTATAGCCTTATAAGAAACCTTAGGTAACGCACCGGAGACCATCACATGGGTTTCAAACGCAGTCACAATTTCTTGGAGGTAAGAAAATCCACGTACAGATTGTCAAACTTTAAACTGCCGGCCATGAATTTGACAAGTTAAAGTTTAAACCCATCAACTATAATAATATGAAGAACATTAATAAACTTCATTCTGATTCAGTATAGTTACCTTGCTTTTTGATATTCAAAGTTATGGCTCCTCATGAATCAACGAAAAGGGGAGCCCCTGAGTAAAGTTTATTTCAGCTTTTTTGTTCAGCCTTTGTGTAAATGTTTTACTATAGATATACAAATTTGCAACAGATGAGACTATTAAACTAAGCAACACTAAGTTTAAGATAAACAATTATTGGTAGCGACAACAATATTATGATATTTGTAACAATGCTGCTGCGCCTCTTGTATAATAACTAGATCTTAAACAATAATCTCAAGATGTGTGTGTCTGTCTGTCTGTGTGCGGAAAATTTCCGAACGGTTTAATCAAGAAAACGGTAAGAGTTACGGGGCTGGTTTTTTCGGTATAGTGCCGGAAAAACTCTGACGAAGCCAAATGACGAGGGTTTTTTAAATCAGTTGGTGTTAAGTGGTTTAATTAATAATTTTGTGACCCAAATGTGATACTAAAGTGTGTGTGTGTGTGTGTGTGTGTGTGTGTGTGTGTGTGTGTGTGTGTGTGTGTGTGTGTGTGTGTGTGTGTGTGTGTGTGTGTGTGTGTGTGTGTGTGTGTGTGTGTGTGTGTGTGTGTGTGTGTGTGTGTGTGTGTGTGTGTGTGTGTGTGTGTGTGTGTGTGTGTGTGTGTGTGTGTGTGTGTGTGTGTGTGTGTGTGTGTGTGTGTGTGTGTGTGTGTGTGTGTGTGTGTGTGTGTGTGTGTGTGTGTGTGTGTGTGTGTGTGTGTGTGTGTGTGTGTGTGTGTGTGTGTGTGTGTGTGTGTGTGTGTGTGTGTGTGTGTGTGTGTGTGTGTGTGTGGTGTGTGTGTGTGTGTGTGTGTGTGTGTGTGTGTGTGTGTGTGTGTGTGTGTGTGTGTGTGTGTGTGTGTGTGTGTGTGTGTGTGTGTGTGTGTGTGTGTGTGTACTATCCAACTCTCGCTCTATCTCTCTTTCTCCCCTCATAATATATTTGATATATAATCAGGTAATTTGACAGGTGACCTCAAGAGTCAAGATTGCTTATCAAGTATAATTACTATTAGATATGTGAGGGGCACTCAGAATTAAATTGTGGTATGTTTGGAATGAGCGAGTTCATACTTTCGCACCGTTTTAACTACGAAAATGTAATGCGTGTTTTCGAATATAATAGGCGGGTTTATACTTTTGCATTTCAACTGCGATAGTGAAGTCCCGGTTGAAGGCCGGGTTACACTAGTATTATAATAATGCAATATTCAAACCTCTTATTTAGTCTTAGAGCGACTGTCATTTATTTTTACTTATATTATTATTGAAGGTTCACCGTGTGAAAGTTTCCCAATTATTTTTGACGACATATCAATTTTCTGTTCTCAGTATGTATAGTGAAACGTCGACAGTTCATATTTATCCAAAGGAGAAAAATGCCATTCAAAATTTATTGACTTTGATGAAGTAATTATCTATCATTCCTTGAAGAGGTTTAACTCAAAATAAACCATTTGAACGGATGAAAATATAACAGTAAGATAAACAATTGCTTGCTACAATTACATATTATATAACATATTTTTGACAATGACACCTTTTCTCCTTTAGTTTGGAGGGATAATTATTGTAGCTTCGACCTAATTTAACATGATGAGGTTGTTTTGTTTAGTCAACGTTTCAAACACTTAAACATTGAGTATGGTTCACTATCAGAACGTTCGGTCGACGCGAAAATAATATTTCAGGGTACTAATGTTACCGGGGCGGCAAAAAAGAAAACTATCATTATTTTCACATAAGTACTTTTTGCCACTTTTTATAATTGTACTTAAAATCCCTATCTTTTAGAAAGTGTTGGGGATCTTTAGACTCCTTATCCCTCAGCCAGTTGGGATGGTGTTAAATCTTCATTAACCGTTTACTAACCGTGGTGTAGTTATACTTATTTACTAACCGTGGTGTAGTTATACTTATTTACTAACGGTGGTGTAGTTATACTTATTTACTAACCGTGGTGTAGTTATACTTATTTACTAACCGTGGTGTAGTTATACTTATTTACTAACGGTGGTGTAGTTATACTTATTTACTAACCGTGGTGTAGTTATACTTATTTACTAACCGTGGTGTAGTTATACTTATTTACTAACGGTGGTGTAGTTATACTTATTTACTAACCGTGGTGTAGTTATACTTATTTACTAACCGTGGTGTAGTTATACTTATTTACTAACCGTGGTGTAGTTATACTTATTTACTAACCGTGGTGTAGTTATACTTATTTACTAACCGTGGTGTAGTTATACTTATTTACTAACGTGGTGTAGTTATACTTATTTACTAACCGTGGTGTAGTTATACTTATTTACTAACCGTGGTGTAGTTATACTTATTTACTAACGGTGGTGTAATTATACTTATTTACTAACCGTGGTGTAGTTATACTTATTTACTAACCGTGGTGTAGTTATACTTATTTACTAACCGTGGTGTAGTTATACTTATTTACTAACCGTGGTGTAGTTATACCTATTTACTAACCGTGGTGTAGTTATACCTATTTACTAACCGTGGTGTAGTTATACTTATTTACTTACCGTGGTGTAGTTATACTTATTTACTAACCGTGGTGTAGTTATACTTATTTACTAACCGTGGTGTAGTTATACTTATTTACTTACCGTGGTGTAGTTATACTTATTTACTAACCGTGGTGTAGTTATACTTATTTACTAACCGTGGTGTAGTTATACTTATTTACTAACCGTGGTGTAGTTATATTTATTTACTAACCGTGGTGTAGTTATACTTATTTACTAACCGTGGTGTAGTTATATTTACTTACTAACCGTGGTGTAGTTATACTTATTTACTAGAAGCTTCCACTCTTCTGTCTGGAAGCTCAAATATGTTTGAGCTCTTTTTGTTCCCTAATATGGAGTAAATAATAAAAATAGTGTTAAGTCAACTCATTTCATTGATAAACCGCGAGCGTTACCACTACCAGTAAAGGACTTTCACAAAAATGTTGGCCTATTTAAATCTTAAGAGGGTGATCATTATAGTTAAGTGGGTCGAAATTTTGAGTTGGAAATCGAGGGTTTTGAAAAAAAGGTTGAGGATGACTCCAAGTCTTATACGTTAAATTCATATTGCTTATGGATTTAATATTTTCACAACTTTCCTATGCTAAGGTGATGAGTTCCCTTTTGGTCACGACATGAACAGTGTTGTCATGACAATAGAGCAATAGTGCTATACGTGGCTTCCTGTCTAGTTTTTCTTGTCAAGCCGACGATCAATATTGATCGGGTTGAAAATTTCTTTAGCCTTGATTTTGTGGCCTGAGACAACCTTGTTACGTATTGAGGCACTGAGGCACTTGAGGCAGTACTTTGAGGCACTTGAGGCAGCACTTTGAGGCCCTGAGGCACTTGAGGCACCACTTTGAGGCCATTGAGGCACCACTTTGAGGCCCTGAGGCACCACTTTGAGGCATTTGGGACAACATTTCGGGGCACTGCGGCACTCGAGGCGCCAATTTGCGGCACTCTCAAGTGTAAATATTTCAAAACATTGAAAACGTAATATTTAAATTTTAAACTACCCCATATTTATGCATCTTCAAGTTCAGCGGTGAAATTTGAGTAATAATAAGTAATGTTTAGAAATGAGCATCCAAATTCCAAATATAAATAAGAATAATGTTTTACATTTTGAACCGTTGAACATTATCGGCACAATAATTTGGACGAGTACTGAGTAATGATTAGTCTAGTAAGTCAGTTAGTCACGAGATCAATCCATTAATCATCATATTATGTTTCTAACCCTGTACGATGTATCAAGAGTTGAAAATTGGTGCCTCAAGTGCCTCAGGGCCTCAAAGTGGTGCCTCAAGGGCCTCAAAGTGGTGCCTCAAGTGCCTCAGGGCCTCAAAATGGTGCCTCAAGTGCCTCAAAGTGCTGCCTCAAGTGCCTCAGTGCCTCAATGCGTCACAAGGTTATCTGCATCATCGTCGCTGCGATTACGTTTCCTGTGTCTGATGACACCAATTGACGATTTTGCAGCATCCTTTATGGACTCAAGTAAGCCATTCAAGTCTGAATTTGGATCCAGAGCAGAAACAGTGTTACTTAAGTTATCATCTAAGGATTGACGATATTTCACCTGAATGGTGGGGTTCGAGGTGAGTTCAGAGGTGTTGAACTTTAAGGATGTCTTGGAGTGGCGTTTATAGCAAAGACAGATGTCCTTAAAGTCTACTCTAGTGACAACAAATCTGTGATCAGAGTATGTCAAAGTGCCTGCATAAGATCTAGAATCTTGTAGCATTGGCTTCGACCTACTCCGACACAGGATGAAATCGATCTGAGAATAGACCGGGATCGTCTTTTTACTATTTCGCCCGGCACTCCAGTCCTTCCTCCAGCCAGTGTAGGTGGTCGTATGTCGAGCAGGATGATAAAAACCAGTGTTGGAGGCAAAGAGGTCAAATTCTGATAACAAGTCTAACAAGTTTTCCCCCATATCGTTGCGCAAACCCATACCATGTTTACCCATGAAACGACCAAAACCAAAGTCCTTATCTGAAGTAGTCATTTTTCCCAACTTTGAATTAAAATCCCCCAAAACAAATATCTCAACATTAGCAGGGACATTTAGAGCGTCCCTAACTTGGCCGTAGAAGTTGATCAACAGTTGTTGATCATTTTCTGCAAGTTTCTTGTGTGGCCCATATACATTGACCACCCTACATTTGATAAATTTTCCTGATTTTGTAGGGAGTTCTAGGTCCAAAAAGCTTACTCGATCACTGATACTGTTCCAGCATACCACATAGTCAATAAATCGGGGACTGATAACAAAACCGAGTCCATAGTGCCGGCCATTTTTCTGCTCAAACAATAAGAGTTTGTATCCGTTGCTAAGACTGCAAGAATC
The DNA here is from genome assembly GCF_026151205.1 of Bolinopsis microptera. Taxonomy (NCBI): domain Eukaryota; kingdom Metazoa; phylum Ctenophora; class Tentaculata; order Lobata; family Bolinopsidae; genus Bolinopsis; species Bolinopsis microptera. The sequence continues at coordinate 11,098,971 of NC_087083.1, read as the reverse complement.
CGGTTTTACAACCTTAGTCTCCTGAATAGCGCAGATATCTATGCCGTACCGTAGACAATCGGTACCCAGTTGCTCCCGTTTGCTGTGGATGTCGTCTGGATCATCACAAGAACCGAGGCCACGTATGTTAAAGGTGGCGAAGCTGATGAGGAGTGTAGCAAACAGGGATCGTCCTGTAGCTGAGGTAAACATTACGGAGGGCGATGTTGTCGTCTCTCCGCCGCTGGCGTTACCCATACGGTCAATCTAAAAAAAACTTAGTTTAACCTTTAAAAACCTTTTAAAACTATTATCACAGTGCTGGCAAGCACGACCGTTGCATTTATTGTGGGTATACTATGTTCCCCATTTACTATTATACCCCCTTTACTATTATACCCCCTTTACTATTATACCCCTTTTACTATTATACCCCCTTTGGTACACGTTACAAGCCTCTTTTGTGCACGCAAAGCGTGCACTCCGGCCGGAGGCGGCGGCCGAAGGCCGCCGCCTCCGGCAGGAGTTTTCCAGGCATTAAGACTCATCGGAAGTCGTTCAGCAGATTTATTTTTAGTTCAAAACATTCTAATTTGATGTCAAAGATGACAGGAATAAAAAATAGTTATGTTCAGATTTTTAAGAAATTTGCATAAAATACTCGCCAGCACTGTTATACGAAATTCGGTAAAAAACCCAAAATCGCCATATTCAGGTGCCCTAAAAACCATGTTAAAATTGAGTTAGAGATCTGAAATTTTTCAGGGCGTCTAAACGTTGACCAAATTGACTGCAAAAAAAGTTTCAGGTTTCAGGAGCATCGGGAAATGGGTTTTCTAGAACCCCTGTTTTACGACAGATTGTCGGGACATATACATACAGATATACATATATATTCAGGGATAGACGCTTTGCCAGTCAATTGTAGCCTGTATTTAAGTGTCCATAGATTCAAAAGTATAAAAGATACAGCCATTTCCGACCACAGGTCTTGCAAATAATTGTTTACACTTTAGTTTACATTGTATAAAAAATTTATTTGACGTCATAAACACATGATTATGGGTTTTGGTAAAATTAAAAATATTTTATTTTACATTACTAAAAGAGCTCGTCTTGTTGCAGCTTATAATAAATGCATTAATTTTCGTCCTTTTTAATATTTGATTGCCATATTTTGCCTAAACTTTTATTTCTCATTTTATGAATTTATTTTGAGGCAAAGGATCAAAGGATTTGGCAAAAAAGAGCGTGCACTGGACCGAGCTCATCATGGTACTGAACCGCTACTATACAAACTTCGATTAAGAGTAAACTGCACTTTCAGCAAAATGTCATAATCCATATCATTCATTTTACTGATTGAGTGTTTCGAAGTTTAATTATTATACGTTTGACAATCATCTCATATCTTAGGAAGCAATGAACGTGGCGGAAATTTTCAGGAGGCGAGGTGACGTTTGTATCAGTGCGGTACTGGCTGTTTTGATTATCCTATCAATGTGTTTAAATATTTACACTTTGAGAAACATTTGGAGAGAGTGGAAGCCGGCTCATTTCATGAACCCGTCTCTCAGAATCGTATTCAAGTAAGTGAACGTCCGGATAGGTACAATTTTATATGGCTCACTGGCAATTCTTCTGCTTGATTCCGCTGCAATCTATATGTGTTAACTATTTAAATCTTCCAAAATTAAAACAGGGCCATAGATATCGAATTTTTTTCTTTTAAACATATCGAGATTGCAGAGATTTGAATAAAAAAGGAAAATTTAAGAACCGAAACCTGATTTTTACACTTTCAGCACCTCTGTCAGCGATTTCCTCTACACAATATTCCCAATGATTGCCTCGTTGGTGAGCGTAGCTAACTATAGCAAGGATGGTAAATGCGTTTTGGGGAGACTACGCGTAGGTACTACGCATACGTATTTCCCGATGATAAATTACGTATTTCAAATTAAGTTGCAGTAACGCGCGAAGATCGATATATAAATATTACATCACAGCATATGGAATCGTGGCCTAATTGGTTAATACGCTAGCTCCAAATCAGCAGATTGCGAGTTCGTGACTCGGATAGGATAATTTTTCCCATACTTTTTGGCAATTATGAATAACTAATGAATAACTAAAAATACCTCTGTAATATAACTAGCAAGGTGAAATGAAATCGTCATCCGGCCGAAAAATTTATTATAGCCGTTTTAAAAGTTTATTATAGCCGTTCTTTCTTTCCAGGCTGGATTCCTAGTCACTTTTTAAACTTATGCCACTGGGAAGTCCGTGTTAATCCGGTAACCGGTTTCAAAATTCAAGCAAGAGAGACTTGTGATCTTAGTCTGCGAATATTGTAATAGATAAAAATGCACTGGAACTGGGTCTCGGTTGAAAGTCTATTCCTCGAGGGAGGCATAACTGCTTTATAACCTGAGAAGCTCTGCTCTGCAGCAGACTGACTGATTGGTTGGTTCAGCATAAGAATAGCAAGTCGCTGCAGCGTTTTCATTCGAGCACCGTGAAGTCTCCAAAACGACTGTCAGTATTGCTATATTAATATACCACTGGGCCAGCGACGCACGCGCAAATATCACTAATCTGTAATCACGTATTTCGAAAGAGATACGCGCGTATTTTGAAAAATTTTACCATCAAAGAATTTAAGCGCCAAATTTTGCCGTATTTCACGTATTTCTTAGAATTTTTGAATACGGCGTATTTACAGGCGATTTTTTGACGTATTTACCATCGATGAACTATAGATACATGGGGTCAGGATGGTTATCTGAAATTGCATGCAATGTCACTGGATTCGTGTTTAACGTCACTCTCAGACATGTTGTTCTCTCTATCGCAGGTAAGAGTTTGATGTTGAGTTAAATCTGTCAGTTTTAAAACTGTTTAAATTTGGTTTAATTGATGAAGGATCAATGCTTCGAAACTAACAATTTCTAGAGAAATTTAAATTTGTGAACTTCGAAATTATACAGTCATGGAATCTGCATTTAAACATTGGCGTCATTAACCACCATTTAAAGTGGAGCCGAGTATTTGGTCAACCAGTGAATCTGAGGTATCATAATTGGAACCCGGGAACCGGTGTATCCATCGGATCGTCATCACTAAAATGACTTCCAAGGAATGCATCATAATAACTAAAATGCAAAAATAACTACAATGCATCATAATAACTACAATGCATCATAATAACTACAATGCATCATAATAACTACAATGCATCAATATCTACAATGCATCAATATCTACAATGCATCAATATCTACAATGCATCAATATCTACAATGCATCAATATGTACAATGCATCAATATTTACAATACATCAATATCTACAATGCATCAATATCTACAATGCATCAATATCTACAATGCATCAATAACTACAATGCATCAATATGTACAATGCATCAATATTTACAATGCATCAATATTAACAATGCATCAATTTCTACAATGCATCAATATCTACAATGCATCAATATCTACAATGCATCAATATCTACAATGCATCAAATTCTACAATGCATCAATATCTACAATGCATCATAATAACTACAATGCATCAATAACTTCAATGCATCAATATCTACAATGCATCATAATAACTACAATGCATCAATATCTACAATGCATCAATATCTACAATGCATCATAATAACTACAATGCATCAATATCTACAGTGCATCAATATCTACAATGTATCAATATCTACAATCATCAATACCTACAATGCATCATAATAACTATAATGAATCCAATGGTGATAAATGATAATGTTTCCCGAACTAATGTCGACATAAATCATTCATAATATTTTATGATGTTTATGCCGGTATCTTTTTTATTATGTCTTGATAATTTTACAAATCAATATTCCCCAATAGGGCTGAGTTTGATCCGGCTGCTGGCAATAACCCGACCAATGCACTTCAAGAGACTGGTCCAAGGAACCTTAGTATCCCGATACATGATAGTCATGTGGATCCTACCGATACTTGTTTCCATTGTGCCATTCTTTAAAGGAGCCAGATATGTTTACAGTCAGTACATTGGACTCTGCACCTGGTCCATCCACGAGGTATGAAGACGTCAAATATATTTTAGTTTATTAAATATAAGTTTATTAATTATTAATTATTCGTTTATTAATTTGTGATTTACAGTGCAGTGAAAAACATTCCTAATTTGCATATTTTTCGGATTCCGCATATATTCTTAAATTCAATTTTCTGAGATATTCAAATATATATAAGTTTTTTATAAGAAATAGAGGATTTGACACATTAAAAAACATCTGATTTACATAATTTCTTGACAAAATGGTTGGATATAAAAAATATATGCAATTCAAAACTGATCGGTTATTTTTTTGAAGGTTCACCGTTCAATCACACCAATATCTGCTTTAATGAACATTTCAATGAATCAAGGATTTTGTATAAAATTAGGATCGTTCATTATTAGAATTTAGAGATACCATTGCTATAATTGCATTACTGGGATATAGCATAAAAATGAGTGAATCAAATGACTTAAACATTTTATTTTGGTTAAGAATAAAAAAAATGTAATCTTACGCTGAAAAAGGCACACATTTTGAAATAAATTACGAAATCTGTTTTAACTACTACCTTATCGGACCTTATTTGGACGGACATTACATGAACGGACATAATTATGAACGGACATTAATATGAACGCTCGACGGCATTCAAAACCATCAAAAATCCGAATTTTTTCAATTTTTTTGACGTTTTTTAAATTTCAGCAAATGATTTTTAAATCCATTTTTTCCCGCTGAGAGCTGCGCGTAGAAATAAGATTATTGAGCGATAATTGCGCTGGTGCTACATTTTATACCATTGGATAGCAAAAATGCTCAATCGAATGTCGCCCTTCTCAAAAAACTCAGCGCAGGTTCTCATAAACAGTTATGAACATTTATATGGTCAAAATAAATTCTTACGCCGCGCGCCGAACAAAATGAATTCATAATAGAATAACTTGCGCGTCACTACACGTATCTATGGATACGCGTCGCTTCACGTATCTATGGACACGATGACTATATATAGGCATGAGTGGACGGCTCATTTTTCATATCATTACAGTCGCGCGTGTGCTAAATACAGCAGTCCTGCGAGTTATGTTGTTAAAATCTCGCCTCGTCAAATTGAAAGAACTTTACTTGCTTTAGGAGCTAAACATGGCCCAACCATGAACCAGCGAATGCAATGTGCCACGATGCAAATGTTGTGAACTTAAAGCTTCCCTTGGAAAGTGGAAACTTCTACTGCTTATAGAGTTACAACATCATTTATTTGTTATTTCCCAATGTAGTGTCTGTGGAAAGGCTTACGTCGGTCGCACTACTCGCTCTTTACGGGTTATATTATACGGGCCGGTTATATTATATATTAGGACTGGAGAACATAGGGTCAAATATTATAAACTTTTAAATGGCGATAAATAAGTGATGAATATAGTTTTTGCTTTCATTTATTGTTTATTGGATCGTGGTTATACTTATAGACAAAGGGAACATTTCTATCAGCCGAATACTCGGGAAATCGGAAGTGAGGGTTAAATGAGGAGCTGCACATTGCAGCAGTCTCGGGCGAAGTACGGTACACACTACTTTAAGTTTAACCGTCACTGGCCAAAATTAATCCTTCGGCTACCTACAATTGGCTGGTTGCACGTGTGTAACAATGTGGCTGTTGGAATACTCCGAAGTAATGTCGTTAAATTTACTGGAGAATCAATGATGAGGTCTGAGGACATCGTGTGTATTGGGGTACAGGGCCGGTAGCATGCGTTAATTTAGGGTAGCATGCGTTAATTTACTGACTCTGACACTACAACATTGGAATCCTTTATCGATTACAAGCACAGCTCGTAATCAATAAATGTAGTGGTTGTCGGCTGAACAGATTGCCGATACAATCGCTACAAATTAGCTTTATAAGAGTCTTCAGTCATATTGATTTCTTCAAATCAGAGCTGCATTTTACACCCTCCTGTCTGGTGGCAGTGCAACTGTTAGTTAAAAAGGTAATTTTTGGGGTACCTCCCTACAGGCAATTGTGAAATAAGATGGTAGCATGCCTTAGAGAGAGTATCTCCAATTTCAGGGGCGACCCTAGATGGATCAAAGATCGTGCATATCTAGGGATATCTGTGATCTAGCGCCCGGCTCTACATTAAATACAGAAATATTACCGATTTTACGAGAAAATCGTGGTGTTGCTTGCTTACCTATGTTCAATGTTATTATGCTATGTATGTTAGAATAGGAAATGATTGCGGTGCCAACAAAGAATGCGGCCCAATATTGCTTTAGTTCTCCAGTAGGATATACAACTTGTATGAACAAGGCCAAGGCATGGCCTCAAAATTCGTTGCATCGTGTATTTGAATTGTAATATGGCCTAAGCGGGATTATCGTCTTGACATGCTTTTCTCTGCATGAAGCCTTAATACTAAGTGTGGTAACACGTCGGTTAGTCAACGGGGACAAGCAGTACCGAAAATAAGCGACGCTTAGTTGAATTTCCCCCAATTTTTCTCAATGGCTGGGTGGCCTAGTGGTTAAGAGCTTCCGCCTTCTGTACAGAAGGTTCAGGGTTAGAATCCCAGTTTTACTCAGTCTAGGGAGTAGCTAAGGATTCATTGGATCTATGTGATCTCCTCGGTCGAATTAGCCGAATGATAGGAAACTTGATTGAGGGTTAAATGAGGAGGGGTGCCTGTGCCAAAAGATCAAGAATCTTAGGATACTCCTTCAGAACATCTACAATGTAGTGTACTGTTAAACAAGGGCGGTCGAACTATTCGATGACCCTGTAGAGGAATCTACGAACTTTACAAATTATACAAATTATTATTATATTCTTCACCAAGAGAGATTATCAATTTGAAAGTCATGTTAATAAATTTAAATCACAAATTCATTATATCATAAATTCAAATCATACATCCAATAACTTTAAGAAAATCAAGTTAACAGTCTGCAGTCTCTCGTCATACTTAAGATCCACTTTGCTGCTCCTCGGCTAGGACGTTCTCTGCACAGTCTCTTCGTGAGTTTCACATATGTTATGTCCTGCCCCGCCTTCAGACAGTCCAGAAATTTCCAGATAGTAAGGTTTGAAAAGGATAACATTGAGTGCAGTAGAGGCCGTGGAGCAATCCTTCAGCTATGTTGAACTCCGGGGAAGCAGCATCTTGGTGGACTCCATTTGTAGTGAGCGAAGGTAGGATTGATGAGATCTCGATCCATGTGGACTCGTAGCTAGTAACTGTAGAACTCCGCTATGTCTGTAGAAATAGAGTTTTCTGCACTGTATCCAGAAGTAGGGGCTTGTCTGGATTCTGGAAGGGTGTCTAGGAAGTTTCCAAGAGATGTCTTGAAGCTTGTCAAAGTCCTTCGAGTATTGACAATTTTGGGGAGAACATTCCAGAGTCTTCCAGCTCTTACTGCGAATGAGTGGTCGTAGGTGGAGCGTGCAGCAGCTGATGCTTGTTTGGTGAGAGAAGGGAGTATAACTTTAACTCCCAGTCTGGCATTCTCTCTGAACTGTACATCTAGAACATTTGGACATATTCCCTGGAGAACTTTCCACAGATGTATGATGGTGTAGCGTTCTCGGCGTCTATGCAGTGATGTAAGTTTCAGTTCCTTCAGTCTATTCCATTTAATCGGTGTCTCTGAGCCCTAGAATCCGTCTGGTGAACTAGCGTTGTATGCTCTCGATAGACTGGACATCATAGATCTTGTTTTGATTCCAAAGCGGCCAGCAGTACTCCACTCTGGACCTTATCAGGGATTTGTAGAGCTGGAGCATAACACGTGTTGTCCTGTCTTAGAATACTCCAAGAGTGTTGTCAGTGTTGAGTCTGTTAGTCCTTGCTCTAGTTTGAGGGCTTCAAGGAATTTCCAGATGGTAGGATTTGAACACTGGACGAGGCTGCGGAAACCATTATGTCATCCTTCTGTAAGGTTCAAAGAGCGTGGGAGACCAGCTAGACAGCAATCGTACTGGTTCCAGGACAGGTGATCGAAGCGAGCAGGTCTGTTTGGTGTTCCCATCCACGTGGACTCAAAGTATAATGTTAAGACATCCATATCTGCGGAGAGGATAGGTCTAAAGGTCTGCCCTCCGTAGTGAATGTCATCAGGAGGGATGAAAGGTAGAGCTCCGATCCGTTGGAAGGCTTTCCGGATGTCGGATCCAACCACCTGATACTCCGGAACAAGGTCAGAGCGAGCGAAGTTCCTCCATAGAGCCTGTTTGAAGTGGAAGTAGCAGCCACGTAGAGTAGTCCCGGGCCAGACAGCAGTGACACTGTTCCGTAGTCTAGCTTCATTATCACAAAGGGCGGTGTCTGGCTGGAAAGGTCCAAAGCGATCCAGTTCTTCTAGTAAGTTTGTGTAGTGTTCTTGCCGCTTTCCAGGGAGAAGACCAAACGCCAGAGGAAGTCTGTAATTGTCTGGGGTGATTCCATGTACTGTCAGGAGTTGGGTGAATAGATTGGGTGCCACCTTTTTTGTTTTGTGTTGCTGCGCTGAGAGGTACAGGTGTTGGTCGGCAGCTTTCTGCTTCAATTCTGCTCTGAACTCTGCTTTCTTAGCTAGAATTGTCTACTGCCGTAACGGCAAATTTTGTCCTTCGCACGTGACTCCTGAGAAAAATAATTATTATTAATAGACAAACATGAATCATAACACATAGATAGACTTATTACAATTACAACCTGTAAATCTTCTAGTGGTGAAATAATTAATTTTCAAAAGTATTAACTACACACCATGTTGCAGACTCTCGTGTGACACACACTTCAGCTCGGGGGTTTTCGATATGAGCTATCACTCATCATGCGTGAGGTGCGGCTAGAAGGAGTTTCCCAGGTATATTTTACATCAATGATGCAAACAATGACGTAACTCGACATAAAATCTGAAATGGTTTAGTTAAGCGACAACTAACATTACTACTAATATGAGTTTTAGATGCGTAGAGTGCAATAAAGTTGGGTTCTACTTCCACCTATATATTAATTTTCAGAGCAAAAATAATAAATCGGGTTTACTTAAATTCGTTCATCTCCGAAAATCCGCGCGTCTCGCCGCGCGCGCGCGTAAAATTTATTCAAAATTGATGAAGCTAGTAGGATTTCGTTGGTGAAACAAGATCGCGCCCGCGGTATCCAGAAGATGAATCCGAGTTCGTGGAAACATTTGTGTCCGATTTGGAAACATGTTTTTGGCTGTATACAGTATATGTCCGTAAACAGAGTTGGATTTGCCCTGGTATGATACAGTGGCTTGAGTACTAACATTTTAAGCTTCCTGTGAAATATTTCTATGATTCATAGAATGAACGAAATGATCAAAAAATGAACATTATCCTAGAATTGCCTAAAATGAACTGAAACCGATTGGGATCGATTGGTATTGATACCACAAACTTGTCCCTGAGAAGTTTGGGGGTCTAGCATGTTCAGAAAGGGCTCTGGGGCAATGTTTCCATTTTGGTGTCAGAGTAGTTGAGCTCGTGGAAACATTTGTGTCCGATTTGGAAACATGCCCTTGTAGCCGCAATTAAATTATACCTGAACTGACTTGGAATCGATCTGGTATGGTAGAGGGACATGTGTACTAACATTTCTTACCACTCAGAAGTGCGAAATATTGCCTTGGTTCATGGAATGAACGAAATGAACAAAAAATGAACATTATCCTAGAAATGCCTAAAATGAACTGAAACCGATTGGGATCGATTGGTATTGATACCACAAGTGTCCCTGAGAAGTTTGGTGGGTCTAGCATGATCAGAAAGGGCTCTGGGGCAATGTTTCCATTTTGGTGTCAGAGTAGTTGAGCTCGTGGAAACATTTGTGTCCGATTTGGAAACATGCCCTTGTAGCCGCAATTATGCCTGAACTGACTAGGTTTTGATCTGGTATGGTAGAAGAACATGTGTACTAACATTTCCAACCACTCAAAAGTGCGAAATATTGCCCTGATTCATGGAATGAACGAAATGAACAAAAAATGAACATTATCCTAGAATCGCCTGAAATGAGCTGGAATCGAGTTGAGGGGGGGGGGGGGGGGGGGGGAAGTCAGTACCCATACGTTGGGTCTTATACCACCGCCGTGTTTTATGAGAGTTGTTGCTTTGCAGATGGCATACTGAACCTACTTGTTCGAGGATTCCGTCACCAAAATTTAAAAAATTCGATTTTTGGGGGCCACACGCAATCAACATTGAATTACTTATATTCGTGTTTGTGAATATGTTAGAGACTCCGTTGTAACATATTGCCTGGGTCGTTTAATCCGGAAAATAATCTGAAAGATGGCGCGAAACGGAATTAAAATGACGAAGTTATCAAGCAATTTGTTTATCTCGTTAGCAAAATTGATTGGGTACTCAATGATTACCCAATTACGACAACCGTAATTGGGCTCTCTGCATGCTTCCCATAATGCGGGTCTAGCCTCAACCTAATCACCTGATCACATGTAATGAACAAACTTGTTATGCTTCATATGTCTTAATACTTGCAACACTACTATATAGCAAATAATTTGAGCCTGATGAAAGTGTATTACACTGAAAGCTCGCGTTTCCTCCTAAACAATAGTTTGATAAGTCTCTACTACCGGTTATCTATAAAATTATTATCTTCATATCTCGGTCATCTGAAAAGCTAGGACTCATTTTTTCAGGACAAACGTAATTTAAATGACCAAACACCATTCAATAACATTTGGTTCGATCCGGATATCAAAACTATCAAATAAATGCGAAAATGAACCTTCATTTGGTAGTAAGTCATACCAAAAGGAATTATTTCAATTGGGCACTCAGTGACTGAGCTATTAAGGCCAACGTATGGGTACTGACTTTTGCTCCCCCCCCTGTATTATTCAATAGTATACAAAAACATTTAAATCCAACGTCTGGCACGTTTGGGAGTGTTTAGGGGTCCACCATCACTTCTCATTCTTTTCAACGGCATGTTTCCAAATCGGACACAAATGTTTCCACGAGCTCAACTACTCTGACACCAAAATGGAAACATTGCCCCAGAGCCCTTTCTGGACATGCTAGACCCACCAAACTTCTCAGGGACAATTGTGGTATCAATACTAATCGATCCCAATCGGTTTCAGTTCATTTTAGGCAATTCTAGGATAATGTTCATTTTTTGTTCATTTCGTTCATTCCATGAACCAGGGCAATATTTCGCACTTCTGAGTGGTTAGAAATGTTAGTACACATGTCCCTCTACCATACCAGATCGATTTCAAGTCAGTCCAGGCATAATTGTGGCTACAAAGGCATGTTTCCAAATCGGACACAAATGTTTCCACGAGCTCAACTACTCTGACACCAAAATGGAAACATTGCTCCAGAGCCCTTTCTGGACATGCTAGACCCACCAAACTTCTCAGGAACACTTGTGGTATCAATACCAATCGATCCCAATCGGTTTCAGTTCATTTTAGGCAATTCTAGGATAATGTTCATTTTTTGTTCATTTTGTTCATTCCATGAACCAGGGCAATATTTCGCACTTCTGAGTGGTTAGAAATGTTAGTACACATGTCCCTCTACCATACCAGATCGATTTTAAGTCAGTCCAGGCATAATTGTGGCTAGAAAGGCATGTTTCCAAATCGGACACAAATGTTTCCACGAGCTCAACTACTCTGACACCAAAATGGAAACATTGCCCCAGAGCCCTTTCTGGACATGCTAGACCCACCAAACTTCTCAGGGATACTTGTGGTATCAATACCAATCGATCCCAATCGGTTTCAGTTCATTTTAGGCAATTCTAGGATAATGTTCATTTTTTGTTCATTTCGTTCATTCCATGAACCAGGGCAATATTTCGCACTTCTGAGTGGTTAGAAATGTTAGTACACATGTCCCTCTACCATACCAGATCGATTTCAAGTCAGTCCAGGCATAATTGTGGCTAGAAAGGCATGTTTCCAAATCGGACACAAATGTTTCCACGAGCTCAACTACTCTGACACCAAAATGGAAACATTGCCCCAGAGCCCTTTCTGGACATGCTAGACCCACCAAACTTCTCAGGGATACTTGTGGTATCAATACCAATCGATCCCAATCGGTTTCAGTTCATTTTAGGCAATTCTAGGATAATGTTCATTTTTTGTTCATTTCGTTCATTCCATGAACCAGGGCAATATTTCGCACTTCTGAGTGGTTAGAAATGTTAGTACACATGTCCCTCTACCATACCAGATCGATTTCAAGTCAGTCCAGGCATAATTGTGGCTACAAAGGCATGTTTCCAAATCGGACACAAATGTTTCCACGAGCTCAACTACTCTGACACCAAAATGGAAACATTGCCCCAGAGCCCTTTCTGGACATGCTAGACCCACCAAACTTCTCAGGGATACTTGTGGTATCAATACCAATCGATCCCAATCGGTTTCAGTTCATTTTAGGCAATTCTAGGATAATGTTCATTTTTTGTTCATTTCGTTCATTCCATGAACCAGGGCAATATTTCGCACTTCTGAGTGGTTAGAAATGTTAGTACACATGTCCCTCTACCATACCAGATCGATTTCAAGTCAGTCCAGGCATAATTGTGGCTACAAAGGCATGTTTCCAAATCGGACACAAATGTTTCCACGAGCTCAACTACTCTGACACCAAAATGGAAACATTGCTCCAGAGCCCTTTCTGGACATGCTAGACCCAACAAACTTCTCTGGGACACTTGTGGTATCAATACCAATCGATCCCAATCGGTTTCAGCTCATTTTAGGCGATTCTAGGACAATGTTCATTTTTTGTTCATTTCGTTCATTCCATGAACCAGGGCAATATTTCGCACTTCTGAGTGGTTAGAAATGTTAGTACACATGTCCCTCTACCATACCAGATCGATTTCAAGTCAGTCCAGGCATAATTGTGGCTACAAAGGCATGTTTCCAAATCGGACACAAATGTTTCCACGAGCTCAACTACTCTGACACCAAAATGGAAACATTGCTCCAGAGCCCTTTCTGGACATGCTAGACCCACCAAACTTCTCAGGGACACTTGTGGTATCAATACCAATCGATCCCAATCGGTTTCAGCTCATTTTAGGCGATTCTAGGACAATGTTCATTTTTTGTTCATTTCGTTCATTCCATGAACCAGGGCAATATTTCGCACTTCTGAGTGGTTAGAAATGTTAGTACACATGTCCCTCTACCATACCAGATCGATTTCAAGTCAGTCCAGGCATAATTGTGGCTAGAAAGGCATGTTTCCAAATCGGACACAAATGTTTCCACGAGCTCAACTACTCTGACACCAAAATGGAAACATTGCCCCAGAGCCCTTTCTGGACATGCTAGACCCACCAAACTTCTCAGGGATACTTGTGGTATCAATACCAATCGATCCCAATCGGTTTCAGTTCATTTTAGGCAATTCTAGGATAATGTTCATTTTTTGTTCATTTCGTTCATTCCATGAACCAGGGCAATATTTCGCACTTCTGAGTGGTTAGAAATGTTAGTACACATGTCCCTCTACCATACCAGATCGATTTCAAGTCAGTCCAGGCATAATTGTGGCTACAAAGGCATGTTTCCAAATCGGACACAAATGTTTCCACGAGCTCAACTACTCTGACACCAAAATGGAAACATTGCTCCAGAGCCCTTCTGGACATGCTAGACCCACCAAACTTCTCAGGGACACTTGTGGTACTAATACCAATCGATCCCAATCGGTTTCAGCTCATTTTAGGCGATTCTAGGACAATGTTCATTTTTTGTTCATTTCGTTCATTCCATGAACCAGGGCAATATTTCGCACTTCTGAGTGGTTAGAAATGTTAGTACACATGTCCCTCTACCATACCAGATCGATTGTAAGTCAGTCCAGGCATAATTGTGGCTACAAAGGCATGTTTCCAAATCGGACACAATTCTGACACAATTCTGACACATGTTTCCAAAATGTTTCCAAAATCTCGGATTCATGAACTCGCGGTATCCAAAGTACAGAAGATGTATCCAAGATGTTGGAGACAACATTTTATCGATGTTTTTGGCGGTATTTGTCCAGCTAGTTTTGAAATATTTATCGAATTCATGGAATTCATGGAATTCATGGAATGAATGAAATGAACAAAAAATGAACATTGTCTCAGAATGTCCTGGACTGAACTGAAACCGATTGCTATTGATACCAGGAGTGTCCCCGGGAAGTTTAGTGGGTCCAGCTTGTTCAGAAAGGGCTCTGGGCAATATTTCCATTTTGGCTTCTGAGCAGTAGTTAAGATTTTGGAAACATTTGACAGAAATTTAGAAACATGCTTTTTAGCGGTAATTATGCCTGAACTGGCATGAAATGGATCTGGTATGGTAGAGGGGCATGTGTACTAACATTTCCAGTCACTTAAAAGTGCGAAATATTCCCCTGGTTCATGGAATGAACAAAAAGAACAAATAAATTAACATTATTCTAAATTCCCACGAATTGACCAACAGACTCTGATCGGTTTCAACTCAGTTTAGTCGATTTTAGGGTTAAGTTCATTTTTGTTCATTTCATGAACCAGAGGATCATTTGGCACTTCTGAGTGGCTGAACATGTTAGTAAAATCCTGAGCTACTTGCCAGTGATTTAGTCTTATGGGAACGTATTCAGGGTACTGGTAGAGCACAACAAGGCCGACCAAGACAAAGCTACTTGTCTATGTTACTGAAGGAAATTGGGACAAACTCTAAAGAGGATCTGCGAACCCTGATGCGGGACAGCTCAGGGATATAGAGGGGGTTATCTGGCATTATAAGGCGGTTCACAAAACCACTTTTCGTTCAAATAATTAGATATCACCTCTAATTAGTTGCTCTATTATAGGGTCAGGAACAACCAAAAAAATGTTTGTGTCTCTACGGTTTCGTATAATACTGACTTAGGCCACGCCCATATTTTTCACCAATTTTAAACGGGTAAAATTCTCTAAATCGTCAATTTAGTCACGAAGGAGTATGGAAGGAGTTCTAAATGTGTGCTCCTCTAATATACTTTAATCGAGGTTTCAGGTCTCTACAATGTCGGGAAGTTCCTGCAGGAATTTTCGCAGTGCGCTTGAAGCGCAAGATTCACAGCGCCAAAAGCGAAGGTCGTAGAGACCTTGACTAAAGTTAACCATTTCATACCATAGCTATAAGAGTATGCCACTTTCCGAGTCATGAACACACTCCTACAGCTCTTAATCGTCAATTATATGAATTTTACTTGTTAAAATATATCATCTTTTACTGATATCAATTTAGTTTAACACTGTTAGTTTTAAAAGAGAAAATGATACCTCACACCAAACTAACACACAATATGAGAATATATAATGGATAACAGATATGATAAGTGGTAACATCCTACAAAAGAATGTTAGCTTACTAAGGAATTTTCCTCTTACCGAATCATACAAGAAGTTAACTAAGTTCCTCAATCCTCCTAGTCCTAAGCATTATCTTGTTTCAGAGGGAATAAGTGATTTAAAAAGATGAGGCCAAAGAGTTAGTAGTGAAGAAGGCATTTGTACTCTGTAATTTCTAAGCTAATTTTGTTCGATATTTTTAGTTATTTACTGATCCTGTCTTGACGTATCAGCAAGAGATCACTGGACCTCGTTCTAGTTGTTAGTCATGTTATGCTGATCCAGTTAGTGACGAGCTATGAAGTAATCATTCGACCTCATTTAATACTGATCCTATCAATGACGAGCTATGAAGTAATCAGTGGATCTCGTCAATGCTCATCCTGTCCGGACTGTCAGTGACGAGTTATGAAGAAATAAATGAAGACCTCATTAATTCCCTTGTTCCAAGAAGATAATCCTCTGGTAACAATTCCTTCTGGCCTGCTTCTGAACATAATATGAAGATTCGAAAACCTAGTCTACCTAAATTGGAACTTGCTGACTGCATTGGAAAATGGAGAACAATCGAAAATGATAATCAGTGCCAGGATACAATCAAAGATGAATTTGGAATCCAAGGAAAACCTTCCTTTTTTATATTATCATATTGTGCGTTAGTTTGGTGTGAAGTATTATGTTCTTTTTTAAAACTAACAGTGTTAAACTAAATTGATATCAGTTAAAGATGATATATTTTAACTGGTAAAATTCATATAATTGACGATTAAGAGCTGTAGGAGTGTGTTATGACTCTGAAAGTGGCATACTCTTATAGCTATGGTATGAAATGGTTAACTTTAGTCAAGGTCTCATGTCTCTACGACCTTCGATTTTGGCGCAGTCAATCTTGCGCTTCAGCGCAATGCACAAATTCCTGCAGGAACTTCCCGACATTGTAGGGACCTGAAACCTCGACTAAAGTTAATCATTTCCTACTGTTTATATTAGAGGAGCACACATTTAGAACCCGTTCCATACTCATTCGTGACTAAATTGACGATTTAGAATTTAGATAATTTTACCTGTTAAAAATTGGTGAAGAATATAAGCGTGGCCCAAGTCAGTATTATACGAAACCCTAGAGACATAAACATTTTTTTGGTTTTTCCTGACCCTATAGAGCAACTAATTAGAGGTGATATCTAATTATTTGAACGAAAAGTGGTTTTGTGAACCGCCCTTTATTCTACAGCGAATCATGAACATTTAACATGTACATAAGAACTTAGAGTTGTATGAAGTATGAGTTTATATGAGTAATTTATTATGAAATGACCTTTTACTATGCAATTTCGACTAAATTCATGTAGATATCCAATCCAGTTCCATGCACAACTGTTGTTGGGGGAGGGGGGGGGGGTCCAACTACATTTTTGTACACTAATTTAGCGTACATTTGGCAAAAATCTGATGGCCATGTACATTAATGGTCTTAAAAAATGTACAAAAATCGGAAATCCCTGGAAACGGAACAGGAAAAGACATATTTTGTACATTTTTGTACATGTACATTTGGCAAAAATCTGGTGGCCATTAAACATGCATCTCAGGCACATTTTGGTTCAATTCTAAGTTTTGTATCTGAACCAGAAGCTGACATCTGGAAATCAACAGAAAGTGACTTACTCATTTATCAAAATGGAAGTTTAGAATATTGTTCAAGGGAGTGGGTGCCTTTTTGTTGACATAATTTGGTTGAACTGTGTGTCATTATCCACCTTAAAATGACTTCTTGTTTTAGGCATGTACCAATGATAAACCACATGAAATTGGTGCTTTGTAAGCAATGTCAATGTTATGATAACCTACTATGACTAACTTAAATCCGGTTCAATACTTCAAATATCGATGGTATGTACAAAATTTTCTCGATGAACATATAAATGCTATTGTCGGTATTTTTGTCCATCGTGACAACAATCAGAAAAAAGTTCGCAGATCATTCTTTCAACTATGACTTTTAGCTGAATTATCTAGAGTTTAGATGAAGATTACCTAATTCATCTTAATTCTACCAAACTTTTGCCAAATCATTGACTTTTGCTCATTTTGGGCATATTCTGAGACATTTTCTGCACTTAGAACAGGATCAGTGCAGGTTAGTCACACAATTCAGCTTTTTCAATATTACAGTCCTAGATGTTAAAGCTGGCCTTGGCACAGTGTTATGACATAAACTAACTAGAGGATTTTCCTAACATGAGCAGTTAAGATTGAAGGCATTGCTGTGCTACACTTTCTAGTTACTAGTCATTTCACGTTCACTATCTAAGAGCCATGGAATTCAAATTCATTGCAGTGCCCTTAACAAATAATAAGGGTCCTGATTCACATTACGATCATTGTTTTAACTTGAATTTCTTGTTTAATTGAGAAATTGTCCAAAAGTGAAGCATGGTTGTTAAACATCTACAAACCCTCATCACATATTTAGCACAGTTATTTATTTACCTGAAAAGGTCTTCTTTATTCATTTCGGTCTCTTCATTCGTTTCGTTCCAGGCTGAAATTTGGTATTATTTTGTAAATATAAGTTGCTTATGTATAAGTTGCTTTTACAAAGCAACTTTTTATGATTATTAATGAAATTATCGGATATTTATAATTCAACATGTATTGATTCTTCTGTGGAAAATAAAAATTGTATTTTACCTAAATTGTAAAATTGTACTTTACCTATGGGCTTATCTATATTTCTACCAGTCAAGATCATGTGAAAACCTTGTATAAATGTTTAAGATCCAATAAAAAGTCCATTAAAGAAATACTTAACAAACCTTCATATGACCATCTTTGATTTGGAACATAGAAGATTCTTAGAATGATCTCCGAGAGCTTTCTTAGCAAATTCTGGATACATAAACATGTCTTCTTCTTGGGGTGATGATTAAATCAAAATATGTAATTCAGAATTATAGGGAATAAATCAAATCATTTGGATTCTGTCTCAACAAGCAAGAATTCAATGACGCCCTAGCCATTAGGTACAACTTTGGAATAAAAGATGCTGTAAGAAAATGTGTATGTGCAAACATTTGTCATTGCATGATAAGAAAAATAGGAATATTCGTGATACTCGACACCTATTCGATCCGCCAATTGCAGAGCTCAATTTTACATAAAATCAGGCACTAATACATCCTGGATTGGTGAAAGGATCCTGTAACATCGGAGCCATGGGTGGTCAAGATAGTTGATGAACCTGTTGCAGTGCGCTAAACCCAACAAAAGCAAAAGAAAGTAAATAAGAGAATTTAGAGTGTGCAGACTTTGATTCTTTGCTAAACTTAAGAACTGTAGTACAATGTCATTTAAAATCTGAGAACATGTGCTACACTATTACTAATTTATACCAGGTTAGAAATAAGTATCAGGCATTCAGTTGCAAGCCATCACAAAGGCAGAGTCGACGAATTACCCAATAATTAAACTATTTCGTCATGTCAATAAAATGCACAAAGAACCAACAATTAAACTAAGTTCGGTGGTGTTAACCAAAATCCAAGCTGTAAAAAACAATGCTGGTAGTCGACAAACGATCACAGGTCGAAAATTAGCAGTGTGCAGTGAAACGTGTGAGCAGCCATCATATACGCGCAACGAATATTTTGGCTAAATCTTTCTCGCAATATAAATTTATAAACGCGCGGCGTAGTGCGTGCTCTAACAATCAAAAATAAATTATTTTTAAAATGAATAATGGAAAACAAAATTACAAAAGGATGTTCTTCTTAGACAAAAAACGTTATGAACAACATGAAGTAATAATTTTTATCAAAAAATGTATGGAAATGTCCTTAGATATTTAAATATAAATGTACCTTACATATTATGATTTTGGGCTACTGTGTACTGACTTAGTCTAGTAGTATAGTAAAACTTTGTGATTGCAGATAGATTTTTGAAATTTACTTGTGATATTATTATTTCTATCAACATTTTGAGCTTCAATAAATATTATATTATCAATAACTAAAACTTACAACATCAAACATATCATGATCACATATAATGTATAAAGACGCGCGCCTTAAAATTACAAAGTTGAAGGTTATAATTAAATAAGAAATTCATAAACAGTCTTTTCGATTAGTAATTTACAATACAACAGGTAGTTATGTCTAAAATGAAAAATAAAAGCAACCAAATGAATCAACTTCAATACGGAACAAATAGTGATATGCCTACAAACATTGTTTTACAACGAGTTTTAAATTTGAGTCGCGTATTAGTTATAATTATGTGTTATGTGTTATTTTGTATATTACATGGCATACTAACTCGTATGGAAAACAGCAATTATACATCATAATTTCCATCAAAAATTAAAGATTAAATGCATAATGAATATTGACAATAGTTATACATGTTTGATTTTGTATTATACAGTACACACTGCGCGTGCAGTATGATGTGAATGATGAGAGTTCAGTTGCAAACGAGAGTTCAGTTGCAAATTAACTTCTTATCGCGATAAGAAAATCCCTGTACAAATAGCTTTCACTTCTAATCCGATTTATGTTGTATGACACTGAAGACACTGCACGCGCAGTGAACCACGTGTAACGAGCATTAAGGTCTACCGAAGTTTGTAGGGCGCGAAACTTTTTATATTGACGTGTTTGCGCTTCCTGAGTGAAGAGCTCGCGCCGGGTTATACAGTAAGTAAGAAAAGCAGTCATTGAGCAGTAAAAATGTTAAAATATCTGTACATGATCAGTGTCTAATATCACATATCATCTTCATCAAATGGGTTTTCGTGCATGAAATAGTCCATGCTTAAAGCATCAGTGATTTCTAGCTTTATATGGAAACCTTTTTTATCAAACTACCCCGGTCCTGCATTTCAGTGTTAACTTTTACAAGCCATTCGGCGTGAAGTGGTTTTATCTTAGACAACTTAGGTTAACCTTAACATCACGTGGAGCTTTCCTAGCACTGTTTCATGACCGCCCCCGAGTTATATGAACTATAACAACGTCGGACAATGTCCTTGGAAACACGATTTACCGTAATATCTAGAGGCTGGAACAAGTTTGTCATGTTGGCGGGGACTAGTTCATGAACTATGTTGTTGAGTGCCATAATTTCGTTGACTTTTTTCCGCCAAGTGACCCTTGAAAATATCATATACTAGTAGAGTTTTCTGTGCCTCCGGCAGACCAAGGAGAACCTTTCCATCGTTAACTTACGGCACAATAAAGTTCTCAAAGTTGTCATATTCTGGACAAAAAGTTCGAAATGAAAAAATTTTTGAAAAAATTTCAACGGACTTTAACTTGGACGGACATTAATTGAACGGACTTTATTTGAACGGACATTAAGATGAACGCTAGGGCCTCCAGCGTTCAAGTAATGTCCGTCCAAATAAGGTCCGATAAGGTATATAGACTTAGAAGCTTAGAGCAGGTGGCATTCACTACATTTGCATTACGCGTACGTTGAAATTGAATCCAGTCCTTGTACAATTATCAAACTAAATACCGTTTACCGAGGTTCGCTATCGTTCATAAAATAGAGTAAAAAGTATTACAGGACTAAAAGTTCATTTTAATTTAAAAGGTTTTATAATTTAAAACTGTTAAAATGAACTGTTTACGAATTTAGCAATTTTAACATTATGTCATAATTTTGTGCAATACAGCTTCTATAATTTGATTGAAATAAATACACGATTTTTTTTTACACGATTAGAAAATTTATTTGTTATATACTGGAATAATAACAATTTTAAAATATAAAATAAGTCACTTCCCTCTGAAGTAGAACAGATTATGGGAGAGCTTCAAACATGGCGATGGAGGGAAGCGGTGTCTCACCGCTGGGAGGTAAATTAATACCCGTATCGCGATGGTAAAATTTTATGATATGAGATCTCAAGTAAAAAATAACACAAAAAATAAAAAGTGAATGTTGTCAGTGTAGTGAAATCGGAGGCAACATTAATAAAGACGTATACACTTAAACCGTTACAATTATAGTCCCTATCTTGTTTTAAATACTCACAATAAAATGCACACAAAAAACACACAAACGTCCCCAAAACATTAACTTCAATTTATATTTCCCTAGTTGAAATTAACTTATTTTATGAAATTGATACATTCGAGAAGATATCGTGATTACATGGTAGCCATCCATGATCCCCATTTAGCCCTAGGTTTTGTATATGAAGCAAATGGTTCTTAAATCTCTTTTTAAATAGTGAAATTGACAAAATATGATACGGTACATCATGATCGAGGAGATAATTTAAAATTTTGGATGCATTAAAAACAAAATTACTATTCTTGGTCTTAGACATTGAGAATTTAGGATATAGCAGTCTGCATGATCTACTTGACTTGCTAAACCGGCGATAAACATCAATAGGAATTTGTTCTTTAAGTAGCCTCATTGCAATACATCCAGTAAAGTATGTAAATAAGTTAAACAAGGTTAATAATTTCAAACGAAAGAACATTGGTTTAGTATTTTGAAACTTGTGATCAATCTTTATTGTTTTTCTACTCACAATACGAATACATTTTTTCTGCAACACAAACAGTTTTTGCAGCAAAGGATGGTGAAAAACAGCACCCCACAGTGGTATACAATACATTAAATATGGTTGAACAAGTGAAATATATACTTGTCTTAACACTTTGGCTGGTACTATAGAACTTATTGAGTAGAGTGATCCGCAAGATTTTGAAACTTGCGTTATTACATTGGTAATATGATCATTCCACGTTAAATTAGAATTAATAATGACTCCCAAAAATTTACACTTATTCACTTGATTAAACTGGTTGTTAAGTATTCCAACAAACTTTTGATTCTTAGGAACTTTACTATTTCCGAATTCCATAAAACAGCATTTTTCAAAATTAATGATTAACCTATTTAAGCAGCAATATTCGTGAATCTTTGATAATACCTCATTAGCATTTTTGTAAAGTAAATTTCGGTCTTTATTTTGAAGAAAAAGGTTTAAATCATCCGCAAAGAGGATAAATTTAGCTAACTCACAAATATTTGCCAAATCATTGATAAAAATAATGAAGAGCAGGGGGCCTAACACTGACCCCTGTGGAATACCACAGGTTATTTTTAAGAGACAACTTTCGAATCCCCCATAGCTAACATACTGAACCCGATCTGATAAATAACTGTTTAATAATTTAATGACATTTCCTCGAATACCATAGTTCTCCAGCTTTTCTAACAAAATATTATGCCGCACTGTATCGAAAGCTTTGGAAAAATCTATAAATATACCTAATGTAAAATTCTTATTATCGATAGCATCATGAAGATTTTCTACTGCTGAAACAAGTGCATGAAAGGTTGAGTGCTTACTGCGGAAACCAAACTGATTATCACAGAAAAGATTGTGCTTATTAAAGAAATCAGATACGTTTTTATGTATTAACTTCTCGAAAATCTTAGCAAAAACAGGTAACATTGAAATAGGACGATAATTGCTTATATCAGAAATAGATCCTTTATTCTTATACAAAGGAATTATTTTTGCTGCTTTTAATTCTTTCGGAAAATAACCTTCATTTGCACATTTATTAAAAATATCAGCCAGTAAAGGACTTATAGTGGTAGCTAAAAGTTTGAGGACCCTAGGAGAATAATACGTACCCTTGCTATTATTAAGCTTACTTATAATATTATTTATTTCTTCACTTGAAAAATTAATATCCGATAGCTCGCTTATGTTCCTCTCAGGCATATATTTATTAAAATCTGTTAAATCCGCGTTAGCATTTTCACCATACGTTTTTAGTAAAAGATCATTAGCAATATTAACAAAATAATAATTAAAATTATGCGCTGCATCTTGATTAGGAAAAACTAGTAATCTGTTTGATCTCTTCCTACCTAGCAAACCGTTTATCAGTTTCCAAGTCTTTTTCAAATCATGTTGATTTGCTTTAAAACATTTATCAAAATACTCAAATTTTTCTTTACTTCTAATAGCATCAAACACTCGTTTGTAATCAACATATTTGTTCCAATTAACTCTAGTTTTATTCATAACCCAAATATCATAGAGTTTGTTTTTAGTGTCACTACTCTTGGCCACTCCTATTGAAATCCAATCAGAGATCAATCAAATGAGAAATTCTTGACAAAATATAATGTTCTAAATCTTTTGGAAACTTCCAAACAAAAAAGTTTTTACTTTTTTTACTTTTTGTTTTCAATCACTATACTTTCCTATCATCTCAGCTACTACCGGACGGAAAGTTAATTGTCTGGGGCCACGTGTTTATGGTAATTATACCTCTGATGATACCCGGTGCTCTGATTCTGGCGCTATACTTTGCTATAGTAGTGGAGATGATTAAACTTAGACATAAACGAGATCATTCTAAGAAGGTACAAATTGATTTTTCAGTAGAAATGAAAATTATTTGCAGATTAAATAGTATCAAAGTACTAAAAGTAAGTTTCGCTAACTGTTATAATATAGCTGAAAGACCAAACAATGAAAATTCTGTCGTATTACGAGGAAACTGTATCATCCAGGGCTGGAACAGGGTTTTAAAGAAACATTTAAAGTCTGCCCAACCGTTGGGAAACAAAGATAAAATTAACACTAAGTCATGCGAAGTGTTGACTTTAACCTCTGCAAGCGTGCAAGGGTAAGTAATTCTATGTATCAATATCATGTAAAAGGGACTGTGCGTGGAACTCTTACAATGATTCAACAAATATGACTAAAGTAACATTGAATGATTTTAAGCCTCGATATAATAATCTTATAGTATAAGTTATACTATAACTATAATATTATTACATCTAATTCTATACCGTCATTTTTATAATAACTAATTAAATTATTAATTGAATTTTCAAATTAAAAAAATTTTAAAACAGGGAGACCACTATAACTGGGGACGGATCATCCATCAGAGTCGTCAGGAAAAAACTGACGTCATGAGAAGGTCAAAATGGTTAACCCAAGCAACCTACGCAACCCTAACCGTGATGACCGCCTTTTTGCTTTGTTATCTACCTTACTGGCTTATCATGATTGAGATTTTGTGCAAATATGTGCGGTATCACTACCTTGATCAGGAGGTTATTATATTTAACTTTATTTTCAGGCTCGTGGTCTTCTCTGTTGTGAGATGAAATTTGTTCAATTCTGAATTTAAATTAAGGTATGTACAGGATTTCTGCTCAATTCTAAGCATAATTTCAACCTCAGATGACGGTTACATTCGACATTCTCTTCTTTAAAGAAATTGAAATGAAAGGTAAAGAATCTCAAAAATTTTGTTCTGAAATTCGTAAGTTTTGAGTGTCAAGACTAAACTTTTAGTTTTACCAATGTTTACGATTTATTTTTCTCCTCGCAATTTTATATATTTTGGCAAAACGAAATTGTTATCAATTTTGGTTTGATAGTGATTTTAATAAATTAATGCATTCATGCTCAAAGAGAATACGGTTGAAAAGAATTTAAATTTTTTTCGCAATTACGCATATTTTCCGGTCATTCACCTTTGGAATTGTTTGCTCATTTTACAAGGACCGGTTGGAAATACGGCCAAACACCATTGAAGTATTAATTTACCAGACTTTGTGCTTTTATAGCCAGACTTTAAGTATTTATTTACCGGACTCAAAGTATTAATTGATATTCGCCACTCGCCAGACTCAAAGAATGTTAGAATTTAGAGTTAGAACGCATAACGGTTCTTCCACTTGTTTATATTTTTTATAGACAGATCAAAGTTTAAATATTGGGTTTAATACCTCAAATAACTATAACAGCATTATAAGGGTTCTAGATTTATTTTTATAACTTTAATTTGGGAGTCAAATACTATTAAACATAATGGTAAATTAAGGCTTCGCAGTGGATGTTGACCACGGTGATTGTCTCAAACTCAATTCCCTTTAGAACCCTCAATTATTAGGGACCAAATAACGGGGGCGTGCTTTTCTCAAGAATTGTATGTAACACTAACTGCATTGGAATCCGCGCTAATGGTGTTTACCCATCACTCTTTCCACTCACATTTCATCTTCCTTGACGGTACAAAATTTTTTTTGAGAGTACGCGTACAGTCAAATACGTCCTAGTTTAAGCCTTTGTCGGACAAAATTCGCAACTAAGCGATTTTAACGGGAAATGGTCAGGACAGGTCCCAGGAATCATTCCAGAGAATTCCCAAAATTTCTGACTAGAGCAAAATCCACAATTACCACCTTTTTACCACTTTGGTTTTCCGCAAATAAGTCACGTTTTGAATATCCTAGAAGATTCTAGTTTAAAGCAGTGTGTTTAGAAAACAAAAAAGAAAAACTTTTTCTGTAACAAATTTTTCAAAAATAAATTATTTAATTAATTAATTAAATAATTAATATATTTTAAAATATTTCAAAAATATATTTTGATAAAAAATGTTCACAATTACATTACACGTATAATGAACTAATTTTTATAAAGCTTTTGAAAATTTTCACTTGCAATATTTTGGACTTTTCGAAATTTGTAAAGAATAACCACTATTTACCACTTTTTACCACATTGAATCTCCGCTAATAAAACGACTTCTGAATGTTGTAGAAAAATCTAGATTGAACCAATGTGTTCAAAACATGAAAGAGAACAACTTTTTATTCGACAACCATTGGATTAGATAATTAATTAATTAGTTAATCAATTATTTGACAAATATTCAAAGATTATAAAAATTATTTTCGATCAAAATATTTTAAAATTACATGACACGAATAATTAACAACTTTTCATTAAATTAATCGGTAAATCGAAGCAGTACTTTATCATGTAACCATATATGCTAGATAAGAGTCTTATGAGTCCTCAGCTGGCACATTGGTGCAATTGTTCTGACATTTGAGGCAGGTTGATCCACTATGTATTCCTGCTTTTCTGCATGAACAAGTATTGCCACAACCTGACTTTAAACAGTTGCAACTGATGTTTTGAATGAGCAGCTTTTTCGGAGCTGTACTCATAAGAGTGGTCACTGGTACATGCGCCCCATTGTTCATCTTCCATTTAGCTTTATGGTAGCTAGTGTAGAATTTTCCGAATAAAAAGCATCTATTACACTTTCATCGAGAAATGCGATCGTTCTGAATAGCCGATCCTTCTTTGTTTTCTAAACACACTGCTTTAAAGTTTAAACTAGAATCTTTTAGGATATTCAGAACGTGACTTATTTGCGGAAAACCAAAGGAAAAAAAACGACCTTGTTTTGTCTATAATTATAAATTCGTCATCTATTGTTTGATTATAAAATCCTTTGAAGGGCTTCTTTTAAGGATTGTAAATAATGTTCAGTAAAAAAATCAGCCAAAAAAACGTTTAAAATGACTGAAATATCGGTATTGACAGACTTCTCAAAATTTCCAAAACTTTCGAAAAAGAAAATAATTTTTTTTCGAATGTGCGTACTCTCAAAAAATATTTTCAATGCCTCAAATCTTACAGTTGTAATCTATACTTTCATAATATGAAGTCAAATCCCGGGTCTTGGCAAAAAAGGTTTTGATGTATGTCCCCTTAAATGATACATTTAATAAAACTTTGGTCTTTTTTTCGCTCTTATGAGTGGGTCGATCATATATTTTGATGATTTCGACAACTAATTTGTTTTGAAACACTGAGTGGAGATTTTCACTTCGTCACCAACTATCATCAAAATATTTAATAAAACTGCTTGTAAAAGTTAAAACCCTTTATAAATATAGCGATCATTAATTGAAAGCTATTTAGAATTCAAACTGTTTGATAAAGACTCATCATCTAATGTTTTGCAGATTTCTCCCTACTGATCACCGCCAGCTATACAACAATCTTGGTGAACGCATCAATAAACCCTCTTATCTTCATTATATCACTGATGAGAAACAAAAAGGGTGGGAATATGAAGAAGGAGGAACAACGGAATTATAGAGCTAATCATGCTTAAAAAAGTTTAAGCAATTCTCAGCAATAATATGTTTTTTAAAAACATATACCTGCCACATTCCCTTTTTTAAAGTACGAAATTATGGTCCAGCGTTCACTTATATGATCTATTTGTGCTAAGATACTTTCCTTCAAGACAAAGGCCCTAATTTGATTTTGAGTGTGGCATGCATATATAGCACCCATGAACCCAGTCTTTGGCAGGTGCAGTATAAAATGAACATGGAACACTACATGACATGAAAAACTCGTGCATCAAACTTAATACATTACTATAATTGTTGAGGCTGGAGCACAGCGGTAAAACTTGCAGTTGCCGCCTCATTGCATTTTTTCCCGCCCCCTTAAAGAAAAAAGGTCAAACCTTTTTATCCTCCCTACAGCTTTTTGCAGCCCAACATTCATTATGGACAAGATAATACACAAATCAGACGTATTGCATTATTAAAAAACCTAAAATTCGGGAAATTGCTGCCTCCTAAGGCTAAAGGCGCTTTTTAAAAAAATACCGTTTATAAATATATAAACCCTAAAAATCGCTCATGAGTGATTCTTAAGAAGTTTTTTATAATCGATATTCAAAAACATAAATGCACCAATAATTTGTATAATCGCCACAAATTAATGCCCATAAACGTTTTATAAAAGTATAAATGTTGTCGAACACATTATAAGCAATATCCAAATCTAATGTTAAAAACGTTTGGCATAAATTCATTTCACTCCAGCTGCAGTATGGTAGTGTTGAGTTTCATTTATATTTTCCTAACCTTCATACATCATGTTGATTGTTGTTGTCTCATTGCAGATATTTTGGTTTTGTGTAATCGTGATTGTAATAAATTGAAAACTAAAAAAATAATTCAAAATCTCGTGAACGGAAACAAAAATGTTGTTTTTACACATACGTTCATTTTTATATTTCTTTGGCGTTTACGTACAGCGTAAACAAATTTTATTTTTATCGCTATATCGACGATAAATTAACACATAACAATGCCGATGATTTAATTTTCAGCAGCTGTTGTTTTTGGGTTTTTGTTGCATCAACGTCAATATAAATAAAATAAAATGAACAATTCAGATTTTAACTGTTGACTTAAGCTTCAGTGTATTTTAAGGAATTTGGTGTTTAAATTATTCATGCCAGCACTGCAATTGATTTATAATTGATTAATAATTCAATTCACAACAAGTTCATCCAACAGAATTTTTGTATGTTCAACCTAACAAATGACGGCATGCTAGCCTTTGCTATTTTGTGGTTATTATATTAGACATTACGTATTTGTCTTATATTTCAAATTCTGGGAATTTAACATAAACAGTATTTATTGCTTTATCTAAATCTCCGACAAATTAAATCTCCGACAAATCTATATAAGATTTTACAGATGTCAGGCACAGATGTCTTCACAATTTGTGTCTGTCTGGTTATAATATACAGTTACAATAATGACTTTAATATCTTACCAGTAAGCAAATAAAGCTGGTTTTTCTTTTGCTAAAATGTCTCTTTAATATCGTATTCAATAACGATTTTTGGTGGCGGAACACGTGCTCACCCAACGAATTTGATAGTATAACTCATCCGAAGACGATAAACACGATGCTTAATATGTTTCACGAAGACCCCTCCAGAATAACTCATAATTTTATATGGTTATATAATTATAAACGGTATATAGTGTTACAGTTATTTAACTAGTTCCGCTGAACTAAGTCTAAATGATTTAAAGTATCCATGAATGATAAAATTCAGTGACGAATTCGTCTCGACAAACATAAATTTGCGATCAGTTTATAATAAAATGCATGTCTATAAACGCGTAATGCAATTTAAAACAAACTTTAAAATTGTGGCGCGTTTATCTCGAAGCTGCACAAGGGGTAAATAAAAGCTTAAAGGTAAGTTTTGCCAATATTTCTTCAAGATTTTTTGGTGTTAGTTGCTGCTATGGCCCGAATATATCGTTTATAATCATGGTATTGTTATAGCTTGGAAAATAGCACATATTGTTTTTTTCTTCCAACAAACATAATCCAAAACAGTTCCTTTCAGGGAATCTTTGGACATTATGGGTCAAACTTAGATTTCCTGAAAGTTCCGTTAAATTTAATTAATTACAGTGGCTGTGGCACGCCACTCCCTCTTTTTAACTATTAGTATTGTCACCATAAAGTGATAACCCCTTTAGCTAGGAACTTCAAAGTTTCTAGACACATTTGGTTAGATAATTGAAGTGCTTTCCCAAAATTTCAAGTTAGTTGTTCACAATTTAACCGAGTTATGACCCTTTTAACTTTAAGATTACGTGATCCAGCACTTAATCAGTGATATCGTCAGTCAATCAATGTCCTGGTTGGTTGGAGACTGCTTATAGGACAGCAACCGAAGCGCTATAACGCGAATTTCTTCGGTTCTAAGGAACTTCACTATCAGTATTCACTCAAAGTGATCAGATCGAATATGTTGTTCTGAATATCATAATCAGGTCATATGGGGTTGGTCATCAAAAGTATTTTATAGGAGTGTGTGAGTTTTTAGGGTCACCAGACTCATTTGAGGGCAAAAATCAGGCAAAATGGGCGTTTTCTAATAATAAAATAGGCGTGGGCCGTGGCGGTCTAATTATGAAAGTTAGCAGCAAATGGAATTCATTACTGTGTTCCTTGATGTATTTTACATCTAAAACCATCAATATTAAGATTAATCTCGGTGCTTTCTATGGTTTTAAGACAGATATTGTTCTCGAGCCAGATAACGCTCATTTTTTGGGCATTGGATTGCGGAGCGCCTCACATAAAATCAATTATCTCAATAACCAATTAGTTTTTTTACATGGGGTGTCAGAGCTACATATGCTTGGTGTAGCTCGTTGGGATAGTAATGAAATTCTAATTCCTATAAGTTGGGAATAAGGTATAGTTGTCTGTTCACACTTTCACAGATCACCCTCTAAAACCTACAAGGAAATATTTCCTGTAAATCCTCGGTATATAAGCAACATTTGACAGAACATCTTGTGGAGTGAGCTATGTGCCCATCCTTGGCGAACTCGGCGAATGTCCTTGCTGTACGGCAGTGTTAAACAAGGAACTGAAACCGAGGGGTTCCGTCCAGGCCCTTCACACTTTGTTTCTGTCTGGTTAAAATATACCGTTACAATAATAACTTTTACATGTATGGAAGCATGGAGAAAAATATTGATTTTTGGCTGAGCTACAGTCCCAGAACCGCACAAGGAAACATGCAAGAATTGTACCATTTTTTAAAAGAATTTAAATTTTGAACCCTTACAATTACATGAAAACCAATACATGACTAAAATCTTCAATCTACTTGATATTTTGTATCAGCTATCTCAAGCCCAAGGCATATATAACTGATACTATTCAAAAGAATTTGTACCAACTCCTTATATATTTTCTTCCAGAATTTTAAGAATCAAGTGTACAGTTTATTTAATTTTATGCACCCTGTAGAGCAGAAGGAAACTCAGCCATTTATACTCAATCTCTTTCATCCTTGCCTCAGCCCTCAGGGAGTATTCACGACTGACTTTAGTGATCTTACTCATATTGAACCCCTTATTTTTGAAAATTTGTCGAGTTGCTATATTTTCGAATATTTATTATAAATAAATATATATATTTATTTATAATAAATATTCGAAAATATTATTATATATATATAATAATGTTTTATCTTGACCTCTCCAAAATTTGTCCAGAAGTTACTACTTATGAGTTATGTCCATGTCTTTTAATCGATGTGCATCGTGCGTTCAATAAATCCAGCTTCGCAGCTTGAGCTACTTTTAATCATCTTTGACAGAGTCAACTAAATATTTTCATATTTTAGATTCTTATATCTTGTCTTTTATATTATGTGTTTTATAGGGTGGGCTAACAGTCAGTACCCATACGTTGACCTTTATAGCTCAGTCACTAAGTGCCCAATTGAAATAATTCTTTCTGGTATAACTTAGTACCACTACTGGTTCGAGGAATTTGTCAACTCGAAAAATATTCGTGTTCATTTTTTTCAAATGAAGATTCATTTTCGCATTTATTTGATAATTTGGATAGTCGGATCGAGCTAAATTTTATTCAATTGTGTTTGGCCATTCGAATTACGTTTGTCCTGAACAAAATTAGAGTTATAGCTTCTCAGATGACCGAGATACGAAGCATAACGAGTTTATTAATTACATGTGATCAGGTGATAATTGGCTTACCTAATCACGTGATAAGGTGACCCCGTTAACTACCCCGTTAAACATTATGGGAATCGTTAAGGCTGCCCAATTAAGGTGTCGTGTCACGGTGTCACATAATCACCCTATTAATTTTGCTAACGAGATACACAAATCGCTTGATAACTTCGTCATTTCTAATCCGTATCACATCATTTTTTTCAGATCAGATGCAAAATGTAAATATCTCAAATCTACCGTCTCAGAAAAAATTAGGCGTCCAACATGTTCACTGTTCAGAGAGAACAATATAGGTGTTTTAATATTGAATGGGTGTGGTCTAAAATATTTGAATTTTCAAATTTTGGCGACGGAATCCTCGAACAAGTAGGTACAGTATGCCATCTGCAAAGCAACAACTCTCAAATATAAAAGACGGCGGAGGTATAAGATCCAACGTATAATGGGTACTTACATTTGGCCCACCCTGTATATTCATGTTAACGTATATTATATAGAGTTGAGCTGGTATCAAGCATGGCACAGGTTGCTCTCAAATTTAACGAAGCAACGATACCACAGGGCAAAGCTCAATCCTACACTGATTTATGTATTTATCATTTTATTTATTTTATTTTTAAATGTTTCTGATTGGATGACAATAATTCTGCAGCAAAGTTTATTTTCTGAAAATTTAATTTGGCTCGAAATAAGACTTTTTGGAATGACTTAAAATCTACAGTATCCCCAACTTTCCTCTTAGCTGGGAAGGAAACGTTACTTTTACGAGACGAAAATGGTGCCATATATTTTGCTTATATATAAGCAAAATCTATTGCAAAATATATATCTCTTTTACTTTTGGAGATAGACCCGGCCACAGCCGGCAAGGTTTCCTGGGTTTGTCAACAAATGATTTGTTTATTATTACGTGTTGGTAATGGTATATGGATAAATCCGGAGCTGTTTCTAATTATAGATTTAACCAGATATCGAATCACTTACCTTACCAACCTGTTATCAGACAGCTTCATTACAACTCACAGACATTTGCCATAGCTGACAGCTGTAGACATGTGCTATACTGCTACAGTATGTTAGTATAAGTATAATGATAATATACCACCCACGTCTACCCACGTTGACTTCAATCAACCCTATGTAGTAGGTTTCAAAATAACAAATCCGTTAAATATCATAAATCATCGGTTGGGCAAGGATTTAAGTTAGCTGCATTGCGCGACAAGTTTGACTAGTTTTTTAAATCAAGATTAAATATTTGGGGTAAAATAAAACACCAACGAGGTCCCGCCACTCCCTTAAGTTCCTGTGCTGGAATATCAACCACACTCGGGACAAAGTTGCTCTGTAAGAAACAAAAGGGGAGATTAACATAAATTACTACTGTTGCTTTAATTCTAACAGGAAGGGGTATGCATAGGAGTACACAAAAGCTTAAAAGCCGGTGTAACCAATGTGATCGTATGAACTCCACGGAAGATATCGTTGTAGTTAAGCTGAAAGCTAACTACTTCGACCTAGACCGAAACACCTATCTAATCAATGTCTATGACTCACCCACTAATGGATCCTTCAAAATCGAGAGCATCTCTCAATACTCCGATCGCATTACTATCAATGTCAATATCCACTAATCCCTCAAGAAGGATTTCTACCAGTCTTGAATCACTAGATATCCAAGATGCACCTATATATTTTAAATGGAACAGATCAGAGAACCTCTCTGCCGATACAGCAACTAAGTTCCGGCTGGCACAGAGTGATCAGTTATTCAAAGACAAATTAATGGACTGCCTACTTAATCAACCAGTGAACACGGCAAACGGAGCTGCACAGCTTTATAATGAAGACGTAGTCGCAACATACCACAATCTTACCAGTAAGAAAAAGTGGTTTGACCAAAGCTTCAGACATGCTGAAAGGGAAACTGACAGAGCTGACAGAAATGCCAACAGTAACCCACACAGCAACTTCCTTCGTGACCAGCACTTTCTCAGAAAAAAGGAGTAACGATAAAGGGGAAATTTCTGTACGAGATGAACCAGAAGATATACGAATGTGGAGAGGTACAATGTGGATCAGTACAAAGATAAGGAATCATTTAACATCTACGATCTCCTCCTCTTTCACAAATTTTCCAATGATCTCTACAACCGAAAGTGTGAAGTGAACAATCACTCAAAGGATGATGTCACTTCTACTCCTATGTCCAACGATTCGCAGCCTATCAAGAAATTGGTCGACGAACTGAATCGCCACTTTACCTTACAGGAGATCAAAGATGCGACTAAAAAACTTTAAAACAATAAAAGTGTGTCCGATGATCTGATATCCAACGAGATGTTGAAAAACTCAAATGAGACACTTCAACTCGTCGCGGTAAAACTCTTCAATGCCTGCCTCCAGCATGGAACTTACCCCTGGAACAACTCAATCACAACTCCCCTTCATAAGAAGGGTAACCGGCAAAACTCTGATAACTATCGAGCTATTATTATTGGGAGCTGTCTCGGAAAATCTACTCCTTAAATGGCTGATCGAATTTAGAGAAAGAGCCTGTCCTGACCGACCCTATCAACATGTGCAGCTATACTCTACAGTTGTTATAGCTGTAGACATGTGCTTATAATGCTATAGTATGATAATATAATAATAATATACCGCCACGTCTACCCACGTTGACTTCAATCAACCCTATGTAGTAGGGTTCAAAATAACAAATCCGTTAAACATCATAAACTGTCTTGATCTTGATATTTAACTATAATATCTTAATATCTTAAGATTATCCTGGTCTAATACCTTCATATCATCAATTTTCATTTCCCCTCATAACAAGGCATTTAAATTTTAAATATCATAACCTGTTTATAACAACTCTCCTCATGCATTGAATTCAGAGTTTAGGGAATCGTTTACCCTATGTAGGAATCAGCGGCCAAAAAACAACTCTTTGGTCCTTCAAATGTTATAATTTTGGTACCAAAAAGTTGTTTATCAAAAGTTTATCAAAATCGGAGACAAAACGTTTTATGTCAATTACGAGCGTGCTAAATCACTCTACAGTCGATCTTCGAGATTGTTCTAAACGGGCCCCCGACAGTTGAAACCAACTTCAATCGATGTATTTTCGGACGCTGATTCAGAATCACCCCCTATGACATAGGGGTAAAATGCTCCCCTGACGAGATATCGGCGAAAAACTGTCTTGATCACGTGATATGACCGTATAAGGAAGTTAGTCTAATTTCTCGTTATTTAGGGTTAGGGTTTCAGTATATGCTTTTGCTAAGGATTGGGTTAGGGTCAGGCTTGGGATCAGATTAGAGGGTTAGGGTTTAGAATAGTCGTTCAGGACCAGCTAGAGAACGGGTTGAAAAAGTCACGTGACAGTCGAGTGTAGAGTGATTAATCATCATCCTGCCAATTACTGATGGTTTTTTATCTTTTAAATTTTTTAAAAATAGAGGCTGGGCCTGGTTGGCCCACGAGAGGATAGCATATGGATGCTTTGCCTACCTCTGGCGTATGGCAGTCTTGATGGTGCTTATTACGTAAACTAATTACAACTCACAGACATGATCCCTATGTAAGTATGTAGGAAACTCGGAATCAGCGGCCAAAAAACAACCCTTTTAAACGGTAAATGCCATAAATGTCTCGCCTCCTATAGTGTACCACTTATAAATTCAGTGAGCCGAACAGTTTGAAAAATCGGTTTGCCTGTTTTAAATTTAATATCCAGCAGACTTATTATTTCTCAGATGAAGTTTAAATTCCATCGTTAAGTGCTGATCTACACAGTGTGGCATTTTCCTATTAAGAGTACAGTGCCATTGTGAGGGATTATTAATATTTTTATTATTTATTTGTTAAGATTAGAATGGGTCATTAGAACCACCAGGCACCGTCTCGGTTTACAATGTTATATTATATCCCCGGCTCCCGCTCACCCAATCACAGTTCTCGTATCCTTAGTTTCACTAAATTATCAAGTTCGCGATCTCTCACTTACCAGATACTATCTTTAATTCTTTATATCAGACAGTCAGACAGTATCAGTACCTCTGCTCGACATGACCACCGTCAACTGTAGTTTATCACATGAGTTTTATAACATGAAATAGCTGAGATCGAGCAAAAACCTTCCACGCGTGACTTCTTATAATGATCGATTTAAACATCTGATGATGCTACTCGGCTGAAACCCTTACCAGATAAAAAAACCTGCTTCCTCTTTTCAGATGAGTTATTAAGTACCCGAGATTACCTAGAAACACACTCTTTTAGAGATTTTTCCAGCGTATCCTCTAAATTCACCTAATTGGTCCAATTTTACGTCTCTATTTTAAGAGGGGGAGGGGCGCCTATAGCAGGGGGCGCTTTTTCGGGGGGGGGGGGGGGGGGGGGGGGGGGAGGCGCAAAATGCAACGTTACGCCACTGCATCACTGCCGACCATTGTAAGCTTGAATATTGGACACATGCTATTATTACTTTATTATTCTGGAGCTCATCAGAAACTATAACATGAGCACCGAGCAGCCAATCATACTGATTAGATTGGCTATCAGCAACAAATTTGTTATGTCTTTATGTTGTAAAAGGAATCTAACTTCCCACAATTAATAGCAGAAATCATCTGGATACTCTTTAACAGTCAATTTTACCTAGTTAACTAATTAACATGCAAGCTTGGGAAATCCAATCAGCTCCGACAACTAGGAACCAATCATTACATATCCCGACAACTAGGAACCTCTGGAGATACTTTAAACATTCAGGTGTCCACTGATTTCACAGCTGTGCTGTATATATCACAATGCTGGCAAGCATGACCGTCGCCCAATTATATTCACAATACTATTTACCCCCTTTACTATTTACCCCCTTTACTATTTACCCCCTTTACTATTTACCCCCCTTACTGTTTACCCCCATTCTAATTCAATGTTAAAGATGACAGGAATAAAAAATAGTTATGTGAGGTTTTTAAGAAATTTGCGCAAAATACGCGCCAGCATGTTATACGAAATTAGGTAAAAAACCCAAAATCGCCATATTCAGGTGCCTTAAAAACCGTGTTAAAATTGAGTTAGAGATCTGAAACTTTGCAGGGCGTCTAGACGTTGACCAAATCGACTGTTAAAAAAATTAAAAGTTTCAGGAGTATCGGAAAGTGGGTTTCCTGGAACCCCTGTTGTACAACAGATTGTCGTGAAGTATATCTATCTATCTATCTATAGACGCTAATTTGGCAGTCAATTGGCAATCAATTGTAGCCTAGATTCAAGTGTCAGTAGATTCAAAAGTATAAAAGATACAGTCATTTTGAACCACAGGTCTTGAAGATAATCGTTTATACTTCAGTTTTCATTATATCAAAAATAATTTAACGTCATCATCATCACTTGATGACGTCATCAAATTCATTCACAGCTTTATACGAATTGTAATAAAGCTTATTGAATGGAAAAAGCGAGCGACCGATTTCATTCTCGGTATCAATTTGCATTTGCGGATGGTTATTCAAATTAATATCATTTCCTTTTATTTGGAAAAGAGAAACACTGGCAGCGGTCCACTCTACCCATGATTATGGGTTTTGGTCAAATTTCTACACTAATTAATTAAGACAAAGATGTTTTTAAAGATAATGATAGTTAAAACTCAACATAATAATTACATACAGAATACATTACTCGATATAAATCTCATGGCCAAAGTATTTGGCAATCTTAAAACAATTTCGTATTACTTTATTATTCTGGAGCTCATCAGCAACTCTTAAGCAACTATAACATGATCACCGAGCAGCCAATCATACTGATTAGATTAGCTATCAGCAACAAATTTGCCTTTATGTTGTAAAAGGACAAATCAGAGTGGTTTTAAAAAAATATTACTGTCGCTCATGCTGCGACTAATATACCAGAATTTATAAATATAATAATCAATTCTTGCGAAATCATGAAAATTACATGAAGTGTATTACCTGGGGACCCCAGGCTATTATGTTCATAAAGATTCGGCGGAATGACAGGCTGAGCGCCGCCCAGTAAGAAATGTATACCTGCCTGCCTGCCTAGGTCGATCTGGAACTAGTTAAAGTTTCCCCACGATTACGATCGTTTATATGTTACAATTAAGCTGACGTTGACAGCCAGTAAATACTGGGGTAAACGCCCCAAGATAATCTGAGAATCTGGGGTAAGTCTTAAGCGTTCATTTATGACATATCTCCCCTCACAAAGTCATAACACTTACCATCATCCTCCATTATACATTCTGATACTTCCGGCATCCTCCGGTCCTCCCATAGGACTGCTATACCCCAGAGGTAGGCAAGGAATCCATATGCTTGCTTTCCCAAACTCTCCACAAATAATAAAAAAATTACTAACCCAGATTATC
This sequence comes from Bolinopsis microptera, assembly GCF_026151205.1. Lineage (NCBI taxonomy): Eukaryota > Metazoa > Ctenophora > Tentaculata > Lobata > Bolinopsidae > Bolinopsis > Bolinopsis microptera. The sequence goes on along the minus strand of NC_087083.1, from coordinate 11,060,907 downwards.
TTGGAGCGCGCGTTAACCCCAATGTTTACTGGCTTGTCAATTTGTAACTCAACGTCAGCTTATTATCTTACTATATATAAAGCGAGACGATATATGTGTATATATCCCTACTATACCATTTTACTGACAGTACCACGGCATCAACTTTAACACGAGTTTCCGCAAAAAACCGTAAAAGATTTACAACTTAAACTTTTTTGACTGGTTTAAATGCTTTAATGGCCTTCAAATCAGCATGAAAAAATAAAAATTGGCCAGGGAATAAGAATTTTAGTGCCCAAAATTTGGACCCCCAGGCGCGCCCAAGTGGTTTCAAAAACACGAATTAAATAGGTAATAATTATTTTAGTCTCTTGAGTCTTGACACCACTTTAGGGTTAAACGGGTTCCTGACGGGTTCCTGCTATAGTAAATATAATCCAATAATACCTTGGCTTTTGAGTGCTACGCGCGATAATTCCCGACAGCTTGCTGCTGGAGTGAACGCGCGGCACGAAACAGCCAAGGTACTATTTGTTATAACTACTAGCAGGAACCCGTCTAACCCTAAAATGGTGTCAAGACTCAAGAGACTAAAACAATTATTACCTATTTAATTCGCGTTTTTGACACCACTTGGGGTACCAAATTTTGGGCTCTAAAACTCCTATTTCTTGGCCAATTTTTTATTTTTTCATGCTGATTTGGAGGCCATTAAAGCATTTGACCCAGTCAAAAAAGTTTCAGTTGTATATCTTTTACAGTTTTTGCAGAAATTCGCGTTAAAGTTGATGCCGTGGTGTCAGTAAAATGGCACGGATAAATAAATATATATATATATATATCGTCTCGCTTTATATATAGTAAGATTGACGGGTCGACTCGATGAACGTATTTGGTTTCTTTGTGGACACAAGCGAATGATTTTGATGCTGCTGATATAGCTTAGAATATATTAAATTTTTCTTGTGTCAGTTTACCTCAAAAACGTACTTCCAGAGACTGTCTTCGTGTTCAGAAGTAACAAAATCTGCTCCTCGTTTCCTTTGTTTTCCTCTTCTTAATCCTAAAAAATTCTTCATTTTTTCGTTTATGACCCTGTTAAGAAAACCAAACTTCGGTTCTTTCGACATGAAATTTCCAATCTCACCATTCTTTAATACACTTACTCGACAGAGAGCAAGTAAAAGGGCATGGAAAGTTTTAGCTTCGTAAGGTTGCCCCTTGATATCAGTTATTCCAGTTATGGGTTTCAACTTTCAATAGAACAAAGGTGATTCTGTCTAAAGGAACGTCGTTGAATTCACTAGGAATGTTGTCCAAGGGGGCCACTTCATTGTGGCACAATGCCCAGGCTTTGTATCTGTTTTTCGACCAGTTATTTTGATTCTTTGTCCCCTGACCCTCCGAATCAGCTGCCAGTAGCTGCAATTGATCTTCACTCAGTGGTCGGATATTCATGAATAAAACTGTGCTGAAAATACCCTCGCTTCCCTTGCCGGAAATATTTGAAATTACCAGCTCTCAGTGTCCACGAGTTTTAGTGCATATAATTATGTTATAACTATAAATATAATGGTTATAACATAATGAAAAGTATTAGTATTTTACATTTTTAGAATTATAGGAAACTCACTTCCCACAATTAATAGCAGGAATCGTTTGGAAACTCTTTAACTCCTAGTAAACTAATTTTCATAAATGTAATCACAATTCTCGTGGGAAGTGAGATTCCTATAATTCTAAAACAAATTCTGATACTCTTCAGTTTCACTATCTCACTATGTTATAATGGCTCTTGCTGACGTGGAGTTATAGAAACCCCTATAAAACTAATATTGATTAATTAAACGGCTGACAATTTTACGTAGTGAACTAATTAACATGCAAGCTTGGGAAATCCAATCAGCTCCTACAATCATTACATATCCCCGTCCCCCAACTAGCTAACTAGGATACTTTGAACAGGATACTTTGAACATTCAGATAGTCAACCTTGCTAGAGCAATCCGAGTATTTGGAACAAATATGGAACAACTGGTCATTGGAAGTTTTCCTTTTAATCCTTTTCTTAGAAGGAGTTTTTGCAACACCCAGTCGATCGATATGGTAATCAGTGATTACCTGCTGCTCCCGTCGATTCACCCTGGATTTAAATCAAAGATGAAAACCCTCGACCATGCTAGAGGTCCGGGGAAACTCCGGATCCTCCAACGTCTTGGAATAGTGATTCCAGAACGTCAAAGGAAATTTGGGAGGAACCCTTTCCTCACTGTCTTCCCGTCGAAGAGAACAAAGGGCTCGAGCGAGGGATTCCATGTTCAGTAGCGTCTGATTAGCTTCTGAGGCTGGATCTGCTAGGACTTCAGAGAGGAGGTTCTTGGTCACCGACAAGGGCTGTTCAGCAGCTTTCCGCTTCAGTGAGGAGAGGACTTCACGCTTCTGTGGAGCAGCGTTGTCAGCAGGGTGGTTGTGGAGTTTGGAGCCGAGGGATAAAGATTAAAGAGTTATTTGACAGGTTGAGGTAGGCATGATTGGGACACTTGGTAGGAGGGTTGTGCTTCCGGCATCGCCAAGCAGAGTAGATTGCTGTATCTTTAGCTTTCTTTCTGGGAGATCTGTCCTTCGATGAATTTGGAGAAAGCAGGCATGTTGAATTGAAACCGATACTCTTCATGTGCACGTTTCAGTATATATATACATATCACCGGAGACTCGCGGGCGGAACAAAATATTGCACGCGCACGCGCGTGCAATATTTCATATGTCCCCGAGGGCGCTAGCCCGAGGAGGACATATTTTCGTATAGCACGGAGGGCCCATCGGGCCCGAGTGCTATACGATTTTTCCGCCCGCGGGTCGAGGTGATGTGGATTATATCCACCAGCGTAAGCTTTTTCTTACAGATATTAGTTTTACTTTAGTTTCTTCAAGAGATCCATTTTTAATTTAGTTTCACTTTTACTTTCAACATGTTTCTAATAGTAATACGATAGTTCCGCCCTCGAGGCGAGGAATGATATCGTGTATATCCATCAGCGGGCGTTTATCACGAAGCTTCAGTTTGCGACAATCACAGCAAATTAATGTACAAGATTTCAGAAAAGTTACGAAAAAATCATGTTGCTTTTGGTTTAAGATGTAAAACAGGCCAAAATGACTGACTATAGAACGAAAAAGCGGCTGCTATCAAACAATGTTTCAGCTCATTGTTTCAGGTACATATTTTAATGTAAACGATCAAAATATAGGCCTCTCTTCCTCTCTCCTTCTCTCCCTCTCTCCCTCTGTCCCTCTATCCCTCTCTCACTCTCTCCCTATCTTCCTTTCACCTTCTCCCACTCTCCTTACGTCCCTCTCTCCCTCTATCCCTCTCTCTTTATCTCCCTCTCTCCTCCTCTCCCTCTCTTTCTCTCCTACTCTTCCTCTATACTTCTCTACCTCTCTCCCCTCTCCCTCCCTGGAACAAGCACCACCAGTCGCCACAGAGCCCTCTACTACCAAGTTAGTTGTCATTATCATGTCAGTTACCTGGGTAACCAGGGTTACCCGGGTAACCAGTTACTACAGTTTCTGTAGCAGCTACTGAGTGGCTGGACACTTAAAAGTAGTAACCCAGAGAGCTCGAGATCACAGTCTGATCATGGACATTTAATATGAAAGTTAAAGATCAAATTCTTAACATCAATTTAAATGGCAGTTTCAAAACAAAAACAGGGCAAAATATCTTTCGGGAACACAATAGAATAACACGTAAAATTTCGGCCTACATTTCAAGATTTATCGACTGAACTAGTGAAATGAAAATGGTAAACACAACTGAAATGGTAAACACAAAACAATTATCGATACTATAATAGAGATCACCGGCTTAGAATTTAGTCTGGACGTCTCCACGAATTTGGTAACCATAGTAACAGTGTGTCAGTGTCACGTGTTAATTATGAGCCAATCATGGCAAACTGCGTGACAACTGATATAGCGTCCGATAGAGGGTGAGCGATCAGAGTTTACAGTTGATACATTCTTTACATCCACTGCATATTGCCGTGGGAATTTAGAAACAGAAACTACAATAATTAGCTCACTGTACGATTATTGCAATTGAATTCATCGTTAATGAATTAAACCGGTTTCAACTATAGTTCTAAGTAACTTGTAAGTTGTTGTCTAATGGAATTTCACATGGAGACGATACAGAAACTGGAAATATTTTAGAGAACTCCGGGCTATATTGCTACTGGTCAAATTAAATGTCACTTGTTAGCGGGCTATATCATGAGCGGGCTGTAGAGATATCGGGCCCTTTGACAGCGGGCTGGTGAGAGCCCGCTATGCGAAAAAGCGCACGCTGGTGGATATATACCAGAAGTGCGGTTGTATATTAACAGCTGATCAGCTCTCGTACTTGTGATTGTATGTCTCGTATCGCTCCCATTGAATGCTTGGCTCACATCCTTGGATACGAGAACAAGCCCCTTTCGGACCCGGCTCACGTCCCTTATGTGAACACATGCCGAGAGCTCAAACACTTCTTAATATACTTCATAATACACAGCTACTTACTATTTCTAGTAAACGTAAGCGCATACCAACCACGCTACGTTATCGGCAGGCTGACAGTGTATCTTATCTCCACATCAGCGGGGATCTGTTTCTTGATTGCAGCTCTCATTTGTTAGTTGACAGCTTGCTCTTCGTTTGTGTCCCTTCAGGACTTCTACTTGTGAATTACCCTTATGATCAAGTTTCTGCTGCTGCTTCTCAAGATGACCTGTTCAGGGCTTCTAAGGACCTGTCAGACTCGGAGGGAAGTGGAAGCACCGGAGAGAGTTCCAACAGCAGTTCCTCTAACAACTCCTCCAGTGCAGCAGCGGCATCAAAGTCATCAATACCAGGACTACCGGACATAAATGAAGACATATTATACGTTAACAAAGAAGTTTCGAACTTTGTCTCGTACTTAAGAAGGCGAGGAAACTTTGCAGACAGAATATACTGCTCTTGTAACGAACGTCTTGGAGGATTCGTTACAAGACTAACCAACTCCCAAAATAGAGACCTCTCTATTAACGAGAACGGAAAGAGGTTACTCTGGTTGAGGCTCAAAGATTGCTTTTATAGATGCCTTGACCTACCGAACCCTAGCTCACTCTCAAAGGAACGGACTCTAAATGAATAAAACACACAGATTGCCTCCTGTCGCACAAAAGGTCACTATGCTCGAAAACCTCCCAATTTTATCATGGAACATCCACGACTCGGTTATGAGCCAAGAAGGGCCAAAAATGGAAGACAGTGACTTTGTCAACATCCTGACACAAAGCAGCGTTTTTTGCCTGCAAGAAACCAAACAGGAGTTTTTTCTCCCCAACTATGAGTGCTTCAACAGCACAAGAAAAGGCTCTCGATCGGGTGGAATTTGCATTGGGGTACATCGCTCAATTTCAAAACAAGTAAAGCTAGTCAAAACAAATTGCCCTGACTTCCAAGCTATTACTTTCTATCCCAATGATATGGAAAACAAGTTCACCATCATCAATGTCTACGACTCACCAGAGCAGTCGTCGTACAAGTCAAAACGCAAAGCTGGAGATGGCTCCCCTTACATGACAACATTAGAGCACCTCCTTGACTTTAAAGCTCAGAATCCCGATCTTGGAAAGATCTTGCTGGTGGGTGACCTAAATGCCCGTACTGGAAACACAAACTTCGACTTTGAAGATGACGACCCTAACTCTGAACCAGATGAAATCCCCTCCAGCCATCCAAAGACTAGCGGGAGAGTAAGCAAGGACCAAGTACTTAACTCTAGGGGTAACCTACTATTAGATTTCCTCGCTTGTAATCGACTATCGCTGCTAAATGGTAATACACTGGGAGACATCTTTGGGGAATATACCTCTGTCAACTACAATGGTGCCAGCGTAGTTGACTATATGGCAGTCACACCTGAATTGTTTGAATCAGTGCTGTCATTCCAAGTGCAGAATCTTAACAAATTTTCTGACCACAAGCCGTGCATCTGCAAAATAAGGCACAAACACAACTTGGTTGATGCAGAGGATCTACTAGAAACACTAGAAGACGCACCTAAAAAATACAAATGGGATAATGAGGACGAGAAACTTCAATTTCAGTTTCATGCGATCCAGAATTCGCCAGAATTTGTTCAGAAAATAACCCGAATCGCGGAAACCCAATGCACAGACAGAGAACAAGTTTTGTGTCTTAATGAAGAACTCGTATCTATCTTCCAAGACATTGCCGATGTTCTTCTTCCGACAAAGGGTCCGAAGAACAAGCCAGATAGGAAAATAGTGAGCGGAAAAAGAAAAAGGAGACAAAGGATGAAGCCCAAAGCTCCGTGGTTTGATGTAAGTTGTATAAACGGCAAGCGGGAGTTGAACAAACTGTCCAAAAGTTACGGCAAAAATCCTACGAATAAAAATCTCAGAGACTCTTACTATGAAAGTCGACGATCATATCGGAAACTCATAAAACTTAAAAAGTCTGCATTCATAGAGGACCTATGTAGTGACATCGATCGAGGCAAAAATATTAACTGGTCCCGTTTCAAGAGGCTTAAAGATATGAAGACAAATGGAAGCAAATTGGACGTCTTTGACATGCTTAACTTCAGCAAATTCTTCAAAGAGCTGTATAGTAAACCATCGATCAGCCCAAAGAAAATAAAAGAACTACAAGACGAAATGGACAGAGATGCCACCCAGCAAACACTCACAGAAATCCTTGACCAAGACATAAGCTCCGAAGAACTGTTGGCTTGTACTCGAGTGCTCAAGAAAGGGAAAGCAGTGTCGGAGGATTTAATCCCAAATGAATTTCTCAAACTCTCTGGAAAACATATGCAGTGCGCTATACTGCATCTCTTTAACCTATGTCTATCACACAGAGTTTATCCCTGGGGAACATCTGTTGTGACGCCTCTGCACAAAAAAGGCAACATCTACGATCCCAATAACTATAGGGCAATTGCAGTAGCCAGCAACGTGGGAAAACTGTTTGCAAGTATTCTCCTCCAGAGACTTATAAAATTCCGTGCTGAGACAAACCCTGACACCCCCAATCAACTGGGGTTTTGCAAAAACGCGCAAACAGCAGATCATATATTGACACTGTCGACTTGCATAGAAAAATATGTAAAAGCTAACAAAGGCAGATTGTTCTCCTGTTTTGTTGACTACGCCAAAGCGTTTGATACAGTCTGCCGGGAGGCACTCTTGTACAAACTCTGGAAACTAGGCATCAAAGGAAGATTCTTTGGTTGCATGGAGTTCATGTACACAAACTCCAAAGCAAAAATCAAGCTCTTGAACAAGCTCTCTGAAAAGATCGATGTTCTTTGCGGGACTGAACAAGGACACCCCATGTCTCCAGAACTCTTCAAATGCTTCATACACCAACTATCAGAAGACCTTAATTCTATGGAAAATGTCGAAGTACCGTTACTGAAAAGTACTAGAGTAACCCACCTCCTCTGGGCCGATGACCTGATTCTGCTGGCTCTCGATCAAGAGAGTCTTCAAAGAATGTTAGAAGTTTTACATACCTACTGTCAAGAGTGGGGGTTATCGGTTAACATATCAAAAACAGCAATTATGGTGTTTAACCGGGCAGGACGGGTGCTCAAGGACAGTACTAATTTTGTCTACGGGGAAATGACCTTGCCATCAGTGCGTGAGTACACATATCTTGGAATTACGTTCACACTCACGGGATCTTTAAAACTTGCCCAGATAAAGCTTAGACAAAAAGGGCTCCGGAGCTACTTCTCTCTCAAGAGTATGCTTGACCTTCGATACCTCCGGAAGACAACTGTGTTTAAGCTTTTCGACACTCTGATTGTTCCTGTTCTATCCTACGGGTGTCAGATCTGGCTTCCCATGACAAATTTCATGTCTATCTTTGCTTCGGGGAGTTATCCGGCTACTCAGGATACAGCAAAAGACCCCCTGGAGAAAGTTCACCTATCATTTATGAAATGGACTATGAATGTCAACAAATCGACTTCAAACACCGCTGTGTGGGGTGACACTGGAAGATACCCGCTTGCCATCGAGCTTACGTCCCAAGTCTATAGCTACCTCGGGAGGTTGGAGGGACTTGACAAAGAGGGATGCTCTTCTTTAGTAAGGCACGCTTACGCCGAGCAGAGGGATCTGAATCTGTTATGGTTCTCCCGGCTGGAATCCACCAAGAACACAGTGAAACAACTGACAGGAGGAAGTGATATCTCAAACCCGCTCGAAATCAGCGAGGCTATGAAAACCCTTTTCGTTCAACAATGGAACAAAGAGCGAAAACTCAACAGAAAACTAGGATTCTACAACCTCATCAAGGCAAGCTTCGGTTGCGAAACATACCTGTCGATCAACCTACGGCCACAGCAGACTAGGAGACTTGCGCAACTCAGAACAAGCTCGCATCAATACAACATCGAAACTGGAAGACATGGCATGCATCGACATAAACTTTCGAATAGGGCATGCAAACACTGTTCCACTACAGATGCGGAGTCACTCGATCTTCTTCTAGAGCTTCCTTTCCCTGATCCAATCATCGAAGATGAACTTCATGTATTGCGTACTTGCCCTCTCTATGAAGATCTTCGCCACTGTTTGTCCCAACAAAGTAAAACATTACTCTTCTCTGACATTGGACAGATCTTCGCACACCCTTCAACCATCGGAGACCTAGGAAGGTTCCTTACCAAAGCTCATGAACGAAGATTCCCTAAAGCGTCCTCCAAACAAATTCCTAACATTAACAATATTGCCAAATTATAATCTATGACTCGGAACACTTTCAGAAAAGTTCAGTTAAATTATTAAGTATTTTGAATCTCACTCTTAAGATTTACAGGGTTCATTGTATATATTATATATTTTATGACTTTTGGGTAAATTTAATTTTTTATATCTGGTCAGACATTACCATTGTAATTTGACTTTTGAATCGTTTAATCCGTTTAATCCGTTTAATACTAAACTGTCATGTGAACCCTTGGATGTCCGGCTGTTAGGATGGTTATAATATGGATCACATCACAAATGATACGTCACTGATTGGGCCATGTGATGTGATACCTGTAGGAGGCCAGAATGAGAGGTTCCTAGTTGTCGGTCACCGAATTAAACACAACTCTGGTGATCACGAGAGTCACACGTGTTCAGTGGATTGTGGGGTAATGAAAAAGCAGATGAGCTGGCCAAAACTTGCACAACCAGTGAATCCACTTTGAAGGGCCCAATACCACAATCTTATATCAAACTCCTGATCGACGACAAAGTCACCAGACTAAATCGGAAAACCTGGTTAACTGATGGTCCCAGACACACCAAACTGACACTTGGTCACAAACACATCAACATGATCAAAATTTTTAACACTACACTCAGCAACAACAGACAAAATTATAGAACTGCAGTGCTCCTCATCACGGGACATTGTGGCCTAAACAAACACATCCATACCATTTGCTAATCAAGCACCAGTTCCTATGTGCGGCGACGGGGAGGAGACTCTCTCACACTTTCTAGGACAGTTCCGGCTATTGCCCAAATAAGAGGTCAATATTTCCAGGACAATTACCTCTCCGTCAATGACATATTCGACAACCAACACATCTCCACTATTGTCAACTTCGCAAACCACACCAAACGCTTAATTGTACGAAAGGAGCTGGACCATGGACCGGTGTGACATATCGACTACTCACACTTCGTCTTAGTTCACCTTTCTCTTCCACACCCAGCTGCCACTTAAGCGTTGATCACTTATGACACATCTCACAACACTTACCATCACCCTGCAATACACATTCTCATTCCTCCGGCATCCTCCCATAGGACTGCCATACCCCAGAGGTAGGCAAAGCATCCACATGTTATCCTCTCGTGGGCCACCCAGGCCCAGTCCCTACAAAAAAAACGTGACCAGTCACACGTGACAAGTCACTCGTGACCAGTCAAACGTGACAAGTCTTAAATCTCAATCATCAGCCGTATACGCGCAGCATCTTTATAAAAGTATACAGGTAGGAAAGTATTTAGTATACAACCACCTAACCAGTCTAACTCTAAAGCTCTAAGTACTGTGAAACCTGTGGATGATGTGGAACGTTAGAAATGCAGGTTCCAGATTATATTAATATGACTAATATCATACGAGTCTTATATTTAAAAGTCAATTAATTGAGAAGATTGAGCAAGGTGAACCAGTGGCTGAGATTATAGTTATTATATAGTTATTAGTTGTATAGAACGGTATGGCAATCTACAAGCCTGTCCGTTCTCCGGGAAAGTGAACTTGTTTCCGGGGAAATTTAATCAATTTCCATTTTTAATCTCCTGTTTCGTAGATTGATTCTGTCACATTTGATTTAATTTAAAAAATAATAATAATACCGGGTCCCCGGACCGGGAATAATACCGGGTCCCCGGACCAGGAATAAGACCGGTCCCTGGACCGGGAATAAGACCGGGACCAAGATTAGGACCGGGACCAGGACTAAACTGGGACCGCAGGACCGGGATTTTGGCTAACAAAAATTTACGCGCAATAAACTATAATAATTTGATATAAAAACAAATGAAGTATCACAAAGCCCGTTTTGTTTGATGACTCTTAGCATATTGATCTGGTAAAATATAATGATTATTGGTGTTAGTTATAATATTCAAACAGTATGTCAGCAACTTTATTAATCAGTGTATTAAATTTCCAGAATTGTATAAATAGCCGTTGCATGGTTTATCAGTGCGACTACTTTAACTATTGGTTAAGCATATTCTTCTTGACCAATAAGCACCTTTTTTCATACCTTAGATAGATATTATATATCATCATTCATCATTTTATATTGTGCAATCTAAAAAAGCTTTTATTGAATTTATTTAGAATTTATCAGTTGCAGAATTCAGATTAGCAAATGTAGGCTACATATTATACAGTGAGTTGGTAGTGCATTATAAGGAGTAGCAGTAATTTCTCTCATCAGCCTTATAGCATAATCTCATAGTCATAGTTATATTCTAACCGGATATTTGTGATCTGTATCATGGTGGTTATATTGAGCTGGTCATGGCAGCTTGTCCTCAGCCAATAAGTAAATTATTTTTTTCTGTGATTGGGCCGTTGTGATACTTGAATTCGACCATTACATTGCATGTTGAGATTTTTTGGTTCACAGACTCGACAGTTTTGGATAATCAATTTTCTTCGCAGCAGTTGAAGTACGCATGACTTGGTACAAAAAATACATCAAATAACTTAGACCAAATGATGATTAAAGTGAGGTCACGGTCACATGACTAACACTGCAGTAATTTTGTTGCAGGTGTTATATTTGTTTTACCAGCAAATGTTCTTTCTGTATTTAGATATACTAGAGCTACTCGCGTCCAACAGACAATTTGCTCTACTTTTATAATATATCTAGCAAAGCGCTGATTAGATAGCATTACCGTTACCGACGGCTAGATCGATGGTTAATCACTCGGCAAGATTCACTAGTTTATCTAGAAAACTGATTAAAGTTTAAGCACTAGCAGGATTACCGGCCTAGCCACATAGCAACCACTTCCATGCCTCGTTTTAATTAGTCAAGTGACAGTGACAGACAGTTTTGAAGTCCTTCATATCTTGGGTAAAAGTAGGAATCCTGCAACGTGATTGGTAGATTAGAGATACAAATCAAATCAGATTTTAATTTGATGTTTATCTCACCGTGACACGTGGTGGAAACTGCTTACCCGTAGCAGTGCCCATATAATGTCGATCATTAACTTGTTGATCACTTTACTTGAGAATAGGGTGAGCATGCCTGCTCAGATCAGTTATTAAATTTCTACAATCAAGTTGAATTCTACAGTCAGGCTTCCCGCATTTCGGTCACTGTACTCAGTTACAGCTGAAGCTCTTGCAGTGCCCAACTTCCTATCATTCATGTTACGCTGCTTTATTTTTCATACAACCCATTGTTTCATATTTTATTGAAACATTTAAGTCGAATCTTAAAATGCAAATTTGTAGGTATCCGAAGACCAAATTTAGACTTTTTAATCGAGGGGGGGCACAGGAGGAGCAATTAGTGCAAAGAAACTGCCACTAACTGCTACTAACTGCTACTAACTGCCACTAACTGCTACTAACTGCTACTAACTGCTACTAACTGCCACTAACTGCCACTAACTGCTACTAACTGCTGCAATAACGGCGCGCGAATGCAGAATGTGTGGGCGCGATTGCTCCTCCTGTGGGGGGGGGGGGGGGGGGGTGGGGAAGAGACGGGACACCAATCACCAATATTTCTCATGAAAACTGTCGCTTTATAATATCTAATCGACCAAATAATAAAATTTTTTAGTTGACATATCATTAATGCGGGTTCTCCAATCCCAATTTAAATGTTGAGAATGGTACCAGATTGACATCCGCAAAAAATCTTCCTCATAAATGAAACATTATCTTCAGGGAAGACTAAACCCAGCTCCCACTCCTTTTAATCTAAATGTGGGGCATTTAGACTATCATGGTACGTGTTCTCACAGCTGTGGTTGGTCCATTAAAACGGCTGGCACATTTCCCACATTAACATTTAATAAGTTAATAGCCACTTTAGTAACCACGTACAGTTATATAACCATTTTTACGTTCAGGGTTAACGTGATAAATTGAATCAGTCTATCAATCAGATTATTAGTTACAAATTATAGTGGTGGCTTATAGTCAGATTTCGACTTTTCGTTGGTCACCCAATAATCGAGATGCTGGAATTCCTAGAATTCCTAGCACAGGCCACAGACTATCAGTTGCAGTGATGTCCACTAATAGGTACATTCCTTAAATAATGTGTTCCCAAGCTTCAGTTGCACCCTCTCTCGGCTATTGCCCGGAGCGGCAAACAGGTGGTGCGCCTTCAGATTCATATCGGTCTTCACCGGTCAACGCGGGAGAGCTCCAATGGTCAATTTGTCAATACAATGTTTACCGCTATCGAATTAGTGTCACTCAAACCTCTTCCAAACCGGCCGAGGTTATGTTTCTATATATGAGTATATGAGATTTTTTGGTTCACAGTCTGGACGGTTTTGGATAATCAATTTTCTTCGCAGCAGTTGAAGTACGCATGACTTGGTACAAAAAATACATCAAATAACTTAGACCAAATGATGATTAAAGTGAGGTCACGGTCACATGACTAACACTGCAGTAATTTTGTTGCAGGTGTTATATTTGTTTTACCAGCAAATGTTCTTTCTGTATTAAGATATACTAGAGCTACTCGCGTCCATGAACAGAAAATTTGCCCTACTTTTATAATATATCTAGCCAAGCGCTGATTAAATGGCATTACCGTTACCCACGGCGAGATAAATGGTTAATCACTCGGTAAGATTCACTAGTTTATCTAGAAAACTACTTTAAGCACTAGCAGTAGTCAGTAGCCGAGGTAACCACTTCCATGCCACTTTAAGTAGTCAATTGACAGTGAGAGACAGGTGAAACTAAAAGTGGGAATCCTGCAACGTGATTGGTAGATTAGAGATACAAATCAAATCAGATTTTAATTTGATGTTTATCTCACCGTGACACGTGGTGGAAACTGCTTACCCCGTACTAGCAGTGCCCATATAATGTCGATCATTAACTTGTTGATCACTTTACTTGAGAATAGGGTGAGCATGCCTGCTCAGATCAGTTATTAAATTTCTACAATCAAGTTGAATTCTACAGTCAGGCTTCCCGCATTTCGGTCACTGTACTCAGTTACAGCTGAAGCTCTTGCAGTGCCCAACTTCCTATCATTCATGTTACGCTGCTTTATTTTTCATACAACCCATTGTTTCATATTTGATATTGAAACATTTAAGACTTAAGTCGAATCTTAAAATGCAAATTTGTAGGTATCCGAAGACCAAATTTAGACTTTTAATCGAGGGGGGCACAGTGTACGCTGTTTAATATCCGTCCTGATTCGAGCATTTCTTTAAGTCCAAATAACACATTTTAATATGATCGTAAATTATTGTAAAGACCTTGAAACTTACAGCCCATTTACTACGGAACCTCCCACGGATTCTGTACCCTTATTTTAAGCTGTTTAGATTTAAGTTCTTGATATTCCGAGCATTCCAAGTGGTTAGTTTTGAATGGTCTTGACTGGTATTTTGATTGAGCCAGTCGGCTCATCTCCAGGTTTCACGATAAGGTGATAATTAACAAAGTTTTAGAATTATTTACAGGTTAATGATCCAAGCCTGCAGGAATTTAAATCAGACTTTCACGTGCGCTTATTTTAGAATTTTTAAAGTAATAAGATCGTGTGAAGAAATATGTTACTGTGGAGATTCGCACGGAGACAAGTTTATGCTGTTCGAGTTTTGTGTATTTGCAACGTGATTTATAAGACGAGTTTTCCCTTTGAAAGATAAGGAGGTTATCCCTTTGAAAGAGAAGGACGTAAGAATGTTTTGCAATATTGTTGTAGCATATGATTTATAAGACGAGTTTTCCCTTTGAAAGATAAGGAGGTTATCCCTTTGAAAGAGAAGGACGTAAGAATGTTTTGCAATATTGTTTTAGTAGCAACGAGATTTACGAAGACAATTATAACACTTTTAAGAACGAGATCAGATAAATTGATTTGAATTTTGCACGGAATTCAGAGACATTGATAATGATATTGTTACGATTCAGACACGTGAATGACGTCATGAATGCGATAAGGAATTATTTATAAGGTCGTATTTTCATCCAATAAGTGGCTTCGGGCTATTGACTTTTAGGCTTCAGACCCTTGGGTCTTAGGGCTTGGTTCTAGGTTCTTGTCTTTTGAGCTCTGGGTTCTTGGTTCTTGGGCCTTGACTCTTGAGTCCCAATGTTTGACGTTTAAAAGTTTGTAAGTTCCAGTACTGAGGGTACAGAATCCTATACTGTGACTCATTTTGTGACAAGTAGTATTTATACTTTACTCCACTTCGCTTTACATTAGTTTACGAACTTGTCTCAATTGTCCCCCCTCTATCTCGAAAGTAAAGAAAAGCTAAAGACACCTCTGACCTCGCCTAAAACTCTCAACTTTAACTCCTTCTACCAAATTACCCCCTAAGCCCACAACAGGAGGAGCAATTAGTGCAAAGAAACTGCCACTAACTGCTACTAACTGCTACTAACTGCTACTAACTGCCACTAGCTGCTACTAACTGCTACTAACTGCTACTAACTGCCACTAACTGCCACTAACTGCTACTAACTGCTGCAAACGTGAAACAGCGCGCGAATGCGTGGGCGCGATTGCAGCAGTTAGTAGCAGTTAGTGGCAGTTAGCGGCAGTCAGTAGCAGTTAGTGGCAGTTAGTGGCGGTTTCTTTGCACATTGCTCCTCCTGTGGGGGGGGGGTGGGGGAAGAGACGGGACACCAATCACCAATATTTCTCATGAAAACTGTCGCTTTATAATATCTAATCGACCAAATAATCAAATTTTTTAGTTGACAGATCATTAATGCGGGTTCTCCAATCCCCATTTGAATGTTGAGAATGGTGCCAGATTGACATCCACAAAAAATCTTCCTCATAAATGAAACATTATCTTCAGGGAAGACTAAACCCAGCTCCCATTCCTTTTAATCTAAATGTGCGGCATTTAGACCATCATGGTACGTGTTCTCACAGCTGTGGTTGGTCCATTAAAACGGCTGGCACATTTCCCACATTAACATTTAATAAGTTAATAGCCGCTTTAGTAACCACGTACAGTTATATAACCATTTATAAGTTCAGGGTTAACGTGATAAATTGAATCAGTCTATCAATCAGATTATTAGTTACAAATTATAGTGGTGGCTTATAGTCAGATTTCGACTTTTCGTTGGTCACCCAATAATCGAGATGCTGGAATTCCTAGAATTCCTAGCACAGACTATCAGTTGCAGTGATGTCCACTAATAGGTACATTCCTTCAATAATGTGTTCCCAAGCTTCAGTTGCACCCTCTCTCGGCTATTGCCCGGAGCGGCAAACAGGTGGTGCGCCTTCAGATTCATATCGGTCTTCACCGGTCAACGCGGGAGAGCTCCAATGGTCAATTTGTCAATACAATGTTTACCGCTATCGAATTAGTGTCACTCAAACCTCTTCCAAACCGGCCGAGGTTATGTTTCTATACATGAGTATATGGTCTGGTTCATTTAGTAGGTATATCGGTAATATTATAGATAATATTCCAGCGCAGGTTGAACTTTAACTGTTTAAGGTCAACTGTTTAAGTTGAACTTCGATTGTTTAATATAAGTAATACTACATATTTAACAGTCTTTGGAGCTTCCAGTTCCAATGGTTGTTATAATTAAGTAGTTAATAGTTATATTAGGATGCAGTGAAACTATCGTACTGCGATGAATGATCGTTTCCTTTAATCATTTGTTATATAGTAGTGTTGAAAGTATTAAATATCGGTAATATTAGAGGCAATATTTCAGCACAGAGCCGCTAACTGCGTCTCTGACGCTATGATTCATAGCGTGATAGTCAAGTTGTCATTGATCCTCCCCAATATTGTAGAGTTGCAACATGTATTGCTCATTTCTTTGTTGCATCATACTCGTCACGTGATGATCGAGAGGTTACGTGGTCAACTTTAATGCAGTCTTTGCAAGCCGTTAGCAGTGTTATTAATTAAAAAATCATTAATTCTAAAATTAAACGATAGCTGTGATACTAATTATATTTGCTCCCCGCCCCAAAATGACGGGTCATTCATATGCTTAGCCACATTTACTTGCTTTGAGTTAAATCTTTAATCAATTCATGACAATTGACACACATCAATCCGAGGACCTCTACCAGAGCACAAGGTCCTTCAAACGAGACACTATCATATTATGCCCCTTCATCGGTCCAACAGTAACACTGTTTTTAGAGAGTGCTAGGATCCGAAGTCCGGAGTCTTTGCTTAAAAACAGTTCAATTCGATTTTTAAAGGAACTTGAAAGACTTATATGTGTATAACTAAGGTACTAGTCTTTGACATCGAACTAGAATTGTTTGAAATTTCGGTGAGTCTTAATGCCTGATAGTATTGGGGGTAAATAGTAATAGTATTGGGGGTAAATAGTATAGAATGTATTATAAGTGCCACGGTCATACTTGTCAGCACTGTGATATTGTGAATTATCGTGCGTCAATGGTGCGTCCACGGTCCATCGCTCGACAAGTCGACAGAGGTTTTTGTTTGTTTATATGTTTCACCCATGCATCGAGGATTATACGTCAAAGACCTCTATTAAACGTTTATTAAACGTTTATGAAACGGAGGACCTCTACTAGTCGAGGACTTAAGGTCTGTTGGGCGGTGCCCTTCCTACTAGAGACTATCATATTACGCCCCTTCCTCGGTCCAACAGTAACGCTGTTTTTAGAGAGTGCTAGAATACGAAGTCCGGAGTTTTTGCTTACAATGAGACATGCGTGATGCGTTTTATCCTGACTTGAACATTATGTGTTACAGTGTTAATATAAGGTGTGTCCTTCGAAAACTCAATTTCGAGGATACAGTACCATGGTGTCATATAATGGTGTTGTTTTTGTTTTGTACCTTTTCTTCCCGCAAGTGTACTACACTACCTTACTACAACCACCAGTATAGCAATTGATACTTCGTACCAGCCTAACGTGAAAACTTAAAAGGCCATCAAATTGTTCGACCCACTCATGTATACTCAAACAAGTTTCAATAGTATATCTATCACGGTTTTCGCGGGAAGTCGTGTTAAAGTTGAAGTCGTGGTATCAGTAAGATGGCAACAAATATATATCGTCCCCTCTTTATATTTTAAAAAGAATCCATTTACAAACTCTCAACATTTAAAGCTATGATCGATCCCTTAATCGGAATTCGGAAAGAGGTGAGGTAATCAGTCCTTTCTCCAGAGCAGTCTTTTCTCCCAAAGCAACGTGTTCCAGTTAGAATTTAAAGGTTAATATGGCACATTAAAGAATCCTTGAAAGTCCCTTTGAAAGTCCACCTTGTACGATGTTGCAAGGTGTGTTTCCAGCTGAGATTGGAGATGAATACTGCATTAATCAAGACACCTGTCTCAAATCTAGCAGTTACATCAAAACTGACTGAAAAGATCGTACTTGAGCAGTACAAACAAATATTTACGGGTATCAGTCAAACAAAAATTTCAGTTTTATGCCATCTATTACAATAAAAATTAGGGTAAAACAGTTCAATTCGATTTTTAAAGGAACTTGAAAGCCTTATTATATATGCGTATACCTAAGGTACTAGTAGTAGTACTAGTAGTACTAGTAGTGGTACTGGTTGTCACTCTTTAAGTAGTTTAGATATAGGTTGACGGAGCAAAGGGTGGTCGTGCTGTGGCAGTATCGTGTATATACTTATATAATCTGGCTTTGGTTACAAATAAAAGCACTTATTATATGGTTATGACAAGCTGCATGTCTACTTTCTAGCTGCACAATATATTTGAGCATAGAACAATTCTAGCGGGGATAAACCACGTGACGTCCTAATAATTCCACTTGACGCCATCACAATACCACGTGACGTCCTAATAATTCCACGTGACGCCATCACAATACCACGTGACTCCCCTGTACGAGTGAGAGCGGTAGAATGTTAGATGGTAGCTTTCTAGAAATTTCCTTGTTACTTTTCTGTTACTTATATAGCTTATAATTGAGTAGTTACAAGTAGTGCAGTTTTAGCTAGAGTCTAGACACCTTACTTTTACTTTTAGATTACGAAACTCTGATAACTTAAGTTCCGCGATTGAAGTATTGGTTTTGAAAATTAAACGTTTCAACAGCATCGTTATACTGGGCGGCGCCAGACTGTCACTCCACCATATTTTCATTATGAACGTTAAAGCTTAAATAACTCACGTAATATTCGTCTCCGAATTTCACAAAAATTTCAGAGATTATAGATATGGGTCAAACTTAGATGTCCTGAAAGTTTCGCATATTATATATCCCGTTTTCTTTTTTCGGGGATTCCACCACGTGATCTTTTTATCACACCATGTGATCCTGCTAGCACACCACGCGATCCTGCTATCACACCACGTGATCCTGCTATCACACCACGTGATCCTGCTATCACACCACGTGATCCTGCTATCACACCACGTGATCCTGCTAGCACACCACGCGATCCTGCTATCACACCACGTGATCCTGCTATCACACCACGTGATCCTGCTATCACACCACGTGATCCTGCTATCACACCACGTGATCCTGCTATCACACCACGTGATCCTGCTATCACACCACGTGATCCTGCTATCACACCACGTGATCCTGCTATCACACCACGTGATCCTGCTATCACACCACGTGATCCTGCTAATGTGGGCCCCTCTAATTCTATGTATCTAGATGACGGGATACGCCGGATACGGAAATACTTAACTTCGAAGTGTGGAATCAGCAAGTTTTAACTCTATTCGGTTATCCTAAATAATTTGTAGAGAAACCTGAAAACAATTAAAAATCAGTTTTGTCTTGAGTATGATGATTTGTCTGAATGTCAATAAAGAAATACCATTTCTTATTTATTTTTTCCTTTTCACCCTTTTGAAAAAAGGCAATAGTGAAAGGTTACGAATGGAGGTTTTTGCAGAAAAACGTGGATTTTGGAGATTGCAGTAGGTGGGTCTGAGTATGTCGTGTTCCTTGCTTCCGTTCGTTACCAAGCAACGAAAAAGTTGCGCGCGCGCGCGAGGATTGCTTGCGGAGATGTGATGTATAGATAGCCTGTGATCTATGAATGCGCGGCGCGACTGTGTTTTAATGTATATGATGCATGTAATGTATAATATTACTATAAGGTAATACGCCCAATTTGTACGTGGGTGGCACGCGTAGTGTATTGATGTGTACACGAGTATAGTTGACCTTTGCTGATAATTTCTTGAATTACAGATACAAGTTAAGTTCTACGGCAATTGAACTGAATTTGTTCCTGTATTTGATGCATAATTTATCAATATTATTATCATGAAGATTGAAGTGAGCTGATTGGAGCTTATACTTAAATTTATAGTAAATGTGAAATGGAAATCTAGCGTCCGCCAAAACGAAACAACGGGCGCAATTCTTGTTAGGACGAAGCTATTGTGTAAAAAATTAAAATTAAAATTATACACTAACGTATTCTTTTTAGAAACCGCTTCCTTCCTCTTCAGTGATAACGTAATATGTGAGTGACCCCTAATCTGTATAACTATAAGATTTATTCAGACGTTACTCATACTCTCATTGCATCTTGACCTATTATGGTACCTTAATAAGGCCCATACATTTTGAATTTGGTTACAACAATTTTGGTTACCATTATTCTCAGAACTGAACTTGAGCTGTAAACTAATTCCAGGAAATCCTTTTAAATTATCATAGAGGTTCAAATAGAAAGCCAAAGCAAATTCGCAATAGTAGACTAAATACTGAACCCTCTAATCTGATCCCAACAGCCTAACCTTAACCCAATCCAGCTAACAAAAGCATATGCAGAAACCCTAACCCTAACGAGAAATTAGACCAACTTCCTTATACGGTCATATTAGGACGCAGTTAAACTATCGGACTTTAAAATATATTGACTCTGTTACAATTAGATCGTTTCCTCAAATTATTTCTTATATAGATTTTCGCCAATATCTCACCAGGGGAGCATTTTAAGTTTAACAATAACCCTATGCCATGGGGGTAATTCGGAAGCAGCGTCCGAAAAAACATCATCGGGTATTATAATTGACGAGAACCTATCATGGGAAGATTACATTAAAGCTCGTAAGCGAACTTTATAAAATCATTCCACATCCACTTTGTGTGCAAAAGCTTCCAGGCACGCGCATTCCTTGCCCTGTTAGTTACCTGTCCTTCCAAAACCAAACTAGCAGGACAAAATGTCATACACCAAATGGGCATTATATTTTATGAATTGTTTTACATCTTTTTATTCTGTAAAATGTGCTAAAATTAAATTTCTTGTTTCATTGAACATTTTTTGTTCCATTGATTTAAGTTGGTTTATTTAACTGTCGGGGGGCCCTTTTAGAAAACCCTCGAAGGTCGAGTGTAGTCGTAGAAATAGAATGATTTAGCACGCTCGCGTTTCAACTAGATGTATAATATTTGATTAATATTCTTATAAATATAATGCGTTAATATTACATATGAGCATAAATATGATATGTTAGTGTGTAGCCAGTAAATATATTATACAGTTTGGAGTTTAACGAATAAACAATTCAGCTGATTGAAACCATCGTTTTCTTAGTCATACCAATAGCATTAGCTGTTTTACTGCGTTCCCACTATCTCACTATAAATCGCTGATAGCCTAAATTTAAAAACCTAAATTTAAAAACCCAAGTTGCGTAATTCTACTTATATATTATATAAGTTCCACAAATCTATTTATTTTTAAAAAGTGTTTACTTAATCCATAATTGATACTTTCATAATTCCAATTTGTGTGTCCCTCTATATCTGCATTCTGCATCCCCGAATGCCTTTTCAAGCCCATGATCACGTGAAACATATCCAATGACATGAAATTGAATAGAGACCAAGAATTACACATCAAAGACATTACATTATTTTTTTGATTGGTTTTTATTCCGTTAGGACAGTGCTATAAAACAAAAAGGGAGTAATCTTGCAATCGCGATGGTATGATATACTATATAAGTATATAGTACGTGGTTGACAAATTCCTGCATCTGTGATGAGTTATTTGACTCATGAATCGTTTAAATCGTTTAATCATTTAATTGTTTAAATTTAATCCGTTTAACTTTAAAATTATTACACGTTCCTTCAGCAATACTCTAATATTAGAAGGCTTTTTAAGTTGTCAGAGATGATGGCTGGGTGATAAATGGGACACTTTGTGAGGAAGTGCTCTTAAGATTCTATGTTGCACGTGATATTGTCACTATGTTAGCAGTGAGTGCAATTACGAGTTTTGAATATTTGTCTAGCACAAAGCCCAGACACTTTGGCGTCTAGCTATATCAGAGACGTGCACCACCGCGATTCGCCGCCGTGTATGTAGATCGATGTTAAGAAATCAATTCATATACATCAGTTACACAACCAAATTACCATATAATGTAACTGAAAACTATGGAATTAGTTCTTGTTCCATAACCCAGCTAATATACAGTAGTTATAGCGTAATGCTAAGTAATAGTACAATTTTCATCTTATAAATCATCGAAATGTCCTCACAGACCGAGATTTGAATATCCAGTAGTCAGACCGCCGCCGCCTAATTTAAAAGTAACACGGCGCACATCTCTGAGCTATATAGTTAATATTGTGGCGATTTGACATCTCTTCTGAAACCACTTACATTTGAGAAAAATAAAGATGTTCGCAACTAGGAACCGACCGTTTCCGGTCCGGTTTTAAAGCTGCTTAGCCGGATATCAACAGGAATTTTCAGAGAATTTTTATAACCATTGAAAATTCGATATCAGACAATCAGGTCCTTATATTTTAAAATATAAGGACCCAATACACGTTTAAATACACGTTTAGAACTATGCAAGAATCGTTTAAAATTAAGCAAGAATCATGTCTCCCTCCAAAGTTTGCGGTCACTTATAGCCATCTCACTCGCTCCTTCTAGGTCTATGTCAGTGTTTCCTGTAAACGCTGCAGCATCTTCCAGCAAACGTTTCATCCAGTTCTTTCTTGGACGACCCCTAGATCTCCTCCCATGCGCAGGGGGCCAGTTAAGCAGGTACTTAGGAAGCCTAGTGTCTGGCATTCTGGTGACATGGCCAAACCAACGCAGGCGGTTTGCTCCTATGTACATCTCAACTGGATTTATCTTTGCACGCTCCAGCACTTCAGTGTTTCTAACCCGATCGAGCCATCTTATCCTAAGTATTCTCCTCAAGCAACGCTGATGGAACACCTCAAAGCGATGTAGCTGCTTTTTGGTTGTGTTCCAAACCTCACTACCATATAAAGATATAACAATATTGTCAAAACCGCTACCTTATAAATCCTGATCTTTGTATAAGACTGGATGTTGCGGTTTTTCCATATATTACTCAGTTGATTGAAGGCTCCGGAAGCTTTCTGAATCCTAGCTGACAGCTCACGGTCGATACAGTGTCGACACAGTGTGTAGTCAGTGTAGCTTACGTTGCAATTATCGAGCTCTGTTATCTTTTGTAAATTGCGATAAGTTCAGTTTGCTGCTACCGCGTAGTTAGCCTTTGCGTGTGTACTTGTACATTCCTATACAAGTACACTATGGAGGATGATCGTAAGGTGACCCAATCTCTGGACCAAATTCAAGGATTCGAGTATGATGAACAGACAAAATTGAATCACAGTTGTACTAAGTGGTTCATTGCGCTGGGAAAAGAACTGAAAATAGACGACATAGATATTGGTGGAGATATGGACAGAGAAATATTTATGGCTCCAACTGTCTATAAAAAGCATCTGGCACTTCGGCTTGTGGAAGCAATAGACCTCGTTCAACGGCATGAATGCCAGATGGCTAAAATGGAGGAGATCATATATTTCTTGAAGACGGAAGCGTTAGAAGACAAGGATAAGTTGATCAGGCTGCAGGGCCAGCTGCTTGTGCAGAAGGACAAAGAACTACAGTTGTTTAAGACGTCGGTTAAGGAGACAGTGCAAACAACAGTGGAGTAAGGGATTAAGAGCTACAGTGCAACTGTACAACAGAACAGTGCAAGTGGTACGGTCTGCAACAGTAACATCCTGAAGAAGGTGATGAAGAGTGTGGCTGCAGAGGAGGACAGGAGCAAGAACCTGATTGTGTTTGGGTTGAAAGAAGAAGAGGGAGAACAGCTTCCAGCGCTAGTAACCGCAGTTCTGGAGGAGATTGGGGAGAAACCTCACTTCGAAGCGACTAGAGTCGGCAGGAAGAGGCCAGGTAGTACGACTATCCGACCAGTAAAGATCACTGTCCCAAGCTCAACAGCGGTTCAACAGATTCTGATGAAAACAGGAAGACTGAGGCTAGTTGAGACCCACAAAAATGTATGGATCTGTCCAGATAGATCTAGCGAAGAACGAGCAACGAGGAAACATCTGGTTACCGACCTGAAGAAGAAGAGGGCTGAACAGACTCATCTCGACCACTATATCCGGTACGGGAAAGTCTGTAGCCGTGATAAGAAACCACCATGAAGCAATTCATGTCTCTCGGACACTGATCAGTATTTGAATGAGTATTGTGTATCTTAATAGTTTTCGGACGTTATCTGTATTTGAGAGACAATTTTATAATTTATATACGAGCTATTTCTTGATTGTTTCACACTTCATATTTCATAATTTGTTTCACACTTCATAATTCATAATTTGTTTCACACTTCATATTTCATAATTTTATTACTAGGTGGAGGTGACGTTATTGAGACTTTGGGCGGCCATAAACCTCGTGTTTTAAAAGTTGTCCTCTGTACTTGTTTCACTGACCCACGCTTTATAGCATTTATACATTTCGGCCCATTTTATATGTTTGTTCGATTTGCTGTACATTTGTATATTTGCTATTTTGTAAAAGTTTCAAATCAAATCAGTACCGTCGCTGGAAATAATTGTATCTAAGTACAGTACGTAAAGTCACTAACTTGCTGCACTGGCATGTCTTCAACAGTGATGTTCACTGTGGCTTCTTTCGTGTATGGCCGTTGAGAGGTTGCTTTACCATAATGACCATAGCCTCAGTCTTTTTACCATTGGGACACCACTAGTTGTTGCTTTCTGTTCTTAACTTTCACCAGGAAGTATTTTAAAAACACTTAAATTTCACCAGGAAGTATTTTGAAACACTTAACTTTCACCAGGAAGTATTTTGAAACACTTAACTGTCACCAGGAAGTATTTTAGAAACACTTAACTTTCACCAGGAAGTATTTTAGAAACACTTAACTTTCGCTATCAGTAATCTTCAAGTTTAAATCTTCATGTTTTAAAGATCACACAAACAGGATTAAACAGGACTACTTCGGTGTCACTGAACTAGTTAACTTGATATAATTAGAACCGACCTGATATCCGTCTTGAATGATGCAATTTAAAAATATTTCTTTTAAAACTTTTATTTATGATGGTTTCAAAGTCGAGAAAAATTCGCGAATTAAAAAAAAGAATGTACTTCTTTAAAAATATAATCAGAACCATTATCAAACCCCTTATTTAAGTCTCCAGTCTGCGCTGAAGAACAAATGAACATAATCACAATGCTGGCAAGCATTACCGTTGCCGTTATATTCACAATACTATTTACCCCCTATACTATTATATCCCCTTTATTGTTTTCCAGGCATTAAGACTCATCGAAAGTAGTTTAGCAGGTATATTTAAGTAAAAAATATTCTAATTCAATGTTAAAGATGACAGGAATAAGAAATAGTTATGTGTAGGTTTTTAAGAAATTTGCGCAAAATACCCGCCAGCATGTTATACGAAATTAGGTAAAAAACCCAAAATCGCCATAGCAATAAGCTTTATTACAATTCGTTAGCCGTGAATGAATGGGAAAAGCGAGCGACCGATTTCATTCTCGGTATCAATTTGCGTTTGCGGACGGTTTCTCAAATTAATATCATTTCCTTTTGTTCGGAAAAGAGAGACACTGGCAGCGGTTCACTCTACCCATGATTATGGGTTTTTGTCAAATTTCTACTATTAAAGCTCAGAATTCTTTATCTAAAAACCCATTTTTGAATTTTTTAAATCGGTGGTTCGGAAGCAGAGTTTGTTTGTTTGTTTGTTTGTTTATAGAACCCGTCCCCAATCTCGTATCGCCATCGGAAAATGACTAAACTCAGGTCTGAGTGTGAATACGGGTGGTACCTGCAAGAAGCAGAGTTTATTGATGAATGAAAATTATTATTTTAACACTGCTTATATTTTCATGATCAGAAAGAACGCAAAAATTTAAAATATGTCTCCCCACTGTAGTAATAATTATGAAATATTTTAGGCGATTATTACTTATATAACCATGCATCATGACGTCATAAAACTAATCATCGGCAAGTCTGCACTAAAAGTTCAGCTTCATAACCGGATGGTAGTGGTATAATGGCTGAAATTATTTAAAAAATTTTTTAAGTACGAGTCAAGGTTTGTGTGATCACAACCATGATGACAGTAGTATAGCTAGTGGCGGGCCATAACCAGCACCTTTTAAAGTTTTAATAAGTCAGCGACTTACATGCTGGTGCAATCGCTGAAATTGCAATAAAAATCCTATAAAAAGTACGAGCCGAGCTTTTTGAAACAATGGTTTAGATAGCAAAGTCGTGTAAAATATCAAATCCATGGTTCATTTCATGGTGGATATCAGTTTTTAGAAAGTAGTACTAGTATCGGATTCACTATAAGTGCTCTAGGCGTTTCGGTGTCCCTTATTTTGTTTACACTTGGTCACTTTTCAATATATTTTTATGGTTCTTCTAGCGAATTTTTATATAATTTCTGATAAAATGATATAAATTTGTGCAACAATTTGAAAGTTTATTGATAAACAAATTGTTTCTAGTCACATAATCCAAAATTAAGTAGGAAATTGGCTTTCAGGATTGAAAGCCAATACAAGAGTTCATGGTGTTAGCTTCGCGCAGGGGGAAAATACCCCCCCCCCCCCGGTTGCTAAATCAACATTTTAAAACCTTAATGAATACAAAATAACTTTTAATAAATGCTTATAATAAATGCATTTGTTTGTTGTTTGGGGACCGGTTTTTTATACCCGGCCAATGTTTACAAAATAATATAATACATAACAATATAATTTTATTTAATATGCGTGAATATGAAAATTGAAAATGTTGATTACGTCTATTCATTAAAAACAAAAACAGAAACTTTAAAAATTAAAACTTGTATATCATGATTTATTATCATATAGTGACAAATAATTTGATTTGATACGACAGATGATCACACGCACTGTTTTATAAGCTACTTGAGGTTAAAACAAAAAAGAATAACTGAGCCCATGTCTTATCAGCACCTGCTAGCGCTATCTATATGATGCTATTAATATGACAGTGAATGGGCAGTGAAAAAAGTGGCATATGGTTGATAGTGACTAGTGTGCTAACCGTCTGGTTTTATTTATTCCTTAGTTTATTCTCGGTAGTTGATTTGTTGTGTGCCTGATCTTGTCGATTTACGTAGCCCGGGTAAATTATGTAACAGAAAAGGTGGCCATTCTTCATCGTTTCCTGAGCTTTGTAGTTCTATCATTACACGCTTCGCTGATTTCTTATATATGCTTATTGAGAAAATGCTAGATGGGCAAGTTATGCGACTAATGTTGTGCTCGGTAATAGCTAATATAGGACCTTTATACAGAACACTAGCGCGTAGATCTGGTTGAGAGAACGTTCATGTTAGCCAGTCGATATTGTCGTCATAAGACGTGCCATACTTTGGTATATCGGGAGGAAATAAGTCTTTTATCGACGACGGCAGAAGGCCAGGCATGTAAGTTATCTTGTGCATCAGAGTCAGAGCATTTTTTATGATGACCCCGTGTACAGATAATATTTCGTACTCTTTAAACGTAGTTTTAGTATGATCCGGAAGCTTACCGTCCTTGTAATAGTAATTCACGTAGCCCGGCATAACTGCTCGTATTCCCTGCTTTTGTTTAGTGAACAGTGATTCAATATGGGATTTTGCAGCAAAGCCCCAAACTAGTGAACAGAAATTTAAGTGAGATTGTACAAAACTTTGGAAGATCTGTAAGCGTGCTTTGATTGGTAATTTGCGTTTTATTTTGAACATAATGCCTATAAACCGTGACATTTTTGTTTTGACGGCTCGGATGTGGCTGGCCCATTTTAGTTTGTCGTCGACGATAACTCCTAAAAACCTGGCCTCCGTTTTGCGTTCTATAGGAGAGTTGTCGATACTTACTTGTAGAGACGATAGATCTACCCGTCTTTTTGAAAATACCATATAGCAAGTCTTCTTCAGATTAAGAGCTAGGCCGTTCGAGTTAACCCATTTTATCAACACGTCAGTGAGGTGGTTTACTTTGGATATAATGTCTTGTACATTTGATCCGGTGATAATAATGTTTGCGTCGTCTGCGTATAATATAAATTTAGCTAGGTTACTGATTCCTGGTAAGTCATTGATATATATGACAAAGAGCAGGGGGCCTAATATGCTCCCTTGTGGAACACCGTATATCATAGATTCTAATGATGAATTGGAGCCGTTTAGGGAAACAAATTGACTGCGACCACTGAGGTATGACTCGAACCATTTCAACGCAATGCCACGAATACCGTAATGCTCAAGTTTCCTGAGTAATGTCGCGTGATCTAGGCCGACGTCAAATGCCTTGCTATAGTCTAAAAGTAATAAAAGTGCTATTTGGTTCTTATTTAGAGAATGCAGAATAGAGCTCTGAGCATTGAGAAGTGCGTGCTCACATGATCTTCCTGGTCGGAATCCGTACTGATTCTCGAATAGAGAGTTATTCTTGTCGAGAAATTCTAAAACGCGTCTGTGCATTAGTTTTTCATAAATTTTTGAGAACGAGCCCAGAAGCGAAATAGGTCTATAATTCGCTACGTCGAGTTTACAACCTCCTTTGTGTATAGGTGTAACTTTTGCCGTTTCAAAGCTTTAGGGAAAGCTCCCTCTACAAAAGATGTGTTAACTACTTTTGCTAAGGCGCATAAAAAATTTTGGCATGTGCTGGCTATTTTCAAGGGCTCAATCTTTGAATCGAGAGTTGCCTTATTTTTTAGGCCAATAATAATTCTATGAATCTCGGTGGGCCCAGTAGGTTCGAGGTAGATAGACGTTGGACATGACCCGGTCAGATACTCCTGGAACCCCCCAGGATCGAAGGTCTGTCGGGAACTGATCTGAGACTTGATGTTGGCTGCGATGCTGGAAAAGTAGCCATTGAACTTTTCAGCGACTGCCGAGTTAGTACTCAAGATCGTCCTGTCAGTATCCCTCAATCTGATTTGATCAGATCCCCGTCTTTTTCTGTTTAGCAGGCCGTTGATTATCTCCCATTGTTTTTTGGAACAGTCCTGATATTTTTCAAATTGTTTTTTGTAATACCGCTCCTTGGCAATGTTAACGTGTTTACTGCAAAATAGTTTCATTTTATCGTATGCAGCTATGTTTTCATCAGTAGGCTCTGTGATATTAAGATGGTATAATTGCTGTTTACGTGCACAAGCTGTTTCGAGCCATGAAAGTATCCACGGCTTCGGATCAGACCGTTCATTTTCACGACGATTACGATTACTCTTAACGGGGTATGCAGTGTTGTAATGTTTCATGTAGATTTCTGAGAACTTGTCATACTGTTCACTCGCACTGCCTGATTCCCGCGCTTCCTCCCACGTCTCCCCTTCCAATAGCTCCTTGAACATAGCATTGCTGGCTTCATTCATAGTACGTGTTTCACGGTATTTTGTGGTATCGGTCCTATTTGAGTGTGTGGTGTGCTTTTGTGATACTGCACGTAACTTTATAGTGGTCAACGTTGCAAGATGATCGGAGATGTCGAGTTTTAACACGTTGCTACTTAATGTGTTTTCAATATTATTTGTGTACACATGGTCAATAAGGGTGGCACTGTGGTCAGTGACTCGTGTTGGTTTTGAAACAGTTTGAACAAAACCATATTTTGCCAGTGTGTCAATGAGGTTCTGGCTTGAGGAATCAGTGTCATATTTAATAAGATCAATATTTGCATCGCCATGAAACATAACGTGTTTGCGTGAGTGTCTATCTAGTCTATTAAGTACGTGATCGAGTAAGCTAATGAACTTATTTGTATCTCTTGACGGTGATCTGTATAAATTTACTATAACCTTGGTTTTGTTAAAACCTTTGCAATTATGAATTTTGACTAGTTGGAACTCGCCACTCATGTCTTCAGGATCCAGAGCTAAGTCAAGACGTTCAATTTTATCAAAATCGCACACACGTTTGTTTATATAGATTGCTAACCCACCTCCTCTCCCCGATTTTCGTAAAGGTGCTTGTATAACAGGTTCGTGAAAACCCTCGATTGTGATATCATCAATACCATTAGGCAGCTTATCAATGTTACAGTTAGTTTCATTAAAGCATAACACATCACATTTTGAGAAGGTGTGGATTTCTTCTCTAAGATATGTTATGTTTTTTGCTAGTGATCGTATATTTAATGAAAAAACTTTCAACTCGTCTTTGGCGGAGTTTGTGACGTTTTTAGGTTCTTGATATTTGCACTTGGTTAAGATTTCGCTTATTTTATTCCAGTATTCGTTGTTCATGTCACTATTCTGATCTAAACTATTGCCGATGGAATTTATTACGTGCGAGCGATCATATGGATTGAAACTAAGACGTGATGCGTGAAGGTGGTCGAACTTATCATAGAGATCGAATGTCTCTACATTGTAACCTGGAATCATTGATTCGCAACATCTGATGCAACCTAACGTTTCCTGGAAACATTTCCTATGCACATGGCCCTCGCACCATGCACAAGTACGCAAGTTAGACTTAGAGTAACACCAGCCCGGACAGGCCGTGCATTTGATTTTAATTTTTTGACTATTGCTAACTTCACCGTTTGTGTTCATGATGTTTTTAAATTTCGTTGTGAATTGATTAATCAAAATAAATGTTTATGATAAGGTATATAAGAATATATATGAAAGTCAGACCTGCTTCGCGAAAACTAACAGTTTTGTGAGCTAACAGATCCTGACTGATACTAATTTACACTAACTGATTAATAATCTTAACTATCTAAAACTAACTATCTAGCGAGTGTGCTAGTAGAGCAGCTTAACTTTGACTGTACTGTACTAAAACGTGTAACTTTAACTTGACTGTAGCTTAACCTCAACTGTACGAAAACTTGCTTAGTTTGGAACTTGTAAGACCTCGCCTACAATTGCACTCCGCATTACCCGTCCGTTAACAAACAAAAAACAAAACAAAAAAACTTTCATTAGGTGTGTTGATGTGTAATCAAAATATTATGTCAAAGATTTGTGATGAATATGAGAGTTGGACGATATATGTGTATGACTGCTAAGTACTAAAATTGTCTTTGATTAAAATTTCGTAGCTGAATAATGGAGATAGTGGTAAAATGAAAATCTTATCTGTAGTATTGCTATTTTAGGGGTGGCAGATAAGAAGTGGGCCCATTTATGCATCTGATTGTTTCTGATTGTTTAGTCGTGAGAGCTTATTTGTGACACAATTAAATTGAATTAAATTAAAACAGCACGTGATTACATGTGCCGTATCGTGGCCAGGAGTTGACTCGTACATATATCACCAACAGAATCTCCTACCAAAACTAAACTAAAAATTCTCCAGCGTGTGATCTATCCTCAGTCAAAATATGACTAGCATAACACTTGATCTACAGATCATAACATTTCATTTCCCGATAACAAAAACTGTCTCAGTCGCAAGAGTTGACCGATCGCAACCACTGACGCAGTGGCCAGGTCCAGTTCCTAAGGCCGTATCCCCTGCACTTGCCAGTTTTGCGGCCATCTAGCAGTTCTATGGCGAGCACGAGTTGGCTAGAAATCATCCTCTTGGCTGCTAGGGTTAGGTGCGTGCCTCTGCCGTCTGATCTGTCCAGAACCTGATCCACATGCTTCGAGATGCGGTCGCGTGTGAGTGCTGCATGTGAGTCAAAAAACTCGAGATTTGGGATAACACATGCCAACTGGTACATTATTCGATTGAAGTTGTTGACTTCACAGTTTAGCCAGCCACGGCGTGTGTGAAGTATCGAATTCACGACGAAAGTCGAGTGTGAGTATCTGGAGCAGTAGTACTTAAGCTTTTTAGAAGCCCATTGAGCGAGTGTTAGGCCAGACATTTGAGGATTGCGACTATCTTTATGCTAGGGTTGCCAGCCGATATTATCGGCCGATAATTATCGGCGATAATTCTCCAAAAATCGTTATCGATTATCGCGATAATTTTCGAGAATTATCGCGATAATCAACCACTTTTTATTAGGGAAAAATGGCACAGATTTTCTAATCTGTTTCTTTGTTTGTAGAGTAAAACCCCAGTGCTAGCATAATTTACAGTGTGATGGTATGCTGACGTGCTGTGTAGTGTGTATTGTGGATGAATTTGTGGCAATGAAAATTTAAATGTTGCGTTATCGCATCTAAGTAAGTAGGTGGATTGAACTTGAAGGTTGTATGCTCAGACGTAGAGATTGTTGTTTGTTGAAGCACAGAAAGGAACTCAGACTACAACAAGACTGCAAAAACCGTTGGAGCTCACTGTGCAGTATGTTGGCAGTTGGAGTGATAACTGCAATGCAGTGAACGACGTTTTGGTTGAATTGGAGCTAGGTAATCTAAAACTGGATGCTGAAAAGACTGAGTTAGTTAAAGACATTATCAGTTCTGTGTAAAAGAGACAAAAATCTCGCTCATGCAGAAGTGATTCTTCAGTTTATTGACAGCCGGAAAAGATATAATTGCTACATTTTCGATCTCTTCTTGAAGTTGATAGTCTACGTACACGATATGTTAAGAGAAAGATTGAAAGAAGCTTAACTTTGTATCGCTGGTAACGTTCTAGAATTATCACGAAGTAACTTTAAGTCCCTGCACCAGCGGTTGTTCAAGTAGTAAGAGACAAACGGCGACTGGTTATCAGGACTTACAGGCCATTCGACAACTCGGTACCAATGATAGATACCCTTGCTCGGGAGATTGACCTATTCACAACTAACAGGCAGAAAACTGACACTATCTAAGAAATACGCCGTTAATTATATTATATCGTACCACGCCAGCAGACTTTTTTGAATAAACTATTTTGTAACTTGAATGAATCTTCGTTAGATATGCTGATTGTTGATTTTCTACATTTTATGCCATTTTGTTACTATATAATGATGATATTGCAAGGTTACATAGCATAGGAGCATAATACAATATGTAAGTACGCAGAGTGCAGACAAATATTACTTCAATTATCTTGCCAAATTTATCGCCGATAACCGATATTATCGCGATAATTTCGAAAAAATTATCGATTATCGCGATAAAAAGAATTGTACCGATAATGGCAACCCTACTTTATGCGTGCTTAGGTCGTTGATTCCCATCGCTAGAATAACATACTTCGAGTACTCAAACTCATGCTCAAAGTTTGGCAGATCTGTGAGGTAGTAGTTCTTTTTCCTGATGCAGCGGTGACCGCTAATTCTGCCAAAAATGTGCTCCGGGGTTGAACTGAGGATGGAATCGGTGACAAAGAGTATGCGATGCTTATTTGTTGCAGTTTGTGGCGGTGGCTCGTGCTGCATGGGGGGTGCGGGAGGTTTCATGGGAGGGTCAACGATGTGACGGAAGGTGAAGGATATCCGTGGTTCCTGTACGGCTGGGTCAAAAAGAAGCTCATGGCTCCAATCATTCTGTGATTGAGCACTCATGACATGGATAGAACCGTGCTTTAACTTAACTCTGTGCTCAGATAGGGGTCCAACTCTGTTTACAAATTCGAGTTCCCTAGTGGCCCCCACAGATATAGTGTATATCTGGCTGTCACTCTTGATGTTGGTTTCATTATCTGAATGAGCAGGGATTGTCGCACGACCGTCTGGGTAGTATGTTAGGAGACAGGAGTAGGTATCAGTGTTGAAATGTTGTACCTTCGATTTCAAACATCCGACATCCAAGGTTAGCTCTGCACTCGAAGTCCAGTCCTGAAAGAACTTCAGCAACGATCCGTTTAGTTGATGTGTCCGATGATTCCCGCACCATATAATGACAACACTATATAATGACAAGCACTTTATAATGACTTGTCACTATATAGTCCTGTCATTACAAAGTGCGTTTTGCACACTATATAATGACATGTGAGACGGCTGCAAATTTACCTAAAAGGATGTGACCCATGCCTTCAAATGGTAAGGTCGCGTAACATCGAACGTGCCACAGATCATCACTAGCTGATCCGTCATCTCAAATATTTTAAGGCAAGCTGTGGAAAGGATGTGATCCAAGTACTCAAGTGGAAACATGAGTACTTGTTGGAGCTCGTTGGTGTCGTTGGAGCTTGTTATCATGTGGTGGTAATCGTATATATAGGGCTCAATGAAGGACAAGCTATATCAATCATGGCTACTCCTTCTGTTGAATACACTACTGGTAAACGAGGAAAGGACAACGCTCTCGTGGATGGTCAACGCTACACCTTAAACAGAAAGAGGAACGGAACTGACGGAGTCACGAAGTCCTACTGGATCTGTGTTGTTCCTGGCTGTCAGGCTCGACTGGTACTTCATGAACAGACAGTAAAGAACTCTCCGAACCACAACCACGATGAACAAAGAGCAGAGATCGTGGTCCATCGCTCTAAGAAGATGATGAAGGAACGTGCAGCGACATCGGACACGGTAATCACACTATATAATGACAACACTGTATAATGACAAGCACTTTGTAATGACAGCTGATCTTTGTCATTATATAGTCTGCAAAACGGACTATATAATGACAACACTATATAATGACAAGTTTATCTTATATCGACTTTTCCTTACTTTTCTTTAATTCTACTTTTAGAATATTACTAAAGCAAATAATCTTATTTAAGTAAAATGTATAACTGTCATAGAAATATAGTACAATCGAAATATCATAAAATCCCAATATCGTAAAACCGATAATATCAATAATCAAATGTCGAATTCATAGTGCAGCAGAAACAGCAGAGAGATAATCGATGACTTCGTACTCCTGCGAGCAGGTCTGTTTGGTGTTCCCATCCACGTGGACTCAAAGTAGGATGTAAAGGCATCCATATCTGCGGGGAGGGTAGGTCTAAGGGTAGGACCTCCGCAGTGAGGATGAGTATCCGGAATCCCAGAGAAGGAGGGGATCGCCAGTCGCAGTGTTGAGGTATGAAGGGGGAATTGACAGGAACTCGAGGGATGTGGGGTTGTTTGGCTGTCTGTTCGCGGCCGCTCGTGCTGTTCGTACCATCTTCGAGAGGCTGCTGGTCCGACATCCAAGGTTAGCTCTGCACTCGAAGTCCAGTCCTGAAAGAACTTCAGCAACGATCCGTTTAGTTGATGTGTCCGATGTCGCTGCACGTTCCTTCATCATCTTCTTAGAGCGATGGACCACGATCTCTGCTCTTTGTTCATCGTGGTTGTGGTTCGGAGAGTTCTTTACTGTCTGTTCATGAAGTACCAGTCGAGCCTGACAGCCAGGAACAACACAGATCCAGTAGGACTTCGTGACTCCGTCAGTTCCGTTCCTCTTTCTGTTTAAGGTGTAGCGTTGACCATCCACGAGAGCGTTGTCCTTTCCTCGTTTACCAGTAGTGTATTCAACAGAAGGAGTAGCCATGATTGATATAGCTTGTCCTTCATTGAGCCCTATATATACGAGTACCACCACATGATAACAAGCTCCAACGACACCAACGAGCTCCAACAAGTACTCATGTTTCCACTTGAGTACTTGGATCACATCCTTTCCACAGCTTGCCTTAAAATATTTGAGATGACGGATCAGCTAGTGATGATCTGTGGCACGTTCGATGTTACGCGACCTTACCATTTGAAGGCATGGGTCACATCCTTTTAGGTAAATTTGCAGCCGTCTCACATGTCATTATATAGTGTGCAAAACGCACTTTGTAATGACAGGACTATATAGTGACAAGTCATTATAAAGTGCTTGTCATTATATAGTGTTGTCATTATATGGTGCGGGAATCTTATACCCCCGCTTGCCAAAGTAGGTCACCTTACGGCCATGGCTGCTGGGCTCTGTTATCGGGATTTGATGGAGGATTTCGCTGACGGATAATTCTTCAAAATTAAAGTCTTCAACAAAAGAACATACCGATTCAGGGAGGATGTCACCTGTCCAGTCGCTCTCTCTGTTCAAGTTTTCCAAGTCTCCGTCATCCGAGTACGGGACTCCTTTACCGGGGACTGGGGGCCAGTCTTTGACACGTGCGTTCAGAGCAACAAGTTCGTCAACTTGTTTCTGTGCTTCTTCCACGAGACATGAAAAGTGTGACAAGGTTAGGTCATGAGACGTGGCAGCGGCTTCAAAATCTATACACATATTGTCTGCCAAGTTAGATTTTAAGTCGAGATTAATCTGCGACAGATATGTGGCTTTTAGATTCGGGTTAAATCTAGCTTGTCGTTTGTGAGACAGAGATCGTAGGTAATTTGCCTCGAACTGAATCTGCTCAACAGACAAATTGCCAGCGATCAGGAGTTCGTTACATGTTTTGCTCGAAAAAGAGTTAACACAGTAACTTAAAGTCTGGGTAGAAGAGTCAATCATCTTCTTACCTTCGAGAGATGGCGAGTTGGAGGTGTAGGAGTTGTCCCCTTTCCCAGGTGTAGCGCCGGGAGAAGAGGACGGGTGGCCCACCTCCGAAACCAGAGCTGGAGACAGTGACTCAGGCTCATTAAAAGAAACGAAAAAAGCACAAGAAGCCTCCGGTTTCTGCTGGCCCCCAGTCATGCTGTACATATATAGGCAAGGTCGTATACAAGCGCGATTCAAGCAAGCATTAGCAAATTGATACGAAAGTTAGATAGATAAAGCTACACACATTAAGTTTCGTCCTTTTTAATATTTGATTGCCATATTTTGCCTAAACGCTTATTTCTCATTTTATGAATTTATTTTGAGGCAAATGGATCAAAGGATTTGGCAAAAAAAGAGCGTGCACTGGACCGAGCTCATCATGGTACTGAACCGCTACTATACAAACTTCGATTAAGAGTAAACTGCACTTTCAGCAAAATTTCATAATCCATATCATTAATTTTACTGATTGAGTGTTTCGAAGTTTAATTATTATACGTTTGACAATCATTGATTTTACTATCTTAATAGGAAGCAATGAACGTGGCGGAAATTTTCACGAGGCGAGGTGACGTTTGTATCAGTGCGGTACTGGCTGTTTTGATTATCCTATCAATGTGTTTAAATATTTACACTTTGAGAAACATTTGGAGAGAGTGGAAGCCGACTCATTTCATGAACCCGTCTCTCAGAATCGTATTCAAGTAAGTAAACGTCCGGATAGGTACAATTTTATATGGCTCGCTGGCAATTCTTCTGCTTGATTCCGCTGCAATCTATATGTGTTAACTATTTAAATCTTCCAAAATTAAAACAGGGCCTTAGATATCGAATTTTTTTCTTCTAAACATATCGAGATTGCAGAGATTTGAATGAAAACGAAAATTTAAGAACCGAAACCTGATTTTTACACTTTCAGCACCTCTGTCAGCGATTTCCTCTACACAATATTCCCAATGATTGCCTCGTTGGTGAGCGTAGCTAACTATAGATACATGGGGTCAGGATGGTTATCTGAAATTGCATGCAATGTCACTGGATTCGTGTTTAACGTCACTCTCAGACATGTTGTTCTCTCTATCGCAGGTAAGAGTTTGATGTTGAGTTAAATCTGTCAGTTTAAAAATTTGTACTGTTTAAATTTGGTTAAATTGATGAATTAGGATCGATGCTTCGAAACTAACAATTTCTAGAGAAATTCAAATTTATGAACTACGAAATTATACAGTCATGGAATCTGCATTTAAACATTGGCGTCATTAACCACCATTTAAAGTGGAGCCGAGTATTTGGTCAACCAGTGAATCTGAGGTATCATAATTGGAACCCGGGAACCGGTGTATCCATAGGATCGTCATCACTAAAATGACTTCCAAGGAATGCATCATAATAACTACAATGCAAAAATAACTACAATGCATCATAATAACTACAATGCATCATAATAACTACAATGCATCAATATCTACAATGCATCAATATGTACAATGCATCAATATGTACAATGCATCAATATTTACAATACATCAATATCTACAATGCATCAATATCTACAATGCATCAATAACTAAAATGCATCAATATGTACAATGCATCAATATTTACAATGCATCAATATTTTCAATGCATCAATATCTACAATGCATCAATATCTACAATGCATCATAATAACTACAATGCATCAATAACTTCAATGCATCAATATCTACAATGCATCATAATAACTACAATGCATCAATATCTACAATGCATCAATATCTACAATGCATCATAATAACTACAATGCATCAATATCTACAGTGCATCAATATCTACAATGTATCAATATCTACAATGCATCAATACCTACAATGCATCATGATAACTACAATGAATCCAATGGTGATAAATAATAATGTTTCCCGAACTAATGTCGACATAAATCATTCATAATATCTTATGATGTTTATGCCGGTATCTTTTTTATTATGTCTTGATAATTTTACAAATCAATATTCCCCAATAGGGCTGAGTTTGATCCGGCTGCTGGCAATAACCCGACCAATGCACTTCAAGAGACTGGTCCAAGGAACCTTAGTATCCCGATACATGATAGTCATGTGGATCCTACCGATACTTGTTTCCATTGTGCCATTCTTTAAAGGAGCCAGATATGTTTACAGTCAGTACATTGGACTTTGCACCTGGTCCGTCCACGAGGTATGAAGGCGTCAAATATATTTTTGCACTACATATTTGTATATTTGCAGCGACCAATTTCTAACGACCCAATAAACATGCTTTAGTTACAATAATTATTTTTGCAACTGCAATTCCGAGTTCCGACAGACACGATAACGCAAGGTTAAGGCTAAAGATGGTTTCATATTCTATAAATCGTTTAATCCGACTAATCTGTTTACTCCGTTTATTCTAAATGCTTAACCAAAGCATTAACCGCAACTGAACGGGAAATACCCCCCCCCCCCCCCCCCGGTTGCTAAACCAACATTTTAAAACCTTAATGAATACAAAATAACTACTACTACTACTACTACTATGTCGGAGCTAAGTCCGATCTACGCCAGAAAACCCCCTCCATATATCCCTGTCCCGCATCAGGGTTCGCAGTTCCTCTTTAGAGTTTGTCCCAACTTCCTTCAGTAACATAGACAAGTAGCTTTGTCTTGGTCGGCCTTGCTGTGCTCTACCGTGCGTAGGTTCCCATAAGACTAAATCACTGGCAAGTAGCTCAGGATGTCGGATGCAGTGTCCCGCCATTTTTAATCTCCTGCTTCGTAACTTGTTTGACAGCCTTGGGAGGCTACCATACAAAGTTATATTGCTGACCTTGTCCTTCCATGAGATACCCAGCACCATACGCAACATCTTTGTGTATGTCCCGTCCAAACTTTTCTCTTGAGCCTTTGTCAGTGTCCAGGTTTCTGATCCGTAGAGCAGTACTGATTCACAAGCCGCTATGAACAATCTAATCTTTAGGCTCTTTGACAGTTTGGATTTCCAGATATCCTTCAGTCTATGTAGGGCACCCCACGCTTTTCCCTTTCTAAAATAACTTTACTTAGTTTAACCTTTAAAAACCTTTTAAAATATATTTGCAGCGACCAATTTTTAACGACCCAATAAACATGCTTCAGTTACAATAATTATTTTTGCAACTGCAATTCCGAGTTCCGACAGACACGATAACGCAAGGTTAAGGCTAAAGATGGTTTCATATTCTATAAATCGTTTAATCCGACTAATCTGTTTACTCCGTTTATTCTAAATGCTTAACCAAAGCATTAACCGCAACTGAACGGGCAAGTTATATACCTACATAAGATCTCTTAAGCAATTCTTGACAAAATATAATGTTCTAAATCTTTTGGAAACTTCCAAACAAAAAAGTTTTTACTTTTTGTTTTCAATCACTATACTTTCCTATCATCTCAGCTACTACCAGACGGAAAGTTAATTGTCTGGGGCCACGTGTTTATGGTAATTATACCTCTGATGATACCCGGTGCTCTGATTCTGGCGCTATACTTTGCTATAGTAGTGGAGATGATTAAACTTAGACATAAACGGAAACATCTTCAGAAGGTAAACCAATCTTTTTGTGAAAATATTGATTATTCCAAGCTCAAGTTTTACTCAAGTTAATTTCAATTCTTCAAAGGGAAATAACTTAATTAATAATAATCGTTTAACTAACAATAATAGTTTTTAGGGCTGGAATAAGATCTCAAAACCCTACCTTACGTCGGATCAGTCGTTGGGATTAAAAAGTATGGATACCGCGAAACCGTGTGATGTGTTGGGTTCAACCTTAACCATAAATGGGTGAGTTGGCACAGTGCCATAGTTGGCACAGTGCCACAGTTGGTAAAGGGAATATGTAATGCAACTGTCTTTTGAATTAACACAGAAACAAAGTGCAAACTGTAAATAATTTAATATCTATGCACATCAGAAAGAATTATTCAGTCGAGCACTCAGGGATTGAGCTTTATAAGCCCACAGGTTTGCATAATGACTTATTACATGGTCCACGGCTCTGTATTAGCTATTTTACCACCTCTTTTATTTTAAAACAGGAAAACAATGATTGGAGACGGACCACCATGTTTGGTATCTAGATCCAAAACAGACGTGACACGTTCGAGAAGGTTGACCCAAGCAACGTACACAACTTTGACCGTGATGACCGCCTTTTTGCTGTCGTATCTACCATACTGGCTTGTCTGCATTGAGTTTCTGTGCAAATATGTGCGGTATTACTATCTTAATGAACAGGTTATATTTCAACTTTGATTTGAGGGTTGTAAAATTCTGAACTGTGAAATCAAATATTTGAATTCTGAATTGGAGTTTTGAAATGGTCAACATTTAAAATTTTACAAACCGGGCTGCAAGGTAAGTTAGGAATTTCTAATTTAATCTTATTTTTCAGATGACGTCAACATTTGACATCCTCTTTTTCAAAGAAATCGAAATGAAAGGTAATAAATCTTTAGAATATATATCATCTTTTTTGCAAAGCCATGGAACTCTTTTGGATTCATTCAATCTTGTTTGTATCAAGTTCAATAAATTCAATTTTTTGCTGTAATGTTAAGTTTCACATCAGTCAAACGAGTTAAACAACTCTGACTACCGATTGAAAATTTCCAACTGAATATCTTGCAGATTTCTCCCTCTTGGTAATGGCAAGCTATACAACAATCTTGGTAAACGCATCAATAAACCCTATGATTTTCATAATATCACTGTTGAGAAAAAGCAAGGGTGACATGGACTTGGAGAACAGACAAGAACCTGATCAAGTCAACTGTAACATTGATCTAACTCGGAAAAGCGTCAAACCCTGTCGTAGCACCGAAGAACAGAAATTCAGCAATGTATGATATAGCTTGGCTACATATTTTGTACATTTGACATACCTTTCTAAATGAAGTTTTCTCAAATGCATTAAATTGGAAATTGGTTATTTCATCTGACGGCTTATTATCTTTAATTTCAGGTTGACTAATAAAAGCGCTCGAAAAAGATCACTGATGGATGTACACTTCCCATTAATCCCAGTCAGATTTCATATTATGGTTAAACTTAGAAATAGTACAGACAATTGTTATTCTAAATTCTGATATGCACCAGATAATAGATTTTAAACGTTTTTATCATTTTCGTCCGTACTTTTGTAATATTGCCGATAAAGTAAAATAATGCAGCTGATTTTATTTTAATTTTTGCTCTAAATTTACTACTACTCAATTTAATTAACTAATTTAATTTAAATTACTACTTAATTTAATTACTCCAATTTTAACCGCTGTTTTTATGGGTGTTTGTAGCTTCAACGTTGAGAGTGAAACAAAATGAATTATCCAGACTTTGATAGCTTTAATGTGTTTTTCAGAATTGGTTGTTTTTATTCTGTATCGGCCCCACCACTGCAAATTATCAATCAATTGATTGTTAGAACTACGCATTAGTGCATACTGTATAATTGCCATATTATTACTATTACAAATATGAAGTATTTGTCCAAGGTCTTGATCATAGAGGGTTCTCTTTGTCTACATGTAAACTATATGTACTATAACATCGTTTAATTTGTTACGCTTGTAACCTACATGTATATAGTGTATTGTCCCATATTTTAAAAAAATTTCCTAGCTACCACTACCAGTACCAGTAGCCCTCTGCTAACAGTAACTCCCTAGAAACCCCTTCTGTAGGTCCAGGGCGTCGTTTAGCTTTCAAACGCACATCTTCATTAAATACTGATCTTCTTCTCAAAATATCACTCAAATTCTTACCCGTTTAAACTATAACTGCAGACAGGTATTTTGTTTGAATTCTGGACACCCTGGAAGTGCTTGTCAGATAAATTTTGCTTCTCAGTTACTGGCACTTATTATTAAGACAGTTTAAGCTGTTTAAACTTAATACTAGCAACTTGCTTGAAGCTTCAACAATCAACAGCACTAAATTAAATCAAACTTTCCGACTTGCAACTATACTGAATTACTAAATCTCTTTACGTTAAAATTACAAGATTTGTTAGCTGATATAGTGATATTATCTGTGTTAACCAGATCCTTAGCAACGCCTGTAACCATAACCAGATCCGAGCTAAGCTCTCTCTCCCTCTGAAGCATATTATTAAATTTTATAAAAGCTTTTATAAATTCAATATTGATAGTATCCACGGCAGGCAGACAAGAACAAATAACAAAATAAACCCTTCCGTGGGATATCCTAAAAAGGAGATATCAAGCCAAAGGTGTCAAATCTTTCTTTGAAGTTTGAGGCTAACTCAAACTGACAGTCTAGACATCTCCGGTCTGATTAAAAGATATCAAACAAAACTAATCAGTGCGTTAAACTTAAAACTCTTCAAAGCTTATTAAATCTAACAAGATTCGTCAGGTTCAAGTAAAAAATGTAGTATAATATATCCTCTCATGCATGGAGAGTCAGCAGTCTCGGGGTTCTTGAGCTGTTGTTATTCGGTACAATGTCACTCGAGTTAGGACAGCATCTTCGCCATTTGCCATAATATGTCATT
Organism: Bolinopsis microptera; assembly: GCF_026151205.1. Taxonomy (NCBI): domain Eukaryota; kingdom Metazoa; phylum Ctenophora; class Tentaculata; order Lobata; family Bolinopsidae; genus Bolinopsis; species Bolinopsis microptera. The sequence continues at coordinate 11,017,925 of NC_087083.1, read as the reverse complement.
AACAGAATGACACGCATTAAGTTTATCTTCGTAAGAGCAGCGATAATTTTATTTTGGGCAAATAACTGCTGCTATCCATTTAAGATTTAACTGTGAGCCAAAGCGAAAAGGGATAAAAACTTTCTTTCCAACAAAAAAAAAGAACGCATCGAAGTTTTATATAAATTGGGGCATTGCAAGAGATAACCTGCAGTGTTCCTCAAGCCATATTTAGCAATCAACCCTCTTTATTGATATTATTCTATAAAGCTATAATAATTTGTAATTCTCAATAATGCAGGCTGTAAGGATGGCCCATCCACTTCACGGCTTAAATCTAAAAAGAACTATCTTCTCACCATACCATCAAAGGAGAAGTGCCACTTCCCACCAATGGAATCCTAAGTTCCCAGACACTGATGGAACGTCATTTACCAGAAGCCCTATAGAAGCCTGTGTCCCAAGACTTCAACCCCCTCTCCGACTCATTACGCAGCCCAGTTAGTGACGGAAACCAAGTACATGACTCAGATAATGTCATATCGGAACTCCTTCTTCCAGTTCCAGTACTACCCCTATTTGGCTACCCCTAGTAGCCAAATGTCTTGCAGCACACCCTCCAGAAGGTTTGTAATGGCGACAATGAGCAACCAACACCGCACTCTCAGGCTCAATATTCCGAGTGAATTTGTCCGACTATTGTTAGGATCTTACGAAAACAACGGAACGGGTCACTCTGTGACGAAACAGATGCACGAGCGGGGGGTCGAGATAACCTATGAGAAATCTCGTAATACTAATATCCTCAGAAGGATCCGAATCGTGGGGCTCACGGTAGCACTCATCGGTGCAATGCGGATTCTCCTTTCAGCGGCCCACCTGGGTGGAGTAGATTTAGAAATCCTAACCCAGAACAGAGAGATTCCAGGAACAATACGGTCACCGTTTGCTCCGAGGGCAGTCATCCTGACGTCCCGGGATGACTGCCAGGTGGAACCCCACCAAATCGTAGCGGCAGCGGCTTTGCCGCTAGTTGAGCCGACCGTTTTAATCGGATAACGGTCATTACCATAGTTCGAACGGGATGTAAACGAAACGGGAACCAGTTGAAAACGTTAAACGGATTTATCATTTAATAATAGCATTATAACATAAACACCACGAGAGTTTTATTTTCGGTAGATCAATTATCATATTGCAAATAAAAACATTGTTTGGGGAGGGGAGCTGGGAAGGTGCAACTGCTAATGATCATAATAATTGTGTAAAATGAATGAATTAAGTTAATCATATGCGTGCTGGCAAGGGCCCATTAACGAAATTAGTTGCAAAATACCATGCAAGAGCGCGGCCATATAAATAAGCTTTTGCGTTACAAAGAGATAAAGGTACCCGCTGAATTGCTTATGTTCAGTGTTATCATTATAAATATAACGGAGTTCCGAAAACATGTGCCGTCGTAACAACATGTGACCCGCCAGTCTTATTAAATGCAACGAACATAAGTAAACTAGCCAGCGGCCCCGTTAATACTTTAATAGAGAAGTAAGTTACAGTGTTGACTGTGTTGCGATCTCAAACGAAGTAGTTATTATCCCTGTAGCAGATGTGAATGTGTGAGTTGAGAAGCATGCATAAACAGATAAATAGATAAATTCCTGCATATGTTACGGCTGAGTATTGCCGATAATCCTGTATCTGGCCAAAAATCCGCACAATCATTTGAGTATAGTAGGTTTGTGATGTTATTTGGCTCCAGTAGGGTTTATAGATCAAAAAAAATTTGGGTGGAAATTAAATTTCTGTGTCTATGAAGTCTGTGGCCACGCCCTTTTATACGATCGTGGGAAAATCTTACATGTTCCTGAAATAAATTCATATTCTTATAATTAAAGCATATAGGGTATCCAAACCAATGTTTTTTGGCTCGGGAAATCGATTGGTGATGTCAATTTGACTCTCAGACCACTCCCTGATAAGATAACCACGCCCATATTCACAATCGAGCTTCAAAATTCCAAAAAATGTAAGTGATTTTCTTGGACAAATTGGGTGTCGAAACCAATGTTTTTTGGCTCGGGAAATCGATTGGCGATGTATATTTGACTCTCAGGCCACTCCCTGATGAGATGACCACGCCCATATTCACAATTGAGCCTCAAAATTCCCAAAAATCGGAATCGGAAAAATCGGAAGAATCGGAAAATTGATAAATTTACAGAATCGATATCTAAAACCTCTCAGAAGTGATATAATTCAACCAGAACCCCTACATATATAATATGCTATATTGTTATTAGTCATCCTCCTCCTCCTCCTCAATCTACTCCTTATCCTCCTCCTCCTTCTCCTCCTAATCAGTCCTCTTCCTTAGCCCTCGTTATCATCCTCCTAGTCCTCGTCCTCATCCTCCTCAGTCTTCCTCCTCAGTCCTCCTCCTCCTTCTCCTCCTCATCAATCCTCCTCCTCCTCAGCCTCCTCCTCGACTCCTCATCCTCCTCCTTAGTCCTCCTCATCCTCCTCAGTCCAACTCCTCAGTCCTTCTCCTCCTCCTCATCCTCCTCAGTCCTCTTCCTCCTCAGTCCTCCTCCTCCTCCTCCTCAGTCCCCAGTCCTCCTCCTACTCGTCAGTCCTCCTCCTCCTCCTCCTCCTCCTCCTCCTCCTCCTCCTCCTCCTCCTCCTCCTCCTCCTCCTCCTCCTCCTCCTCCTCCTCCTCCTCCTCCTCCTACTCCTCCTCCTCCTCCTACTCCTCCTCATCCTCCTCCTCCTCCTCAGTCCTTCTCCTCCTCCTCAGTCCTCCTCGTCCTCCTCCTCCTCAGTCCTCCTTCTCCTTCTCCTCCTACTCCTAAGTCCTCCTCCTCCTCCTCAGTCCTCTTTCTCCTCCTTCTCCTTTTCCTCCTTCTCTTCCTACTCCTAAGTCCTCCTCCTCCTCAGTCCTCCCCCAGTCCTCCTCCTCCTTAGTCCTCCCCAAGTCCTCCTCTTCCTCAGTCCTCCCCCAGTCCTCCTTCTCCTTCTCCTCATCCTCAGTCCTCCTCCTCAGACCTCATCCTCCTCCTTCTCCTTCTTATCAGTCCTCCTCCTCGTCCTCTCTCTCGTCCTCTCTCTCGTCCTCCTCCTCGGTCCTCCTCGTCCTTAGTCTTCGCGTCCTCTTAGTCCCATCCTCCTCCTCCTCCCCGTCCTCAGTCCTCCTCCTCCTCCTGAGTCCTCCTCCTCCTCCTGAGTCCTCCTCCTCCTCCTGAGTCCTCCTCCTCCTCCTCCTCAGCAGTCCTCCTCCTCCTCTTCAGTCCTCCTCCTGAGTCATCCTCCTGAGTCATCCTCCTGAGTCATCCTCCTCATTCTCCTCCTCCTTCTCAGTCCTCCTCATCCTCCTCCTCATTCTCCTCCTTATCCTCCTCCTCATCCTCCTCCTCCTTCTCCTCTTCCTTCTCCTCCTAATCAGTTCTCCTCCTCAGTCGTCCTCCTCCTCTTCCTTAGCCCTTGTTCTCATCCTCCTAGTCCTCGTCCTTGTCCTCATCCTCCTCAGTCTTCATCCTCAGTCCTCCTCCTCCTCCTCATCAGTCTCCTCCTCATCCTCCTTCTTAGTCCTCCTCCTCCTCCTCAGTCCTACTCCTCAGTCCTCCTCCTCCTCCTCATCCTCCTCATCCTCTTCAGTCCTCCTCCTCAGTCCTCCTCCTCCTCCTCAGTCCTCCTTCTCCTTCTCCTTCTTCTCCTCCTACTCCTAAGTCCTCCTCCTCAGTCCTCCTTCTCCTTCTCCTCCTTTTCCTCCTTCTCCTCCTACTCCTAAGTCCTCCTCCTCCTCCTCAGTCCTCCCCCAGTCCTCCTCATCATCAGTCCTCCCCCAATTCTCCATCTCCTCATCCTCATCATCCTCCTCAGTCCTCCTGCAGTCCTCCTTCTCCTCAGTCCTCCCAAGTCCTCCTCCTCAGTCTTCCTCCCCAGTCCTCCCCGTCCTTAGTCCTCATCCTCCTCCCCGTCCTCAGTCCTCCTCCTTCTCCTTCTTATCAGTCCTCCTCCTCAGTCCTCGTCCTCGCTCTCGTCCTCGTCCTCAGTCCTCCTCGTCCTTAGCCCTCGCGTCCCCTTAGTCCTCCTCCTCCCCGTCCTCAGTCCTCCTCTTCCTCCTCCTCCTCCTTCTCCTCAGTCCTCCCAAGTCCTCCTCCTCAGTCTTCCTCCTTGTCCTCGCTCTCGTCGTCCTCCCCAGTCCTCCCCGTCCTTAGTCCTCATCCTCCTCCCCGTCCTCAGTCCTCCTCCTTCTCCTCCTTCTCGTCTTCCTCCTCCCCCTCCTCCTCACCAATCCTGCTCCTCTTCCTCAGTCCTCCCTCTTCTCTTCAGTCCTCCTCCTCCTCAGTCCTCCTCGGTCCTTCTCCTCCTCAGTCCTCCCCAGTCCTCCTCTTTCTCCTCAGTCTTCCTCCTTCTCCTCCTCCTCCTCAGTTCTCCTCCTCCTCCTTCTCCTCCTAATCAGTCCTCCTCCTCAGTCGTCCTCCTCCTCGTCCTTAGTCCTTAGTCCTCGTCCTCATCCTCATCGTCCTTATTCCTCGGCCTCATCCTCCTAGTCCTCGTCCTTAGTCCTCTTCCTCATCCTCCTAGTCCTCGTCCTGGTCCTCCTCAGTCTTCCCCCTCTGTCCTCCTCAGTCCTCCTTCTTCTCAGTCCTCAGTCCTCCTCCTCAGTCCTCCCCCTGTCCTCCTTCTCCTCCTCCTTATCCTCAGTCCTCCTCCTTCTCCTTCTTATCAGTCCTCCTCCTCAGTCCTCGTCCTCGTCCTCAGTCTTCCTCGTCCTTAGCCCTCGCGTCCCCTTAGTCCTCCTCCTCCCCGTCCTCAGTCCTCCTATTCCTCCTCCTCATCCTCACCAATCCTGCTCCTCTTCCTCAGTCCTCCCTCTCCTCTTCAGTCCTCCTCCTCCTCAGTCCTCCTCGGTCCTTCTCCTCCTCGTCAGTCCTCCCCAGTCCTCCTCCTCCCCATTCTTCCTCCTTCTCCTCCTACTCCTCCTCAGTCCTCCTCTTCTTCAGTCCTCCTCCTCCTCCTCATCAGTTTACACAATTTATTGTTACTAAAATGTTTTAAACGCATTTGAGTCTGTAACATATTGACATGTTACTGTTACTGACTCAAAATGTGCTCGAGAATTTTTTTGTTTAACAGAGTTTTACTCTCCAGTACTGTGGAAAAGTTGTTACATGATAAATAAAGATTTTGATAAATAAAGTGATTTTCATCCCTTTTAATGTTATTAAAAATTGTGTAGACTATTCTTTGTATCTAACTGAGGATTGGAAGTTTGAGAAAGGACCATGGTCATTAACCGTGCTACCCATTTCTGCAGATAGCCTGTACAAATTGTGGAGACAATTTAAATCAAAAGTTACTAAAGCGTTCGCTATTTGTTACAATTGTTATTACCAACCGTACCTCTTTCAATTGTGGACCGGGGTGGATGTTTCTGTCAAACAAGAGTTGATACGACAGTGTGTTGTTTTTCGGACGAAACGATTCTTGTTTGGAACAAGAAACCATTTTGGGGTTCTGGGACCACCACCAATCGATTTCTTGTCATATTTAAGTACAGAAATAGCTACCTATATCGCCTAGAAACCTCAGAGGGAAGATTTAAATTTTCCCGATTTTTCCGATATGAGGGTTGATGAGGCCAAAATCGGAATCGGAATGATCGGAAAAATCGGGTTGGACCCCCCCCCCACAGGTGCACTGCACATTTTCTTATCAGCTTGGGTTCAATTTTATCGATATATGCATATAATATTACAAAAATCACCTTAATTTAATCGTTAGTTTACCTCGCGTTTTGCTGATTTTTTGATATATTTCGCATGGGACAAACAGCTCCTATCTTACATTAATCACTTTTAACGGCAATTTTAGTTATCAAATTGGGCGTGGTTATCTTATTAATGGGTGGTCTGAGAGTCAAATAGACATCACCAATCGATTTCCCGAGCCAAAAAACATTGGTTTCGACACCCAATTTGTCCAATAAAATCATTTAAATTTTTTGGAATTTTATAGCTCAATTGTGAATATGGGCGTGGTTATTTTTATCAGGGATTGGTCTGAGAGTCAAATTGACATCACCAATCGATTTCCCGAGCCAAAAAACATCGGTTTGGATACCCTATATGCTTTAATTAGAAGAATATGAATTTATTTCAGGAACATGTAAGATTTTCCCACGATCGTATAAAAGGGCGTGGCCACAGACTTCATAGACACAGAAATTTAATTTCCACCCAAATTTTGTTTGATCTATAAACCCTACTGGAGCCAAATAACATCACAAACCTACTATACTCAAATGATTATGCGGATTTTTGGTCAGATACTTGATTATCACACTTGAAATTAGCTGCATACTACTTAAAATACTTAATTATAACCACCCCAAGTGGGCTTTTTTCGCAGATTTTATAGCTTTGTTTAAGATAGAACGATACTCCTTATACTTAAGATATAAAGTTTCCTCACCTAATGGGTTGATTTTGGTACACGAAGCCTTCCATCGCTTGTACTTGTAGAGAAAGCCTTTCGTAAACACAAATTTCACTTTAAGGGGTGGGGGGGGGGGAACTTGGTTTCGAGATAGCAGTTGACCAACAAACTATAAGGACCGGTGATTGAATTTTTGAGGGGGTCCCCGACCCCAACCGCCAAACGGTGCCAGCGGGGCAGCCACGCCCATATTTGGTCTAAATGAGGCTCAATTTAGCCAAATACCCTGAACATGCTCAAAACCCAGATTTTAGGTGCTCTACTTGTAGCTAGTAATCCCCTGAACTCGTATATGAATTTTCATCAAGATTGGACAAAAAATGACTGAGTTATAAGCCAACAACCATATGACCATAATTGGGCATACGCACCTAATTTGATCGATTTTGGCCTATAAATTGGTCAAATATCAATATTTTTAAATGAAATTAACTTTTTATGGGAGGTAAGCCTATATTACACATTACAAAATCGCCCATATCTCGGTTCGCGATTTTTGCAAAACAGATTTCGCTCAAAACAATAGAACTCAATAGGGTTTCAATATTTGTACATGAAATTTTCAGAATCAACGTAAAATCGCATCGACCTCAAGTTTTAATATTGAATTTGAAATCTGGCCTTTAAAAAAATTTGGCGGCCAAATTCTGAAAAATGCCCGGCAAATACAAGGTCAAACTTAGATTTCCTGAAAGTTTCGTTAAATCTAATTAATCTAATTAATTACAATACTAGGGCCGGGGTACGTGGCACGCCACTCCCTCTTTTTCACTATTGTCACCATAATTGTTCAAACATTCCGAAAATCTAGTATCGGAGAGTTTTTTAGCTTGCTCCTCCGTAAAAATATTCGCTAGACCCCTTGGCCCCCTTACCCCCCCCCCCCCCCCCCCCAGGCTACGTGCCTGTTCGTGGCCAGGGGAGGCCCAGGGGGGTTGCATTCGGGTCAATACCTAGTATTTCGGGATAAGGGTGGTAGTTAGTGAATTAGCTGACGTTTATTGAATCTTTATTGCCGAGTACAGCTGCCTTCGGGAAATTCTTTTTAATCTATTACAATAATTGTAAATGAATAGTTCTTACACTGTTTGACAAGCTCGCTTTTCCCATTCCTTCATATCAGTTCCTTCGTCATTTATCAATTACTTTGATAAATGGATAGCACATTTACTCCTTGTACATTATAATGCGCCGTGAAGTCGCTGTATTTATATATCAATATGTCCATTGTCTATATCCACAATCAATTTTATTGAGGGCTGAAATAATTGGAGTGTTCAAGTAAAACTAAATTTAAATGTTTAGGGTTATGGTTAGAGTTATGGTTTAAAGGGTTATGGTAATCTCCGATTCTTCGAGTTTTGTTTATGGTTTGGATCGGGGTGAGGGTTTATATAAAACAGTCTTATTATCAACAGCTTCTTTATTTTATCTTATTTTGACTTACAATACCCAATCAATTTTTCAGGACAAACAATCAAAATTAAATGTCGTAACGCGATTTATTTAATTTCATTTTAAATTGTTGGTACTCATGAGTTTACTGTTTTATTAGAAATTTCTTTGAAAGAGTCATCAGCAGTTGGAATTGTAGTACGTTTTTTTCATCAAATAGATCAGATCAGTTGGAATTTGTGTTACCTGGACAGTAGACAATTAGATTACCAGTCTGTAGGACTAGGACTATATATCTGCAGACTGGTAACCTAATTGTACACGTAATGAACACATAACTTTGCTGTGATTAAAAAGTTCCTTTGCGGAACACTCGATCCTGGCTTCTCAATACTCCTTGATCCGCGGAATAAGTAGAGAGCAGTTGGAATTTGTGTTACCTGGACAGATTCCCGCACTATATAATGACAACACTATATAGTGACAAGCACTTTATAATGACATGTCACTTATATATTATGGTGCTGTCGTTATAAAGTGCGTTTTGCACGATATATAATGACATGTGAGACGGCTGCAAATGACCCATGCCTTCAAATGCTCAAATGGTAAGGTCGCGTAACATCGAACGTGCTACAGATCATGACTAGCTGATGCGTCATCTCAAATATCTTTTGGCAAGCTGTGGAAACATGAGTACTTGTTGGAGCTCGTTAACCAATATATCAGATTTAAAAAAAAACTTACCTCAAATAATGAAGAATTACTAAAAACTAAAAACGGGACTAGTCTGTCAAATAACATATTAATAAATAAGTTCAATACTAACTGCAAAAAAGATTCAAACAAAACAAGGTGCTAATTGTAATATAAGACTTATTCACGTTAGAATATCTCTAATTTCCCGGCAATTATGAGGTTAATAAAAGTCTTGGATATAAGGCAGAATCCAGATGTCACAATCTGAACAAAACGTAAATATGTTAATGACATTGTACTGTAATTTATTAACGCTAAACTGATAAATACAAAAAGAACTGAGTAAACGAACTATATTACTATTGGAAAACAGTGTACTGACCAATCTCGCCAGCGAAAGTTCCCTATTGGCGGAGAGAGAGTGAGACCACATGACTGACATCTTATTGGTCAGACCAGTAAAATACGTACGAGCAGTTTGATCCTTTACCTCTGTCGGTCAACTATAATTAGATTTATCAGCTAATCCCCCTATCTTTCAAAATATATCATTTGTTTACTTTACATCTTCCTGTTAATAGAATTAGCGGGTCACGAAAATTTTATAAATTTCAAAGATTTAAATTTTGGTTCACTGCTGAAAAAATATCATTTTTGTTATCTGCTTCTAAATAGGAACTGTTCAATTTCATTTCACTGATGATATTCTGAAATAGAAATAACTTAGCTGAAATCAGATAGTTTAGCAGACGCAGTTTAAATTCTGCAGAATATAATTTGATAATATTAATTGTAATTTTTGATTATCAATAAATCAGTAGTACCACCGAAGAAAAGGTGCTTAATAAAAATAAGAGAATTAATGATGCTAAAATGTAAACATAAATAAATTGCGATCATGAAACAATCAATAAAGTATTTCTTTACGTACAGTCAGCTGCATATTATAGTCTAATAATTATCATAAATGTGATATTTTCAACCAAATCCCAAAATAGTATAAGGTGGACTGTGGTCCAGTGGCGTAACGTTGCCTGTTGGTGCCATCCCCCTGAAATAGAGACCCCAATCAGGCGACACAAGTGACTTTAGCAATCATTATCTAAAAGTAAAGATTAGGTATTGGGTTTACTTATATAACTGGGCGGCGCTCAGCCTGTCATTCTGCCGAATCTCTATTTTATGAAAATTATAGCCTGGGGTCCCCAGGTAAGTATCCGGTAAATACCCGTCATAGTTCCGTTGCACAGGATGAAGAGAAAGGAGAGGATTAAAACTGTGGTGGTCACGTGATTCCAATCTATAAAACAAGGTGTGTCTGTGTTGTCGTGGTTACGGTTCACTAGGAGACTGCACCGGTTATCTCCAATTCTTCGGGTTTGTGTTTATGGTTTGGATCGGGCGAGGGTTTATATAAAACCGTTTTATTAATATTATCAACAGCTTCTTTATTTTATTTTATTTTGACCTAAAATACCCAATCAATTTCTCAGGACAAACAATCAAAATCAAATGTCGTAAGTCGTAACACGATTTATTAAGTTTCATTTTAAATTGTTGGCACTGAGTTTTTTTTATAAGAAATTTCTTTGAAAGAATCATCAGCAGTTGGAATTGTTGTACGTTTTTTCATCAAGTAGATCAGAGCAGTTGGAATTTGTGTTACCTGGAAAGTGGACAATTATTAATTATATTATTAGTCTGTAGGACTAGGACTATATATCTGCAGACTGGTAACCTAATTGTACAGGTACGGAATAAACACATAGGCACCTTTGCTGTGACTCAAGGAAAATCACATTGACATACGAACTTTTGATTGTGAAATTCGATTAAAAGTTCCTTTGAGATCGATCTCAAAGGAACTTTTAATCGAATTTCACAATCAACTCTTAATATTGCTTCTGCGGAACAAGTAGAGAGTAGTTGGAATTTGTGTTACCTGGACAGTGGACAATTAGATCAACAGTCTGTACTAGGACTAGGAGAAGGACTATATCACGCGTTGCAAGGAACGTAGCCATTTATAAAACTGGCTACGTTGCAGGGTACGATAGATTTAGAGTAATTTAGCATGGCTCCTGTCTTGCGGGCCATATTGCATGTTTCAAGTAATGTTTTAAATTCTCTCTGTTTATTAACTTATTAATTTGACCAAAACCCATAATGGGTAGAGTGGACCGCTGCCAGTGTCTCTCTTTCCCAAACAAAATGAAATGATACTAAATTGATTTTGAATAACCGTCCGCAAATGCAAATGATACCGAGAATGAAATCGGTCGCTTGCTTTTCCCATTCATTCACGACTTTCGAATTGTAATAAGTTTCAATTAATTATAACAATCACATGCTGCAAAAATCTCTTTGGGTTGATACCTAGTATTTCGGGATAAGGTTGGTAGTTAGTGTCCAATTAGCTGATGTTTATTGAATCTTTATTGCCGAGTACAGCTGCCCCTATTACTCTATTACAATTGACACTAGTACTACTTGGGGGTCCAAATTTCAGGACCTAAAGTTATTATTCCGTGGCCAAGTTTTTATTTCTTTATACTGATAATATGGCCATAAAAGCATTTGACCCAGTTTCTATTGTATATATCTTACGGTTTTTGCGGAAAGTCGTGTTAAAGTTGATGCCGTGGTGTCAGTAAAATGGCAACAGATACACCTTGACCGGGACCTAGTATATCGCCTCGCTTTATATATACACAGACACTTACAGTAAGATAATCAGTAGTAAGATAATCAATTGAATTTTAAAATACAAATTAGATTTTAATCAATAGTAATGCTAATCAAAAAATAAACGGAGGTTATATTAAGTCGTATTCATAGAAAGTTGGAAAATTTTGGTATTTCGATATTTTGAATACCAAAATTTTAAAATTAATACTCACTATCTTTTGCTAAGCAATTATACTAGATAGTCGCTAATTTTGAAATATCTCCGACTGTAAAAGTGTAAAGGTCACAGAAAGATCCAGTTATAGCTAGGATTTTTATTGTTGTTTATGTTATCTCTGTGACTCATTATACTGTGTTTACATTATATACTTGTTACTTTGTTAAGCCCTATTAATTGGGGGAAAGGAGACGGCCGCGGTATATCGGGGTTTGTGGTGAATCGGAGCGCGGTAAATCGGGGTTTTATTCATGTATATAAGTATATAAGAGTATTTGGTAAAAGTCCTTAAAGGTAGCTAAAAGTGCGTGAATTTAGATCGTTTTTTGCGTTGTGTTTTTAAAAAGCGTGAAGTGCGCACGAACCGACTATTATCTTATTATATCGCTATTAGTATTACTATTAGTCTGCCCGACGCGATGGATGACACTGATTTTTACCTGATATTCCAAATATTTTGATTAGGGCAAACTTTCCGGTAGATATTCAGAATGCTTAAACAATTATGTAACTTTAACAAGACCTCAAATTTTGAATAAAATAACTCCTTTATGCTGTAAAATTGACTTGAAATGTTGTTACTTTGTCAAAAATAAAGTTTTAAAATCGCTTAAATTGATGACGTCATCAAAGGGTGATAATGACGTCAAATCATCTCTACTATAATTCAAAGAATTATTTCTGTAGAATGTAGAATGTGTCTACGACAACCCACGTGCAAATTATATGAGAAATATGAAGTTGCATAGTTACTAAGTTACTATGGTAACGGTGCTCAAAAGCGCACGTGCACGTGCAAAGATTTGCGAGCGACATTCTGATCGGTTTTCATGTGGTAATTAAGTTCATCCCTGTGACCACACAGTGCATGCCGAACGAAGGGCCCAGTCCAGCCCGCTGTGCAGTGTGCGGGGGGGGGGGGGGGGGGGGGGGGGGGCGCCATCTTAGGGGGCGCCAAATTGTTGTTTGAATGTGGGACAATTTGGAAAAGTTTTAACTACTTTACAGTTTACACTGCAGTATGTGATTTATTGGGTCAGGAATATCGAAGAGTAACATTTAACTTCCTGTATCTTTTCTTAGAGTTAGATCACTGATCTATTGGGTCAGGAAATTCGAAGAATATATTAATTATATAGGATAGGAATGTGTCGTCAATTATGCTCACAACTGTCCTGCACAGAAAAGCGTATCCCTCGTATGTAGTGAAAATTGGGTCTACAAATATTTATCCTCCTAAATTTTTTGGTTGATCACCAAAAAACTTTCGGAATATGTTCAGGAGATCATTTAAACTTTTAAAAGAGATTGGATCTCGGCCATAAATAATGACGATAACAGTCTACAATATGTAATTTTTGAGATGGCTGGCTTTTTTTATAGCAGATACTTAATCATTAGTCATATTTTTAGTCATTATTAATATTATCAATTCAATCATATTTCCGACAAAGTTATATTTTGTCAAAGATTATAGAAGTGGAAAAAATTCACACTTTATGGGGTACACCCTGTAGGAGATTAGGTACCGGATAATTTCCATAGTCAGCCCACATGGTTACATCACAATGCTGGCAAGCATGACCGTGCCTCTTATATTCACAATACTATTTACCCCCTTTACTATTTACCCCCTTTACTATTTATTTTGGGGGCGCCAAATTGTTGTTTGAATGTGGGACAATTTGGAAAAGTTTTAACTACTTTACAGTTTACACTGCAGTATGTGATTTATTGGGTCAGGAATATCGAAGAGTAACATTTAACTTCCTGTATCTTTTCTTAGAGTTAGATCACTGATCTATTGGGTCAGGAAATTCGAAGAATATATTAATTATATAGGATAGGAATGTGTCGTCAATTATGCTCACAACTGTCCTGCACAGAAAAGCGTATCCCTCGTATGTAGTGAAAATTGGGTCTACAAATATTTATCCTCCTAAATTTTTTGGTTGATCACCAAAAAACTTTCGGAATATGTTCAGGAGATCATTTAAACTTTTAAAAGAGATTGGATCTCGGCCATAAATAATGACGATAACAGTCTACAATATGTAATTTTTGAGATGGCTGGCTTTTTTTATAGCAGATACTTAATCATTAGTCATATTTTTAGTCATTATTAATATTATCAATTCAATCATATTTCCGACAAAGTTATATTTTGTCAAAGATTATAGAAGTGGAAAAAATTCACACTTTATGGGGTACACCCTGTAGGAGATTAGGTACCGGATAATTTCCATAGTCAGCCCACATGGTTACATCACAATGCTGGCAAGCATGACCGTGCCTCTTATATTCACAATACTATTTACCCCCTTTACTATTTACCTCCTTTACTATTTACCCCCTTTACTTTTATAACCCTTTATTATTTTTCGGGCATTAAGACTCATCGAAAGTAGTTCAGCAGGTATATTTAAGTTCAAATCATTCTAATTCAATGTTAAAGATGACAGGAACAAGAAATAGTTATGTGGAGGTTTTTAAGAAATTTGCGCAAAATACGCGCCAGCATGTTATACGAAATTCGGTAAAAAACCCAAAATTGCCATATTCAGGTGCCTTAAAAACCATGTTAAAATTGAGTTAGAGATCTGAAACTTTGCAGGGCGTCTAGACGTTGACCAAATCGACTGTAAAAAAAAATTCGGGTTTCAGGAGTATCGGGAAATGGGTTTTCTGGAACCCCTGTTTTACGATAGATTGTCGTGATACATATATTCAGGGATAGACGCTTTGCCAGTCAAATGTAGTCAATTGTAGCCTGAATTTAAGTGTCCGGAGATTCAAAAGTATAAAAGATACAGCAATTTCCGACCACAGGTCTTAAAGATAATTGTTTACACTTCAGTTTCAATTATATCAAAAAATAATTTAACGTCATCATCACCACTTGATGACGTCATCAAATTAAGTGTTTTTAAAACTTGATTTTTGACAAAATAACAACTTTTCAAACTGATTTTACACCATTAAGGAGTAATTTTATTCAAAATCTGAGGAAAATTTTATCTTAGATAATTGTTCAAGCATTCTGAAAATCTACCGGAAAGTTTTCTTATCTTACTCCTTCATAAAGATATTTGCATTTGAAGTTAGTGCTTTTTTGAAGAATTATTTTATAAAAACGTCAATTTTGCGATTTAGTATTCTCTGGTGTTGGGCTATCCCTTGGGTTGTGGAGCTCAGTTCTGCTTCCTATAGGTATAAATTGTGTATTAGGCTAGTTTTAAAGTTAAAAATCGAAAAGTTGCACACGTGGGGACACGCCCAAATTGATTAAAAATTGCTAAAATCACTGAAAATTGCTGTTTTTACCATTTTCAGTAAACGTTGGTGTGCCGTTGTGATTACAGTTCTTCTTGAAATACTTTGAAACTTTGCATGCTTATCAAACTATATATAAAACACCAACACGCAAAAATTTACGGCGATTCAATATTGGATGCGCACGCAACGTCCGCTCATAGTTTGCACGTGCGAAAGGTGATAATTTTGCTCATTCGTGATTTCGATTAAATTCTGCTTTACCACGACAGTTCAATGTCATTATATATAAATTTAATGCCAACTTGAATGAGTATAAAGTGGCAAATTCAGTCAGTGATCGACCGATATGCTTACCCAAACACAAGGAAATGTTTTCAAAGGAAAAATTTCGAAATCGTTGAAACTTCCTCCTTATTAATGAAGATATCAGTTTATATTTCGACTTTATAAAGTACCCTGACATTAATCAAAAAGCGATGATATTTGACCAAAACCCATAATCATGGGTAGAGTGGACCGCTGCCAGTGTCCCTCTTTCCCAAACAAAAGTAAATGATATTAATTTGATTGACCGTTCTCAAATGCAAAATGATACCGAGAATGAAATCGGTCGCTCGCTTTTCCCATTCATTCACGGCTTACGAATTGTAATAAGTTTCGATTGATTACATCAATCAGATGCTGTAAAAATCTCTTTGGGTTGCGTTCGGGTCGATACCTAGTATTTCGGGGTAAGGGTGGTAGTTATTACTTATTGAATTAGCTGAAGTTTATTGAATCTTTTTTGCCGAGTACAGCTGCCTTTGGGTAGTTCTTCTTAATCTATTGCAATTGTAAATGAATGGGAAAAGCGAGCGACCGATTTCATTCTCGGTATCATTTTGCATTTGAGAACGGTCAATCAAATTAATATCATTTACTTTTGTTTGGGAAAGAGGGACACTGGCAGCGGTCCACTCTACCCATGATTATGGGTTTTGGTCAAATTTTACTATATGTATTATGTAAAGACAATATATATATCTGTTACCATTTTACTGACACCACGGCATCAACTTTTATACTTTAACACAACTTTTCACAAAAACCGTGAGAGATATACCATCGAAAATCTTTTGGTTGGGTCTAATGTTTTTATAAGTTTATAAGCATTTCGCCATGAGCCTGTATATTGAGCAACTCAGCAACCTGCCTCTGAGTTCTGTGTAGTGTTACTGTTATCAGGGAAAGTAGTTTTATCGTACCATTCAACAGACAGAGTGGTATCGCAGTCTTAATTGGTCCGTCTGGTTTTCTTAATTGGTCCGTCTGGTTTTCTTAGCTTTAGAAGAGGACTCAGAAAGCCTTTTGAAAATGATGGAGAATGTTCGCTGAGCTCTCTTCTCTCTCTGTCTCTCTGTCTCTCTCTGTCTCTCTGTTGTACCCTCGTATATTGCCCCGGAGGACCAGTGACCGCTCCCTTGTTGTATTCGGGGCCTTTTCGGTTCCACGTATTTTCATTTGGATTAGACTTATAACTGAGTATCACTTGTACTAAGACTAGTAAGGTCAGGTTAACTTACTTTATCTGGAGGCCACGATTCTGAACCTCTAGTGTCGCTTTTTGCTCACTTGATAACACGCCCCGACTTGATAGTTTCTCTGGATCAGAGATAACTTTGCCTTCTAATTGATATCACCGCTGTTGGATCAACACGTGATTGCTGATAGTGATCCCTGGATTGGAATCACTTTGTTTGAGCACACACTTGCTTGCTTTTTCACCGTCAGACACTGAGAAAATGGAAAGGATTACCGAGATAAAGGATGAATTAAGGGGAATCCTGGAGGATATTGAGAATCTCACGGTCAGCCTGCAGAACGAAGGCGAAGATGAAAAGAAGACTGAAATACAGGGGCTAATTGACACAGCAGAAACTGCCAGAAAACAGATTGGAGAAAAACTTGTAAAGGTCTTTGAGACGGATTGCCTCTCAAAAGAAGAGAAAGCCACTACGAGCACGTCTAAACCCGAGGATCAAGACGTTGTCGAGGTCCAGTCTACATCACAGCCCTCCTCATCTACCAACAACGACGCAGTGACCATAGTGGACAGGAGTCACACTGCCTGCGGTTCCAACCTACGGATAAAACAGCCTAAGGAGTACAAAAACGGGGAGGACTTCTCCACGTACAGTTATCGTTTCAGGATCTTTGTAGAGGCCAACAGGACTAGAAAGTCCGACTACAGCAACGCACTGCTCAGCTGTGTGGACGACATAACCCTACAAAAACTAATGCCAGTAATCGAGAACCTCACGGATCGTGAGAGACAGGACATCAGGACTTTGCTGGACAAATGCAGAGAGACACTGTACCCCAAATCGGAAATGAGAGCCTTAAGACAACAGCTGACCTCTGCGAAAATCATACAGGGTGAGGGGGAAGTAGAGGAATTTGCCGCGAGAATTCGAAGCATAGTAAACAGAGCGGGTTACACGACGGAATCAGATAAATCAGAGGCTTGCTTGAACGCTTTCCTGAACGGTTTGAACGCTGATCTAGCGGACAAACTCTATGCAGCTCCTGACGTTGAAAACAGTTTTGAAGTCGCTGTCAGTACTGCAAGAAAACTAGAAAAGATGAGAAAAGTACGTGCTGCAACAGCCACTCCGGAACAGGAAACACTATCCTCAGTTTTCAGAGTAGCACAGAATTCTGATTCACGAGGATCACGTGACCAACACGAACGACAACACAGGAACATTGAGAGATCCAATGAACAGCAGCAGCACTTGTCCCACGTTTCCAACTACAACAGACAGAGGAACAACTCAGAACCAGGATCCCTACCTTCCAATTCACACCCACAAGAGCGAGCTGGTAGGAGAGTAAGAACAGAAACCAGAAGCTGTTATCGCTGCGGTGTCACAGGACACATTGCCAGATTTTGTCGTTCCACAAATCCTTTAAACTTGTAAGGGGCCGGGAGGACACCCCTTATCGGCCCGCGAAGATTAGAAAGTTGGGTACTTGCGGCCACACCGTTATCATCAGAGGTATGGCCGGTCACAGAGATGTAAACTTTCTGGTTGACACTGGCAGTGAAGTCACGCTCATGAGCCATGCGTTAGCTAGAGATTTAGGCATCTCACAGGTTGGCGGGACCAAGTTTGTTTTGTCATCTTTCACTCAGGACCAAATAAAAACTATCGGTGAAATAAAGGTCGCACTGTCTGTGGCTGGAGTGCGAGCTCAACACAAATGTATAATCGTCGATAGTAACATGGAATGTGATATATTACTTGGTATGGACTTCATCAACACGCACCAGCTGAACATCAATGCCAAGAAGAAAGATGTTTCCTCGGATTGGGGAACCAGCAAATTTCTGTCGAGTAAGCCTACCCCTGTTGTGAACAGAATTAAGGTCCGTACGGATGAAACTACCACTGTGCCGCCGAATTCTATCATGTTTGTAAAAGGCTTTCTGGAAGATCAACGGATTGCTGACAAAAGTAAGGTACTCAATGGACACTTCGAACCCTATGGAGCCGTGAACGATTGTTCACAGCAGAGGCAATCTGCTACAGTGAAGACAGGAAGATACCGGTTCGCGTACTCAATACAACTGACGAGCCTATAATTCTACACGAGAGAAAGCTGCTTGGATTCCTCGATCCACCCATGCAGGAGACACGTGAAATGAAAGGGGTTAAAGTGGTGCAACGGATCGTTGCCAACGGAAACGAACAACATACAGACAACAAAACCACACCAACCTGGCAAGTTCAGATTCGTGGCAGACTTTCGTGCTCTCAACAGCCAATGCCTGCCTGACACATACATGCTCCCTAACATCAACACAGTGACAGACAAAATGGCGGGTGCCAAACTCTTCTCCACATTTGACCTGTCTAAAAGTTTCTATCAGGTTGATTACGACGCCAAATCTGTCGGATTGACAGCATTCACAGCCAATGGGAAACGGTACGTATTTCGAAAGATGGTTATGGGACACCTCTCCTCGAGCTCATAGTTCGCTCGTATGATAGACGGACTTTTGGAGACTATACCTATGGATCAGTTGGCATATTTTCTGGACGACCTCATGCTGGCGTCGATGGATGTAACATCCCATCTAGACAGACTTGAGACACTTCTGACTAAACTAGCCACTGCGAATCTCAAACTCATGCCAGCCAAATGTGAACTTCTAAAGAAGAAGGTGGAGTTTGTTGGATTGACAATCTCCGAAGAGGGAATCAGCGTCAACGACCAGCGAGTGGAGGCAGTCAAAGAAATCCCTCCTCCTAGAACGTTAAAGGAGTGCCAGAAGGTCATGGGTTTCCTGAACTACAACCGCAAATTCGTCAAAGGGTTTTCTGGATTGGCAAAGCCCATCTACCAACTAATAGACAAGAAGCGGAAGTTCAATTGGACCAAAGAGTGTCAGGAAGTGTTTGAAGAAATCAAACGGCGGATCGCCGAGGGAATTAAACTTGCAATCCCTAGAGTCGAAGATCCTGACAACTCCTACGTCGTAACCATTGATGCTTCAGAACACGGATTTGGAGCTGAGTTGGCTCAATGGCAGGATGAGGAACTGCGCACTGTTGCATACTTTTCCAAGAGAGTGCCTAACCATAAAAGGAAATGGAGTCAGCATAAACTTGAATTTGAATGTCTTGTGGAAACCCTTTTACATTTTTCGATCTATCTGAAAGGCACTAAGTTTCTTGTTAAGACGGATTGTCTTAGCTTACTGTCGCTGGAGAAAATGTTCCTCAAGGACAATGCAACCATGGTGAGAAGGTTAAACAAAATTGCTGATTTCTCCTTCAAACTCCAACACATCGAAGGTATAGCCAACGAAACAGTCGACTTTATAAGCCGCCATCTGTACAAGAGAAGAACGCAAGAGATGTCGACACAAACTGATAACACCAAGGTGAGGGATCCTAACCAATTAGGGAAAGTCCTACAGATTGGAGTCAGCTTGCAGAGTAAGCAGCAGGAGACCGGCACACCTGCTCATCAGAGTGAACAGAGTATTGAGGACGTGTTGGTTAGCGAAGAAATGCTTACAGCTGACTGGACATCGAACAACGATTCAGGAACACCCAACCTTAATCAAGTGACTGTACAACAGCCATGTGTGTGTGACTCGAACCTGCTGGATCAGCAAGAACAAGACACAGCACATGTCAGAAGAATTGAGGTTTCATCACTTACAGAACAGTTGGACATTGGGGAACTTCTGGACAAACAGAAAATCGCAAGTGAGCAGAACAGGGATCCTGTTCTGATGGAAGTGAGGAAATGGCTGACAGAGGGAAAACCAACAAAACTACAACGTCTTCGACTACCTACTGACATGCTTACATATTGGAACGTACGTCAGGTCCACTAGTGAGATCTCTTCGGACATGTCGTCAGCAGTTCGTATCGGTACTGATGAAGTTCTACAGAGAGACGTATTTATACTCCCTCAAACCTCTTTCAGACACCCCATTGGGTGACATGTTTTCACTAACTAACTCCTCCTGTAGCTACGTTCCTTGTGATCAGATGACTAGCCCTCATGAGTGCACTGCACTACGAGATAACGAGATCTGATGACGTGCCATGGAGCCGACACCTGATCTTAGCAAACCCACCAGCTGATCTTATTCATCGTCACGACTGCTCACTCCAGTCTAACTACCTCTAAGGGGATGGGAGGTTGGAGACATGGAGACACGCGTGAACGAAACGCACGACTGCGAGCACGAGACGAGCCAGCTACATCGCTGCTAGAAAACAGTTACTATTCAGCAACATTATAAAGATATTATGGTTGTAGTTATAATGAACTCTGAGGACATTTGTTATTGTGTATTGATATGTTGAAGTATGATACGTGGTATAGAGTTATTCTATCTTACTCTTTATTTTATTATTGTGAACTTGCTCTTGCCTTTATTTACGAGTATAGTGAGAATTGGAATTGAGGTGTACTGTCAGCCTTGACTTTTAGCTTTATATTTGTAGCTTCCTTTTTAATTTTTGTTTTTGGAGGGGATGAGATGTTGTACCCTCGTATATTGACGTATAACTTCGCGTGTAACTAGGATATTTACAGCGGAATCTCAGGATTGTTATGTGTTTACCTTACTAAATACCTGTCAAGCAATGTTTACTTGGGAATCTTGTGGAGATTATTTAGTTTCGGGATTAGGTTTTTCTTACCTCTTAATTAGGTTCACCACCCTTGAGGGGCTTTATTGGGTTTACAGTACTTTTATTAACTGTTGGAACGAGGAGCGGCAAAACAACCGGAAGCTCAGTTTCTACAACACTATCAAAAGTGAATTTACAGCTGAAGCGTACCTGAACCTGCAGCTCAGTGGAGAAGAGGTGAAGCGGCTGGCGCAGTTCAGAATGAGTGCTCATAAGTTCAACATCGAGACCGGTAGATACGCCATCAACCGTGAAAATCCGCTCAGTCGCATTTGTAAGCACTGTTCTTCATCAGACCTTGAAGCTGTCGGTATACTGGCCAAACTACCAATGTTTGAGCCGTATTGGGTTTGCTATCGTGTCACGTGAGCCTATTGGGTCACGTGATTAGGTCCTTATAGACCGCTTCCTTGTTGTATTCAGGGCCTTTTCGGTTCCACGGATTTTCATTTGGATTAGACTTATAACTGAGTATCACTCTCTCTCTCTCTCTCTCTCTCTCCTCTCTCTCTCTCTCTCTCTCTCTCCTCTCTCTCTCTCTCTCTCTCTCTCTCTCTCTCTCTCTCTCTCTCTCTCTCTCTCTCTCTCTCTCTCTCTCTCTCTCTCTCTCTCTCTCTCTCTCTCTCTCTCTCCCTCTCTCTCTCTCTCTCTCTCTCTCTCTCTCTCTCTCTCTCTCTCTCTCTCTCTCTCTCTCTCTCTCTCTCTCCTCTCTCTCTCTCTCTCTCTCTCTCTCTCTCTCTCTCTCTCTCTCTCTCTCTCTCTCTCTCTCTCTCTCTCTCTCTCTCTCTCTCTCTCTCTCTCTCTCTCTCTCTCTCTCTCTCCCTCTCTCTCTCCTCTCTCTCTCCCTCTCTCTCTCTCTCTCTCTCTCTCTCTCTCTCTCTCTCTCTCTCTCTCTCTCTCTCTCTCTCTCTCTCTCTCTCTCTCTCTCTCTCTCTCTCTCTCTCTCTCTCTCTCTCTCCTCTCTCTCTCCCTCTCTCTCTCTAATAAAAATATTGGAGTGTATAAGTTTATTTGGTACAAAGTCCCTAAGGGTACCTAAAAGTGCGTGAATTTAGATCGTTTCGTGCGTTGTGTTTTTAAAGAGCGTGAAGTGCGCACGAACCAACTATGGCTATTAGTATTAGTATTAGTTTGCCCGACGCGATGGATGACACGTACTGGTTTTTACCTGATATTCCAAATTTTTTAAATATTTTAATTGCAGTACAACTTTATCATTTTAATTGCAAATTTAAAACATATTCATTTTCTAGGAGAAGAGAAGAAGCGAGATGGTCCATTTATTAGCAGTAATGCTAATAGTTTCCTTATCACTAAACAAAGTTGAAGCAAACTGGGAAGAAATAGAACAATCCGGCACTCAGAAGACGCCTGATATAGATGTTAAGGATAAAGCTGCATCTATACAGTTGAAGACCGGTGCTAAACTTGGCCAGGACCCTGAAACACAGCTCTTGGTCACATTCTTTGACGACGAGGGCGAAAAACGTGACTTGTGGGTTTATTTTAGATACTCCCTTCAGTATTACATAGAGGGGTGCAGTCCTCGTTCATTGGAGTTTACCAATGTACCAAGTGATGACGAAAAGGTTTGGACCATTGTCTATAATGGTCCAAATGAAGGAGGAGAAAGGTTAACAGTGCATATCAATGATGTCGAAGTTATGAACTTCCTGATATCAGCTGATACGTGTGGTGCTTCGTGGAAGGGTTTGACCCTTAAACTGAAGTCTCAACGATTCAGATACGGAGTAGATATACAATTATCGACGGTTACAGGTTGACGTCGCAAGAGGATGAAGACACTGGTAACGAGGAGGGGGGAGATATGGGGCATTTCTCTCACGCCTTTAACTGCAAAGCCAGCGGAATTGTTTTCGCTAGTTTCCTGTGTGTGCTGAACTTGATTATCTAGAGTTGCTGCGAAACAGTGTTAATGTTTGTAGACTATTTATGTTTTTAGACTTTAGAGTACAGCTGTTTGTAAAGTATGAAACACCTCTGTTACGTGATTGTTTTACGATTTTTTTTCACGTTATCAATATTATATTTCGTATAACTTTCAATTTTTAGGTAGTATGAATAGTTTTTAAGTGAAGTTTATTTATTTAGAAAGAAATTTTCAAATACATGCTTTAACAAATATGATTATGAAAAGAAAAAAAAAACTTTTAACGTTTGGGTTATAATATAATGTTGTTATATATAATATTGCATATTATTAGTTGTGATGAGTAGAAATTTGATAATTGAGCAATTTTATCGGCTCTTCAAATATTGGCATTCTTTATTGTATCACCCACAGCGGCAACCCATATGACAATTGACATTGATAATGTTGTATAGACAAATCCGTCTGAAAAAATTGATCTGCCGACACACATTTAGCTTACAAAGGATTTTGACGTTTTTGAGTCCCATTAGGTGCCCTTTCACTTTTTACCACCTTTCTTGTTAATAAAAACAAATATTAATAAAAAATATTCATTTTTACGGCACAATCAAACAATATCAATAATAAATAAATCAGGGGAGGTTTGAAGAGGTTTCAAGTGCCGAAGGCCACTGCTTATCTTTAGGATTTGAGAGTGACCTGTGCTTGAAACCCCCTCAACCATCCACTACGTCAATATACTTGTTATACAAATATAGAAAAATATAATTATCTAAAATTACTTATTGGTTTAGTTTGGTGACATAGGAGAGCCCAGTTGAGTTTTAGTTTAGGTTTAGGTTTTAAATCATAGTTTAAAAGGTTAGCCATGTTTCATGGCAGAGAGAGATATCATGTGTGCAGAGCCGTACCGGATTTAGAATTTGAGATATAATATAAAGTAGTTACCATGTATTAGGGTCATCTCGATTTTGTCGAACAACTTTAGTTGTGAACATCATAAAAAGTTGCAGATTAATCGAGGGTTTTCATATTATCATGAAGAAAAAAAATTTTGTACAGACAATTTTTGCATCAGATAATCAGTTAATTGGATAATTATCAATTAGCTAATTAGCTAATTTTTTTATTGGCCCAAAATGGAATAGCTTAAAACACGGATAAAATTATTTTTTTAGAAAAACTTCGAAAATTGTTTGACTTACATTTTTTTTCAAGACTGAATTTTTGTTTTCAAGAATACTAAAATCACCAATATTTGTAGTTGGAGTTCTGTAAATCTCGGCAAATTTTAGTCATGTCATCAGGAATTAATAAATCGAAAGAAATTTGATAATTGAGCAATTTTATCGGTTCCTCAAAAAAAGATTAAAATAAAAAGACTTTAAAGGTTTGGGTTATAATACAGGGTGGCCCAAAAGTAACTACCCACACGCAACCCTTTAATAACTGACGTAATTCTTTTTAGAATTGCACAGAAATTTCAGAGACTATAGATATGGGTCAAACTTAGATTTCCTGAAAATTTCGTTAAATTTAATTGATTACAGTGGGTGTGGCACGCCACTCCCTCTTTTTCACTATTGTCACCATTAAGAGATAACGCTTTCAGCTAGGAACTTCAAAATTTCTAGACACATTTGGTTTGATAATGGAGTGCTTTCCCAAAATTTCAAGTTGATTGTTAACAATTTAAGCGAGTTATGACTGTTATGTATATAACGATCCAGTTCGTTATTCATGGATTGATCCCGAAAGTTCTAGAATATCCTAATAATAAAGCTGGCCTTCCCATTATCCTAGAAGGTAAAGTCGCATACTGTAACGCTCATGCCTCATATAACTACTACCTGATAAGCTCGATCACCACGGCTTGCGTATTGGTCGATCCTGCTCACGTGATCTTTCATTCCTAAGAACCCATTGCCCGCACCTAAATGATTTTGCACTGCTTTCCAAACGTAACTTTCACTGCCTCAATGACTTTAGGCAATTAATCTGGAAACTTTATCTGCTGAAGACAGTCAACTAGTAAACCACGTGAGCTTAAACCGCTTCTCGTGACACCCAAATATCAATATATAACTCTGACAGAGTCCTCAATGTTAAAAAGGCTACCTTCACGCCACTGGTGTTCAGTACTACAGGAGGAATGGCAACTGAGGCTTCGCAGTTTCTAAAACATCTTGCTGAAAAGATCAGCCTTAAGAAAGGCCAACGGTATTGTGATGTGATGTCATTTGTCAGACGCAGACTGCGTTTTGATCTACTCAGAACCTGTATGGTCTCTGTCGGGGGGTGCAGGGGTGCCGGAACCCTTCCAACCACGGCAATAAGTGATTTGGACCTTAACCTGATCAACACTCTTAAACCCTAAAAGGTCATGGAGTGCTTAACAACTCCTGTTTTACTTGTTCAAAGAACCAAAGAGTTCAACGTGACCCTTTCAAGATCTTGCAGCTACGTGATCCAGCACTTAATCAGTGATATCTTCACTCAATCAATACCCTGATTGGTTGGAGACTGCTTATAGGACAGCAACCAAAGTGCTATAACACGAATTTCTTCGGTTTTAAGGAACGACACTATATTATGTTAATATGTATTCACTCAAAGTGATCAGATCGTCATTCACCAACATGCTCGTTACCACCCAATGAGGCTCATTAAAGGCGTCTAGGTCAATCGTACACTTGCGATGCCCATCCATGAAGAAAATATGCTGCAACGTGTTTTTATAAAGCTATGAGTTATAACAATATCCATGTCGTATGTTGACGCCTCGTTTAATTTTGAGGTTGCTTATGCGGTATAATTTAAGCTTATAAGTGACATAAGAATTGTAAAGCTTTAGCTACTGCTCATATAATTTAATAATGATTTGGTCGACCGCAGTCGGGGAGCCGATTTCCCTGTCTAATAATTGCATTTCGGCCACGGTCCTTTCGGTACAGATTTCCCTGCAGTATAGTCGGGAAGCAACCCCAGGCATATACACACGTGTTATTTTTGCAGCTCTAATGAAAGCCACTACCATTTACACCATGGTTTGGTGAGTGACGGCTGCCCTTCAGTTTTTGAGATTTTGGCCCAACTGGGATTCGAACTCGCGACGTCAGGGCCAATAGACAGGCGGATTAACCGACTGAGCCACTGAGCCACTTTAATAGCCACTGCCAATATAGTTATTCTGATAATAGCTTAATAGGAACTGTAAATTCTCAGATTTAAGCTTTTCGTATTATTAATCCAATTTTCCCAGATTATCATCCTCTTCTCTGATAAGGATTCTAATTTGTATGAGCAAAAGGTATAATATGCTACTCCACTTTCTTTGATTTTCGAGCGTATAATCCCAAACTGGACACTCAAACAGAAAACACAGAGTTTTCTAATTTAGCAGATTCAAGTTATTCTTTTAATTGATCTTGCTAAACGAAATTCCTGCTTTTGCATTGCACACAATATTATTGAAACGTACATAATTATCTAATTCAAATTAAGATTAATTAAAATTTTCCTTAATTTGTTTCTGAGATATTTTGTACCGGACAGCTAGGACAATCCTGATTCCTGAATGGAGTCACTAATTTGTTTAAGTAAATCTTATGCTCTCCGATCTAAAATAACGTTTACGGCAATTCTGTATATTTTGTATAATAAACTGGATGCTATTAGTATTATATAGCTATTGTTCAAATTGTTTAGCCTGCAATTTAACCGAGACTTTAAATTTAATTGAGTCGCCTCTACATGTCTTCCTCCATTTATGCTCGTGAATTCCACGTAAAATAAGATTTAAAAGAAAATCGCAACTAAATTGCAACTAAATCTCAACCAAATTGCAAGTAAATTGCATCCAAATTGCAACTAAATTTGACGTTGATTATATTTTGCTGTATACAGACTTATATTTGATATTACCTTCATCAGACATATTTCAAGGTTATTTGTTCTCTATCTTATAGGTTAAAGTTCAATCATATCAATAAATTAGAAAATACGGTTTTTGGAGCAGACTTGGAATGTTTATAATTTTGATGAGGAAGATCAAGAAATCATATTGTTAATTATTTTTCATTATATTTATAATCCCTGTTGATTGTAAAGCCCTTTTTTACTGTCTTCACATTCTCACATTCTGTCTGATGCAATGTAAGAATGTAGCAGTATGATAACTTTTTAGTTTTATTCAAATATTGTGCAATTTTGATACTAACAAATAACTCTTTATTAGAAAGTTACAAGTTTCTTTGATTTTCATTGATTTGAGCATGGAAATTTTGGAATTTGGCCGCCAATTTTTTTGGAGTGCTAAATCAAAAATCCGTTTTCAAAATGAGGTGGAAATGCGATTTCGAGTCGATTCCAAAAATTTCATGGAAAAATTTTGAAAACTGATTGAGTTGTAACAATTTTAATGAGAACAATTCCGCGAATATCGCGAACCAAGATACGGGCAATTTAGTTCATTTTTTGTGGTCTTTTCGCCTTAGTATCCACATTTAAACAGATACAAAGCTATAACTTACAGAAAATATGTAGTTTAGGCTTACCTTTAATATAAAGTAAGTTTCATTCAAAAATATTGATATTTGACCAATTTATGGGACGAAATCCACCAAATTTGGTGCGTATGCCCAAATATGGGCATATGGTTTTTGGCTCATAACTCAGTCATGTGTTGTCCAATCTTGATGAAATTTCAAATACGAGTTCAGGAGACTACTAGCTACAAGGTTTTGGGGGGTTTTGGGCATGTTCAGGGTATTTGGCTGAATTGGACCTAATTTGGACCAAATATGGTCGTGGCTGCACCGCAAGCACCGTTTGGCGGTCCGGGACCCCCTCAAAAGTTCGTTCACTGGTCTTAGTTTGTTGGTCAACTGCTATCTCGAAATCAAGTTTCACAAAAAAATAGCCATTGGCCCCCCCCCCCCCCCCCCCCCTAATTAAACACTACCTACTATATAACAAATAATTTAAACCTGAAGATGGCGTTGACACCGAAAATTTGCTTACATTCCTTATAGCTTCTTGTTTCATTTGTCCTTGTCTCTTCCGACTGGATATTATTCAGCTATCAGTATTTCAATCACGAGACTAATAAACAGCAAACTACTCCAACATTTGAAATTGGAGTACAGTAACCACATTGTAACCGTACAAAAACTCGATTTGATATTGTTGAGGAGGTGTTCTTTCTCGCGTGCAAATTGTTTCAAATCCAAACGCAATTCTTTTAAAGTTTTAATAGCATACTTATAATACTATGTTAAATAATACTACCGGGCTTGAATGCTATTTAGGAGAAATTTGTGCGATTTTCCATTGTGCTGGCTACAGTAATATCAAAGTTGCAAATTCATCTCCTTCAAATTAATGATGAAATACAGAATGACGTTAGTAGCATGACCTTATAAGGTAGTGTTACCATAGTAACCACTGCAGCAGCTGTTCCATATTACACGAAAGTACGTATCATTGATTTGCAGCTGCCGCACGCTGATCTACCTGCTGGTTATTCATGGTGATTAGAGTTGGTGGTACTTTATTATACGTAGTCATAACTTATGTATATCACGGTTCTTTGAGTCAGCACCGCACTTGACTGATCCACAAGGTTACTAGCATCTAATTATTCATACTATTTTAAAATTTCAAATAAATTATTAATAACTAATATTAATAAAGGATATGTACTTGGTTTAATACCAGCTTATCACATATCAGCAGTCGTACATTCTTTACTGCAGAAGTTTAAAAGTAACGACCGATAATATTAATGCCTTTCCGGGTTTCCCAATTTATGGCTAATTACATATTTGAATACATATTGATATTCGATTATTTGAACGAACGTATTAAGTCGTAAACTGTAATATAAGAATATATGCATTATGCAGTACATCTATAAATTCTTGTAGTCAAGGTACACGATATAATTAAGATTGTTCGCAAAGACACAATTAGGTCTTTACGAACTGTATACTGTATAGGAATGACAAATGTTTTAATATGCTATTTAAATTGATCAATGATCATTCGTAATTTATATGCTAATATATTTGTTTAACTTTGTAGGATTGCTATACGTACCCTTACACTAATTCTTCAAACTCCATAATTTTACTTTTCACTCCTTTATCTGAAGTGCTCAGAACTTTGAACAAACCTGTATTTCCTGTACATCCTAATAACTTAGTAATTAAGAACTATTAGCTGTTTCCTTTATTAATGAGGATTCTGGTGGGGAGGTGGCCATGGCGAAGCATATGTTTTAACAATAAACATGCCCCCTCCTCCTCCTCGGCCAGGTTTTTTAAATCACGCCATTTTGCGATCTCTTTTTCCGGGCAGGGGTGTGCGCCGCCACCGAACGCCGCCGCCGCCGAGTTTTTAGCACACGCCGCTGCGCCGAACAATTTATCGGCGGCGCAAACGGCGTGAACGTGGTATTTTTAAAATTTGAATTTTCAAAAAATTACTCAAAAAAATGTATTATAAAATCCCTCTAGCATGTCTGACGTCAAGTAGTTCGATGTAGCATATGCAATGATTCATGAAATTGTGAATTCCTGTCATACGATCAACGATGAATTGAAGTGAAATTTGCAACTGTCTAAACCTTATAAATACTAAGTCAATCCTTTACCTAAGCAATGAATTTCCATTTTGTCGAGTCACAACTGAAACTGCCAATTGTCCACAGGCCACGCCGCCGAACGCCGCCGCCGGCGGCGCACACCACTGTTTTCGGGGAACATGTTATCACAGAGTGCACGTGCAGCACTGTTATCACATGACAGAGGTACTGGAATCTGAACAAAAATGTACTTCTGTCCCACGTTTTAGGGAATTCATGACCGGCATTCTGGAAAGAGATAACACATGTGAATCATGTAAACAGGGATTGGCTAGTTAGAGGCGGTCCGTGTAGGCCTTACACTGTGCTTTCAGCAATACTCATGAATAACATCCATGATGACGTAAAAGTAAAACAGCTGAAAATATTTATGGTTGGTCTGCCAAAAATTGAACAATTTCGTTTCCGATTCCAGTTCTTAAGATAAAACATTTTGGGGCAATGCCTGAAAATGCGGTGTCGTCATTAATTCTTCGAATTCATATTTTGGCATAGACTTTATATAATTAGATATTATTTTCACCGAATGCTAAAATGAATTCAGAATAAATTTCTAAAGGCTTATTTTTGAACATTGTAAATTACCATAGATGATACGTACGAACTCTACGAACTCCTCAGTGACAACGAACTCTACGAACTCATCAACCCAAAATTACGAACTCTTGAGGAGTTCGTTTTGTACAACTTACGTAAAATGAAATTAAACAGAAATTGTATTTACAATTCAGCCAATTCAACACATAACATACGATTGTAAAACAACTAAATATATTGGTACTCGAAACTTCTACCACGCGTCGCGTGTACACTGTACATTTCACAGTACAAGGACTGGTCGATCGACTGGAACATTCTGGCGCCAATAGTTTGCGCGCGCACGTTCCCTGGACACGTTGCAGAAAACTTCAACTTGTACTTCTGGCGTTGCGTTTCGTTTTCTCCTGAGCTGATTACTTTTAAAAAAAAACATTTTCCATTTTTTTTTTTGAAAAATTGACTAACGAACTCCAACGAACTCTAACGAACTCCAAATTTTGAACGAACTCCACGAACTCTACGCCAAAAATCAACGAACTCCGCATCTATGTAAATTACTGAATGAATTCAAAGATAACGATTAAAATTAAATGTATTATATAAGTCATTCGATTTCTGTGGAGTATTTCACTAATATATCACCAACGACAACAACTTTGGTGGCTCCAAAGATTTACAATATCGTTCGCCTTTTACCTGCATTTAATGGGGCACAATCCCTGGAATCTTGATTTAAGGTATCCTTCATCCTTGGTTAATGGTTAACGTTAAATTGCGAATTTATAAAGCTTACTATTACGTTGAATTTGTTGCACTTGTGCAGGTCTGAAGAAGCATTAGTATCGGGGCGTTGCCTGCTACAGGCTATCCCGAAACTAGAAGCTTGCTTTAATAATAAATCTGTTAGATAGGTAATGGTCGTCGCCCATAACCATTAACCATATCCATTTTGTGAAGTGGCTTTTCTAATTTATACCAGTTTGTTCGACAAACCGGTTTGCTTTGGTAATAGATCTTATAAGTATAATGATAACAACGCAAAATCTCGTGATTCTGAAATCTTGAATCTATCGTTGTATAGTTAACTAATTATACTACTACTAATATCGTTATAATTGCTTCAGTAAAAATTCCCTTTTCATTCTTAAAGATATATTCCTTTTAAATAAACTTTATGAACCCAAAGACCAATTAAGTCATTATTCTTTGTTATAATCAATTTTTGCCCTGGTCGTAAAACAGGATTGATTTCAGAAATATTATTTCATTATAGCGCCAGGAATAAAATTTCTAGTCTATATCTTAAACATTTCAAAGACATTCTTATAACAAGCAGGGACGAAATATTCTTATCATTCGCTTTTGAAGAGATAGTAAATATGTCATAAAGAAAAAAATGGAGAGAAGTAATAATTACATTGCACCTGTGACTCTACACTTCACCACACCCACAACGAGTGGAAATGAGGGAAATGCCAGCTTTTGTCTCAGTTTGTGGTTTACAAGTGAGGAAGCAAGTGACAAGTCAGAATGATTTTGGACCAATATACAATATCATATAAGCGGTCAAAAATTACATGCGCGTGCGTTTCCTTACATTGCATGGAACTAACGCTATGCTACATCAATAGTCCTGCGTTTGTTTATAATGTCTAAATGTCTAGGGATTCTAGTAGGGATACAGATGCTGGAATTTGAGCAAGATATATAGCTTTTATACCTTTCTCTTGGGCGTATTCATTCTTTATAGCTGAACAGTGGACATAAAATTAAATTTGTTTACCCTGCATAATAATATTGAGTATTTTAAATTATTTAATTTTTCCGTCGAATACCTCCCTACTGTTTGCTAACAGACACTAACGAGGAACTCAAGCATTCCTTGAAAAGCACGTACCACTGCTATAGTGGTAGTGATTACTTGTATTTATATTTCGGTCGCTTTGGCTATAACTCACCACATCTATTAAGTGCCGCCATCACAACGCCACTGCATGGTATTATATAGTAACGCCAACGGCGTAGTTTTTTAACCTTATGAGCCCAAGAATGTTTACATGCGCTTAAATTGTGCCTTGAAAAACAAAAAATATGTGGACATATACCTTGACGGATGTTACTCGTCTAAATTTCTTCGAAGTAGCGCGCGCCGCTTTCTTCTCGAAATGGTCTGGCCCAAATTCTACGGCACAAATCTGCCGTAAAACTCCTCGTTTTTCTATGGTCTGGCCCGATGGCAAGTGCTACGAAGTAGCGCGCGCCGGGCCAGATCATTAACAATGGTCAAACATATACCATGTTCCATAATTCTGTTATTCGTACGTGGTTTTTGCGATATCTCTCGGAGCATAATATGGTGTTCTTCTCATAAGCTACTGTCTGAAGCTGTGGTATACTCGCCACATAACTTGTAATTATTGGTTAATGGTACAATGTTCTAGGGAGTATACAGGGTCATTATACCGTTATCTCGCGATAATTATATTATGCCAAGGAAGATTTTGTGGAGAGATCTCAATTGAGATCTCTCCACAAAATCTTCCTTGGAGGACAACATCAAGTGCCCTTAACTATTTGGTTTATTTTTTGTTAAAATCACTCATTAAAGAACAACGGTTTAATTATTACCTGTTTTGTTGATCTCACATTCTTTTAGTTTTAAATATTTTGTTTACTTTTTCCTTTGACTATTTAGGACAGGCTTCAAGTCATCTAGCAGCTGTTACCAAAAACCGAAGACGAAGATGAAAAGAGAGAGCCCTTTTGAGAAAGACCAAGATTGGCAGATTATCTGGGACGAAGATGACCTCCCAGCACAGTTCCCCCAGCACATCTACGGAACTGCAGAACGTCCCGATATTGTATTTGTAGTCTGGTCTGATAAAGGAAAGGTGGTCATATTAGTAGAGTTGACAGTTGGTGACGAGAGTAACTTTAGTGACCAAGTAGAACGTAAACAAGCACGTTACAACAGAGAGCTTATTCCTGGGCTGCATGGCAGTGGGTGGAAAGCTCAGCTTTTTACGGTAGAGGTTGGGTGTAGAGGCTTCTGGCATTGCATACCTTACCAGCCCTACTAAACTACTTTGGTGTTACAAAGAGAGTAAAGAAAGCAGTGTTCCAAGAGGCGGCTTTGGTTGCTCTCAGATGTTCCTATGCAATCTGGTTAGCAAGAGAAAACAAGAAGTGGAGTCCCTGCTACAACATCGCACAAAGACCCACTGTTCTACCATCAACTGAGTGAGCTGAGTGTTGGGCCCTTAAAACATCGTTTAAAGCCACACCTGGAATCTCAAGTACCAGGATCAGTGATGGAAGCTAAGCAGATACATAGATGGAGTTGCTATCGAAAGATATAGAACTCAGGTATCCAACATCGTACCTTGATTATATTGTAGTATTTTCTCTAGTTTTTCATTCAACTATTTAGTTTAGTTTTCCATTTAACTATTTGGTTTAGTTTTTCTATTCGTAAAATATGTCGGCTGATTCTTAGCTATAAAGGCTTTTAAACATTAATTGCATGAAATTATAATTCCAAGGAACATTTTCAATTTGGTTTAGCCCAAAACTTGGCTGTTATAAAGTGTATGATAAAAACTTTTGATTTGATTATCTCCGTAATTTAGCTTATGACAAGAAATATTGGCAGAAATTACAATGAAGTTTTGATATTTAGTTATTTGTTTTAGGGAAAGATTAGATTTGGGCGTTATTTTTAATTTTTACTATCCCTCGTTTACACCTTTTATTTAATGATAAAGACTGCATCTAGCTGTACGAGCATGCTAAATCACTCTGCAATCGATCTTCGAGATTATTCTAAAAGGGCCCCCGGCCGACAGTTGAAACTAACTTCAATCGATGTATTTTCGGACACTGATTCCGAATCAACCCCCATGACATAGGGTTAAAATGCTCCCCTGACAAGATATTGGCTAAAAACTGTCTCGATCACGTGATATGACCGTCGCGTATAAGGAAGTTAGTTTAATTTCTTGTTAGGGTTAGGGTTTCAGCATATGCTTTTGTTAAGGATTGGGTTAGGGTCAGGATAAAATTAGAGGGTTAGGGTTTCGAATAGTCGTTCAGGACCCTAGCTAGAGAACGGGTTGAAAAAGTCACGTGACGCAGTCGAGTACGTAGAGTGATCATCCCATCTAGTATAAGTTTAATGACGTACAAATATAGATCCTTAGATTCACTTTCAGTTGATTTGCGTGCAATTACCATGCGTCACATTATTAAAGCATACTTTTAGTTTAGGGATAGCATGTAGCAGGCAACGCCCGAAACTAATGTATCTACTTACTTACACAAGTGCAAGTAATTAGGTAAATATTTCATGCGAGGCACGGTAACCATTCATTAAATTTTTTGCTTTAAGCGACATGCGTCACAAGCGACAGTAAAAGATTTGTTACTAAGCTAGTTACTAAGCTAGTTTAGTGTTTAATCTCTCATAGGTCCAAGATTCGTTGTACGTGACCATTATTTTTCAGTCTTTAATCTTAATATAGTTTGATTTTATTTTTAATTTCGTAATTAAACGTCAATTATTTTCAAAATCTACACCGTTTAAAGAATCAAGATTTGCAAACAACGAGTAATATTTCATTTTAAATCTTGAATATTTCTGCACTTATGCTGTAATTTGTAAACCGAATTCTATGCAATTATTACTCCAAACTCTAGTAATATGTCTAACTGAAATAGTCATTACTCGTTTTCCAAGTTATAATTATAACTTTATAGATCAAGTGCAGTGTGCGTTCATCAAATTCTGTGCATATAATTTTTCGAAAGTACGAAAAACAAGGGTCGAGCGAGGGCAAGATTTGCGACCGAGGCCGAGAAACTTTTGCTTTGATAAAACCGAGGCCGAGGACAACAGAGGAATTATCCTCCTGACTGAGGCCGAGGCCGAGGAAAAATCGCTATTCCTCGGTAAAACTAAAACCGAGGCCGAGGCCGAGGACTCGGTCGACCCTTAAAATTTTCAAAATTTGGCTGAAGCCGAGGAATATGGAATAGCAACGTAATTTTTAACCGAGGTCGAGGCAAACCGAGGAATTGTCCTCCTGACCGAGGCCGAGGAAAAATCGCTATTCCTCGGTAAAACTGAGGCCAAGGCCCAGGACTCGGTCGACCCTTGGCGAAAAATGAATAAGGATTTTTTAAATCGCTTTGTTTTAAAAATATTTCTTAAATAACTGTTGAAGAACTACATAAGTGACTATCCATTTATTTCTTAACAGATGGATCGATTATTAGCCAAACGGTTAATGGTTAGATTCCATCCTAGGTCATATTTAACATTTCAGTCATGGTTTGGGCTATGCTGGCTTGCTAGCAATAAACCTATAATACTATAAATAGACATGCACGAGTCATGGCTGGCCTCAGGCTATACTACCGTAGTGTGATTGATGCACGTTTTACTCGTAGAACAAGCATGAAAGCAGTTTCTACGTCAGGATGATCGCGCCCGCACATAATATTAATTTAGTCGTTATAATGTGTAACTAACATTATTTATTATCGGCAGCTTGCTGTTTGTGATATTGATGAACGGACTGCATGACACTATGCGGGGGACAGATGCAGTTTGTAAATTAACTCCTGAGATTGTAAATTAAAATGTAAGTTATAACCTCTCTACAGGATTAGCTGCTTCTTCCAAAATTAAAAGCTCTCGTTATTTTTTCAATTCATTTAGCAAATAAACATTTCTTGTGTCGGAGAGAACACTTTTACGGACAAGAAATTTCGCATACCTTTAAAAATGTTAGATTTGGAAAATGAAAAGTCACCTTTGGTGCATGGAGAACTACATTTGTGATAGCTGGGTCAATGTAAGAAAGCTGGCTTTGTTGAAATCATATATCTACTCTGTACCTACTGTATAAGTGTATAGGCTCGTATATCATTCCATACCACAATGGTCACTTGGAGGCTTAGATGGCAAGTACGTACGGTACAGGGCTTTAAGTACGTACGGTACAGCTACTTTTAAAGGTACGTACCGTACAGGCACTGTAAGGTACAATTTTTTTTCAAATTTTTAGAATCAACTTCAGTGAATTACTTGCAGCTTTTGATTAGTATTATCATCATAATTCTTGAGATAGAAGTCGAAAATAAACACAGTGGTTAAAACAATAAAAGATTAGAAGAAGAGGAAAATTTGTGTACCGGATCGCTCTTAACCGGTACTTGTAATTATCGTTAACCTCAAAGCTTCATCCTTTTGTTGCAGTATACGAACACCAGCTTTTCAGCTAGCTCAGGTCGCAACCTTAATCTACGCTTGTCCATATACTCGTAATCTCTAAAATTGGTCTCACAAATTGACGAAGAACTTTAAACACTGAATACTATTTGGGCCAACTGTTTAAGCAGAAAAAGTTCTCCTCCAAAATATTTCCAGTAGGTATATTGACGGATTAATAAGCTTCATAGGTTCTGATTCCGCATCAGTGTAGGGTTTTACCCCTTCTCTGTCGCACGTACCGTCTAGTTTTTGTTTCTATTGCTATCAACTGGATTTGTACCTTTCAGTCTACTTTATTAAGTACGTACCGTACAGCTAATTTAAAGGTACGTACCGTACGAACTTACCATCTTAGCTTGGAGGTTCATTTTAGTTATTGGATCAGGCTATTAATTACTGTAGCCTTCTTAAGTGTGCAGCTTAAACCTTCATACTCTTATGGTCGCTGTAACTACGTGCTATTCACAAACGGTATCTATAGAATATTTATAAAGATACGTATATACTATATAGAATAGTAGAATATACGTAAATAAAGTATACGTCTAACAACAAAAGTGATTTTTATCGTCTAAATGCTTTCTACAGTATCTTTTTGAGGAGCTGTATATCTTTTCTCTCCTTTTATAGTTCAGAAAATCTAAAACTTCCCGGAAATCTGACATTTCAGCATATTATGTTAAACTTTGACATAAACGAAACTTGAAATAATTGATAACTATGCACTTATATATCCAGTAAAACATGTCAGTAACTATTACTAATACTACAGGTCAGTTTTGGCAGTAAGTAAGGTCCACATATTAGCCTTGTTATATAGTTTTCCGACCTGTCCGTGCCGAACTGTTCGTATTCTGAACAATTTGTCTTTAAACATTTTAAAAACTTTTTTGGATATATTTGAACATTTTTCGTTTGAACATTTCTTTCCAATTCCATTTTTTGATCCGAAAGCGTTCTCCAAATATTTTGGAAGCAGCTTCTGCACTATTTGGAGAACGATTTGATTTGCAACTTTCCTATTCTGTTTTATTGTCCAAATAATCGCAGACAAAGTCAGGGCCGAACAAAATGATTGCCAACTATTTAGCACCAGCCTAAATTGTTAAATTGTGCATACCACCAGAAAGTTTTCTCAGTTATGTGATGCTGCCGACTAACAATCCTTATCATTGAAATGATGGGCCCTCGCATACCACTCCTGATATACCTATGAGTATTGCTGAAAGCACAGTGTAAGGCCTACACGGACCGCCTCTAACTAGCCAATCCCTGTTTACATGCCGTGTAGCAGGGGACTAGAAAGAGCTAAACTAGTAAGCGGGGCATAGCCAATACACTATACTCCCATCATTGAGTATATTACAAACCAAAAGGAAAATTTCCTTGTGTTTGGAATCTACCAAGACGAAAGTTGTACAATCCAGCGAAATTTTAATAAATTCTTTCCATAACGAGGTCTAATCGTCATCTTCTTACAACGTTCGATGTCTGTGTGAAGGTAAACTTGTGACATCCTCTGGATCTGGCAGAGGTCGAGTGTTATCTAGATTACTTCTGTAGTAGTCATACACCAATACTAAGTTAATGGGACTACTGCACAGTAGTCCCATTACATTAGTTATAGTATTGCTGTACAATTACTACAATTCTTTCTATCATTGAGATCCCAAAACATTATCCACAGCTGACCACGAAGGTGGGATACTCTTCTGTTATAGTGTAATCAGGCACTGAAGTATTTGCTCCTGATACTTTCTCTCCATTGTTGTGATCCATCATCCAAAGTTTACTCCAAATCTTTCAACATTTTATAAGCGTTGACCTCAAATTATGTAAGGGCTTTTACTTGCTAGGAGGACTGTAAGCGATAATTATCACCCCTGTCAGTAACTATCTTATTCTGTTTATCCGAATCACCGACAAATTATTTTTACAGTGATTTGGCAAGGTTGAGACAGCTGCTAAAATAAATTATTGATGTCCCCCTGAATATCCCATTCCTCCCCCTCCAATGACAATAGGTGTTGATAAGAAGAAATGGTGAGTATCACCAAGTGATAATACCTTTGTCGTTCTTCAATTACGATAATAACCCTAACAATTAGGATAATCATATGTCAATACTCAATAAGGATAATAGTCAGCTCTATTAAGTTATTGAGTCGTTATGGTGACAGGGAGTTGTGTAGATCCTCGGGCATGGTCACTGTTTTTTCATTGTGTAGCTTCAATAGAGTATTCAGTAATTTGAACCATTGACCACTTTCAAAGATCGATTGCTTGCTTAAACTCTTAAAAGCCTAACGAATCACTTTGTATATCATTGTCTTTGTTTTTGATAATTTAATTTCAAAACACTGCACCGTATATACGTTTGTGTGCAAATTGCAGCACAATTTACGTTGATTGATCTCATGATTGAAATTTATTAAAAACTTTCACAGTGCATTTATTTGGCTATATCTTCAAGAGAAAGGAGTCATAGGAAGCAACATTTTCTTTCTCCCTTTCACAGAAGCTTGTCTTTTTAGAATCTACAGAAAGCATGCTTTAATATGATCGTTTTTCGTATCCCCTTAAACTTTAATACGCGATTTATAAGAGTATAAGGCAATTTGCAGTTTGGGATGTTCAGGTAATTTATATCCACTGAGACGACTATTATGATTTATGATTAGACATAATAGTTGTTCAGGTAATGTAGGGCTTCAAATCCTTCTCCCATATCCTCTTTACTCTCCAAACTGTTTAAACAGAATTTAAACCAGGATCCTAAACAATATTATCCCCTCAGGATATGTCAAATGATGACCACAAAACGAAGCAAGGTGACCACACAACAGCACAACCCGCAGCAGTAGCAGCAGGCGTGTCACAATGTCCTGAACTAAACGCAGACTCATTCGCTCTGGCTAATATCTCCAATGACCATAGCATAATCCGAGGACCTCAATGCTGGCTTTGTGGCCGTGGAGACTTCGCTGAGGACCTCTTCGTACCTTGCGAGTGTCCGTCAACTGTGGGGCTGATTCACAAGCAATGTCTGTTGGACTGGATAAACACACTATACAAGGGGCGGTGTCCTAGGTGTGCCATCATGTTCAGAGTCATGACCGATCACACACCCTGGGTTGAATGGAGGGCGGACCCTCTACTTCACCAGCGCCGCACCCGCCATATAGTGGCGTTAATTGTTCATTGTGTGTTCATGATATTCACCCTCCTCGTTATATCCCTTCTTCTTCACCCAGTGGAGAGGAACAAGGAGAGGTCAAAGTTTAAAGTGGTGCTGGCTATCCTCATGGGACTAGCGTATCTTGTTTATTTCTTTTACCAAATACGGGTGTACATGAGGGTCTACGAGAGGTTAAAGATCTTTAATAACCGAGTCAGGGACGTTATTGACATCCAGGAAGCGAGGAAGAAGCCAAATTGTCAGGTCAGAGGAAACTTATCTAGCCTGATTAATCAGTCAGAAATGCAGCACGACGAGGATAGTGTTAGTCTTCCTTGAAGGTACTGGAATGAAACACTGTTACTGTCCCTGCGGGTGCTATACCTTGACATCAGGGACAAAAGGAAATCGCGGCATGTACGGAATCGCAATTTTTCCCATTATTTGCGACAAATTTTATGTATAGTTTAATGTATATAGTCTGTTAAAATTCGCGATTTTTGGTCAAAATAATCGCGAAATCCTTTTGTCCCTGCTTGACATGCTGGAAGGTAGAATGAAGCTGCCAACAGTTTTAGAACAACTGTTTTGTAGCTCTTGTAAGGGACAGTTCTTGTAATTGCGTTAGTGCCGTAAGAGCGCAAAATAGCATCTGCAAGTCGGATTATTACCAACATGAGGTATGGAAGCCTTAAACTGTTATGCTTATAAAACGTTTAATTGTGCTGGTCAAGAAGTCGAGAATTTCAATCCTGTACTGGTCGAGAAGTCGAGAGTTTCAATTATGACGCTGTTCATGATGAACTGTCCGAGATGCTACGAACCATTTTAAACAACTCCATACCACCTAGGAATCAGAAACTACTTCCGTGATGGAGAAAAACTGCTCCTTCATAATATTTTGGATAAGCACCATAACAGAATAGCAATTTGTGAGAAATCAAAAACTTATAGGGACTTGAAATTTTGTATGCATAAATTCGACACATATTAGCATATTGACACAATATAATGAAGAGTTTTTAGCAACTGCTCCTTCATAATATTTTGCACCATTTCTCAAAAAAGTCACACTTTCTGCATGGTACACCCTGTAGTTGAAATCGAGTATGAACTATGAATTACTGTGTAAAACAAAATACAAAATGAAACGCAGTCATTGGTTTGGGAATAACGATAAAGCAAAGTATAATTTACAATTTTGAAATTAATATCACACATTAAGGCACAATTATTATTATAGGTTGCAACTTGTTATTACTATTAGTTACATACTCCGTCTTAACAGGATAATAGCTTTTATGCTAATACACAATACAATCAGATATAAACCAAGTATTATCTCTGTTGGAAATACTGAAGAGCCAAAATTTCGTTCAAAAAATATCTATTGTGACCGTTGGTTGTCAAGTTTAATTACATTAATTAGTCTGATTATACAAATTATTATTATTGCCTTGGAATTTGGTACTTTGGCTTATCGGATTGATATTTTTAATTATAATACTATAATAGTATATACAATATAATAGTGTATGCATTTAGCTGATTTGCTGAAGTTGCTTTATCTATGTTGCCCAGTGCAAAGAGGTTATATTATCAAAACTTTTCTGAAGTTTTACTGGACATTTTTTGAATCCACAGCGATGGAAGTAAATTTCATAACCTAAATTATAATTGTTGTGTGGATGCAATTTGTAAATTACGATGGTGTCTTTTTATGATAAAACTTGATCGACTATCTTGATCATGCCTGTCTTTTAAAATGTGATATGAACAAGTTGTTTGTTGATGCAACGACGAAATTGATCGACGTTTTGATCAACTATATCATAAAAGTGTTAGGGTTTCCTTTCAGTAATATCATTCAATTTTTAAAATTATATTTTATTATTCTATATGACAGTTTTGACTGTACTATTTTTTTATTAAATTTCAGTATTTCCTCCTAAAGGTAATTTTGATTTCACTTAATTGGTCTACACAAATTAATTAACAAAATTAATTGTAAACAAAATATATAATTACATATGTAATTAACAATACACAGTAATTACATAATTATATAATTAATGTAAATAACTGAAGAAAATCAGCTCTGAAATGGCTGATATACGTTTCCAGGTAAATTCTCAAAATTCTGTTACTAATTCGAAAATCCACCTCAGCAGGAAACGCCTGCACATTTCCCTTATAATAACAGATCCTGTAATGTAATAATCACTATTATTACTTCTTACAGTCTTATCTACTTGTCTAGTTCATTTGTCTACTGCTATCACTAGTATCTACAAGGTTCATTTTATCTTTCCTTATCTACAAAATCCATCTCACATACCAATGTAACACAAATCCAAGAGCTCGGACCTTATAACATCAGCTTATAATAAGTGTAGTTATTTATAATAAAGTAATAAACTCTGCCGACATCTTCACAGGTCCGGTAAAATAGATAAAATCATTTGGTGGAAACATAGCTTCCGGTTTTTTGTAACTTCCAACCAGTATTCAAAGTGTTCACAATACTGCTCAATTTATACTGTAACCTAGCCCACCTTTAAACGCTTATCAGGTTTTATCTAAATGTTTTAGGGCTTAGTAAAATTCATTATGTCGTTATGGGGGTGCCAGTTTCGATTCCGTCGAACCGCTGGAAGGGTGCAGCAGAAAATGAAATTCGTTTTATATGGAAAAAGCGATTATCGCTTAAGCGGAGTCTCGTGTCATAAATGTGTAGACATGACACCCGCGACAGGAACCTTAAGTTTTATAAGCTTCCTACACCCGCGACAGGAACCTTAAGTTTTATAAACTCCCTAAACTGATTCTATTAGTGAGGGCTGGGTTACAATCATTAATTATAGAATAAGATTTACCTACTGACTCTATCTAAATCAAACAATCTTCCGACAGTTGACACGTTCGTTTCCGGTCTTTCTTGACAACTACAATTACAGCTACGCTACTTTCAGAGAATTCTTGTTGGAAACGAATATTTTGTTTGGGAGTAGGGCCTTTTGAGCAATGATCTGGATTAACAAATGGGGTGTAACCAAATATTTGTCATTAGAAATGCACGTTAAGGCAATATTGCAGAGTGACTTTAGTAAGCTGACAAAATTTGGCATCCTTTGCTGCAGACCTACACATCCTGCAGCAGGAATGATTTCAGGGAATGAGAAACTAGACTTCTGGAACTGTAGGGGTTTAAATTTCTGATCAGTGGGCGATTGACTGGACGAGAATTCTCTGTTAAGCATTAGAAAGTTAGTTAGCTACCATATTCACTAGGCACATCACATCTTAACTCTAAGTTAGATCTAACCTTTTCACTTATCTCACTTTTCAATATGTCACACAAAACTAAAGATTTAGTTTATCTTGATCTACAAACTATCAAATCAGCTTTTATCAGTTCATCTCTTTTCAAGTTGATCAGTTCCTTCGCTGGCCGCGGTACTATCCTTAAATGATCCTACCTTTCTTTTACTTTTTAAGAAAGTATTAGATTCGATAAAATGTTTTGACTTTACTTTATGTGCCATCTTCTTTGATCTGTAAGGATGGATTTTGTTTCCTTCGGTACTTTCTGTGCTCGGTCCAGCCTGAAGAAATTTGAGATTAAAGTAAGATAGAAAATAGTCGGACAATTATTATATGGGAATAAAGTTAAATGCGGAATGATCTGACACGTCCAGCCGGATACACTAAGGGTGCACTTGGGGTGTTATACTACGGGGTTTCATTTGGGACATCGGTCTTTCTATAAAATCTTACGAATTTTTAATTTATCAATAACTGGTGTAACTTTCCGTGGAAGTGCGTCAGAAAATTTGATGATTAGAAAATTTCTAAATTTCTGATTTGGCGTCATTAAATTAAACTTCTGATAAAATATGTCTGCGTCACCAAGTGGGCTGCCTTTGAGCAGGGGAAGAGCAGCTAATCTTATTATTCATATCAAAATACTGCACCAGGGCAGTGCTAGGCTGTTTTGCCAGAATTCATGCCTTTTGCCAGGCACCTCCCTGTTGGGCGCGATAAAAATGGTCTGATTCTAAATTTGGCAGCAGAAAATTTTATTTATAGACAAAGTCTAACTTTTCTGTATACAACCAGGTATAAAACAGGAATTTTTCTCTTTCAAGGACTATAATTAGGGCGTCAGATTTGCAGAATGTCAGCTCTGATTCACCTGGAATTAAGGAGGAATCTGCACTTGAATTACTGGCCTAGGCGTTGAAGCTACACAATTCGCTGACAATTCCTTCCTTATATAATATATTCCTTATATAACGTATTGTCAAGCCCATGAAATTACACTAATGAAGACCAACGACTAGTGCACCCCCGGAATATAAATCATTTG
Source organism: Bolinopsis microptera (assembly GCF_026151205.1). Taxonomy (NCBI): domain Eukaryota; kingdom Metazoa; phylum Ctenophora; class Tentaculata; order Lobata; family Bolinopsidae; genus Bolinopsis; species Bolinopsis microptera. The sequence continues at coordinate 10,974,071 of NC_087083.1, read as the reverse complement.
TGAAGCTTCACAAATTACAAACGACATGCAGGAGCAGGAGCTGAGGAGCACTGCATATTATATATTTGATACTAGAGAAACGCCATTTTCGCCTTTTCGGACGTGAGGAGAGTAAGGAATCAATCAACTACATTAAATCAATTCCTTCTGTAACGTCCTCAATAAATGTAATAGATTTGTAGTGCTGTAATTACTTTAAAATATCGGATATATATTCATCCGATAAACTGAACTTTCAAAAGTTGTATTAAAGTGCAAAAGAACATTTAAAAAGGTGTAAAGTGTAAACTTACTGTAAAATACAACTCAACAGCACCGTCGTAGGTTTTATATTTGATATTTTCCTCGGGGTGGGTGGCTCCGGGGGATGGAGGCTCGTCAGTGCGGCCCAGTCTGGGTTAACATCATGTTAGATAACTTAAACAACAAATAGAAGGGAAAAAAGAATGGAAAAAATATCAAATGAACATAACTCTACACATTGTGCAGAAAGTCCTAAGCTGTACAAATTGTACAGCGATTAATTTTATGTGTTTACCTGAGTTCAGCGAAGTCGAATTGGAAGAACGTTCCCCGTTTGGAAGGGGCCTGAGTCTCCATAAGGCCACGTTAACGGAGAGGATGAATAGTCTTCTGAGGAAAGTAAGGATTATATTATCAATGATATAATATAATATATAATTATAATATATAATAATATATAATATAATAAGTAAGGGTTTTTTAATTTTGTAACAATCATTGGTCAGTACGTATAAGAATCATTTATTTTGGTAACTTAATCATACACTATTATTTTATTGGGATGAAACGTTGCCATTAATGGCAATACTTTTAAGTATTGATACACTGAACTACATTGCACTACGAGAGCAAGTAATAATTACCTGAGGATTGACGAATAGGCGCTCCACGTATCTCGAGCATTATCATGCAGAAAAGCAGCAGTAGAGATACACCACAAAACATATCGTGGGAGGAGCTAGAACCTAAACAGAAGGAAATGTTTTAGTCAAACATATAAGGAAAACAATTTCATAGTTGGAGGGGTTGAAATGTAAACACAATGAAATATTTTGGCAATATTCATAAAAACTAAACATGAGGGAGCCATTATGATACAAGTGAAAATAAATTTGACCAGAAGAATATATTGAAATCGAACATATAATCAAAATGAAAACAATAGCGGAAAAGATCTAAAGCCAAACAGAAACAAATGTTTTAAGCCGGACATGAGGGAATACTTAACAGAAGCTAAAACCTAAACATGAGGATATATTTTAATACAATACAAGCATGTAACCTAAAAACAGGGTGTAACCATGGAAACTACAAGCATGCGGAAGCATACCAGCTAAACAAGAATCCTCGTTGTTTCATAGGCGTGCAAATATTTTAAAACAATCACGTACTAATTCCAGTATGTCAGGTATTTTCAGCTGGATCACAATATATATACATATCACCGGAGACTCGCGGGCGGAACAAAATATTGCACGCGCACGCGCGTGCAATATTTCATATGTCCCCGAGGGCGCTAGCCCGAGGAGGACATATTTTCGTATAGCACGGAGGGCCCATCGGGCCCGAGTGCTATACGATTTTTCCGCCCGCGGGTCGAGGTGATGTGGATTATATCCACCAGCGTGAGCTTTTTCTTACAGATATTAGTTTTTACTTTAGTTTCTTCAAGAGATCCGTTTTTAATTTAGTTTCACTTTTACTTTCAACATGTTTCTAATTCGATAGTTCCGCCCTCGAGGCGAGGAATGATATCGTGTATATCCATCAGCGGGCGTTTATCACAAAGCTTCAGTTTGCAACAATCACAGCAAATTAATGTACAAGATTTCAGAAAAGTTACAAAAAAATCATGTTGCTTTTGGTTTAATATGTAAAACAGGCCAAAATGACTGACTGTAGAACGAAAAACCGGCTGCTATCAAACAATGTTTCAGCTCATTGTTTCAGGTACATATTTTAATGTAAACGATCAAAATATAGGCCTCTCTCCCTCTCTCCTTCTCTCCCTCTCTCCCTCTATCCCTCTATCCCTCTCTCACTCTCTCCCTATCCTTTCTCCTTCTCCCACTCTCCTTACGTCCCTCTCTCCCTCTATCCCTCTCTCTTTATCTCCCTCTCTCTTTATCTCCCTCTCTTTCTCTCCTACTCTTCCTCTATACTTCTCTACCTCTCTCCCCTCTCCCTCCCTGGAACCAGAACAAGCACCACCAGTCGCCACAGAGCCCTCTACTACCAAGTTAGTTGTCATTATCATGTCAGTTACCTGGGTAACCAAGGTTACCCGGGTAACCAGTTACTACAGTTTCTGTAGCAGCTACTGAGTGGCTGGACACTTAAAAGTAGTAACCCAGAGAGCTCGAGATCACAGTCTGATCATGGACATTTAATATGAAAGTTAAAGATCAAATTCATTATTCATAACATCAATTTAAATGGCAGTTTCAAAACAAAAACAGGGCAAAATATCATCTAAAATTTCGGCCTACATTTCAAGATTTATCGACTGAACTAGTGAAATGAAAATGGTAAACACAACTGAAATGGTAAACACAAAACAATTATCGATACTATAATAGAGATCACCGGCTTAGAATTTAGTCTGGACGTCTCCACGAATTTGGTAACCATAGTAACAGTGTGTCAGTGTCACGTGTTAATTATGAGCCAATCATGGCAAACTGCGTGACAACTGATATAGCGTCCGATAGAGGGTGATCGATCAGAGTTTACAGTTGATAAATTCTTTACATCCACTGCATATTGCCGTGGGAATTTAGAAACAGAAACTACACTAATTAGCTCACTGTACGATTATTGCAATTGAATTCATCGTTAATGAATTAAACCGGTTTCAACTATAGTTCTAAGTAACTTGTAAGTTGTTGTCTTATGGAATTTCACATGGAGACGATACAGAAACTGAAAATATTTTAGAGAACTCCGGGCTATATTGCTACTGGTCAAATTAAATGTCACTTGTTAGCGGGCTATATCATGAGCGGGCTGTAGAGATAACGGGCCCTTTGACAGCGGGCTGGTGAGAGCCCGCTATGCGAAAAAGCGCACGCTGGTGGATATAATTACTAAAACACACTAGGACATCGGTTTAAAAGCAACTCAACATTTTACAAGATTATTAAGTTTTAATACGTTTATTCTGGGCAGTTAATAACTTGTACCTCATGTTTTTAACTTGGGAACTAATTCTATGGACACATGCGTGCATGACATTCTACCAACGTCTCATAAATGTCTGTACACTTACAGAGGAATTTCACTGAATACCAGCACGATGTAACTCAGCACCAAAAGTCATTGCCCCCTAAAAGGCTAAAACAGCGGAACTCAAAAAAGTACTGAAGTGCCAGTGACAAAAGCGTAAGATTAGAGCGTGGATCAAAGCAAAAGATCCAGCTGCGAGACACAACAATAACACGATCAAACTACCTTCTTATTATGAAATGGACTGTAAAATGTAGTGTAGTGTAGTGTAGTGTAGTGTAGTGTAGTGTAGTGTAGTGTAGTGTAGTGTAGTGTAGTGTAGTGTAGTGTAGTGTAGTGTAGTGTAGTGTAGTGTAGTGTAGTGTAGTGTAGTGTAGTGTAGTGTAGTGTAGTGTAGTGTAGTGTAGTGTAGTGTAGTGTAGTGTAGTGTAGTGTAGTGTAGTGTAGTGTAGTGTAGTGTAGTGTAGTGTAGTGTAGTGTAGTGTAGTGTAGTGTAGTGTAGTGTAGTGTAGTGTAGTGTAGTGTAGTGTAGTGTAGTGTAGTGTAGTGTAGTGTAGTGTAGTGTAGTGTAGTGTAGTGTAGTGTAGTGTAGTGTAGTGTAGTGTAGTGTAGTGAAGTGTAGTGTAGTGTAGTGTAGTGTAGTGTAGTGTAGTGTAGTGTAGTGTAGTGTAGTGTAGTGTAGTGTAGTGTAGTGTAGTGTAGACAAACAATAATAACACGATTAAACTACCTTCTTATTATGAAATGGACTGTAAAATTAAATTTCTGATAACATTTTCTTTAAATTTTGCAATCTTGTTCCAGTATACTGATAATCCGTGCTCTGACGTCACAACTTTACAAAATAAGCTGCTCCTTTATAAATACATTTCAAGCAAAAAAAAGTTTCCCAAATAGGCGTGGGAAAAAGGGGTTCTTATCTGCGCTTAATGAAAATACACTATCAGGGTTGGTGATTAATTTAGAAATTATACATTTATATGTGCTATATATGATGTTCAGATAATTTCAGTGCAAATAACATTAAATGTGTGACCTAAATAGGGTGCAGTGAAGAACCAATCTGGCTCTGGTGGCTACTCCCTGAGTCACATATCAGAAGAATTAAAACTGAAACTGTATACCAAAAGCTGGAACCTGTTTGACTGAGTTAAACTTGTTTTTATTGAATTACAAAGTCTTTAATTGGAGTGGGACAAGGTAAAACAAACAAGCTAAGCTCTAAACAACTTTTTATTGTTCAGCTGACAGGAGGTCGGAGGAAAATTGCTCAAATTGTATTCCTCGTACTTATAAATCGGCAACTTGGCTCTATCTTGATCTGATCAAGAGATCAGCTGTGACACTGCCTGACTGCCAGCTTTTCTATATTCCTCCCAATCAAACAATCCTAACTATAAGTATAAGCAATAAGATCTCAAAGCTGACAGAAGGACGCATGCAAATTGGCCGAATTGTAAAAGAAATAACTTGACTCTCCTGATCGGATCAAGATACAACACTGACACTTCTCTCTTGACATGTATCTATATATACCAGTGTACATAGGCAGGGGAATCCGGCTAAGGGAGGGTAAAACAGGAAGTGGGTGCGGAATGAACTTAGAGTCAAGTTTGCAACAACTCCCAGGTGTCCAACAGACATGAAGCTGAGGGTATAACACCCCCCTGATTTATCAACTAACCTAAACCGGGCCAGCCCGGAAATTCCGATTCTAATTGTCATCCTGTTTCTAACAGTTATTTCTTTCTAATTGCACAGTTAATCGAGCAGTAAAATTGAGGGCGATAATGATTGGGGAATCCCGGTAACTTTGCAGAGCGGAGAATTAGCTGGCAGCAAAGTTGCACTTGTGGACCGGTGGTATTTGAGGAACACAGCCGACGAGTTAAAAAATGTCACTAGTGCCAGCAACCAAGTTCTCAGGAAGATACAATATCTGACATATTATAAAGGAGCAGTGACATGTTCGAGAGAACTGGGCGTCCTGGCTCTCTGCAGGCAACAAGCTGCTCCTTTATAATGCGCACTCCTATATGTACCCTGATCCCTGATACCTGAACCTATAGACAGGGAAGAACTATAAGTTCTACTTTCAGGTCCTGTAATGTTGTATATTTCTGGAGGGTCGGGTTGGGCGGCTTCTTTTCCTTCCGCTCTGTTAGTCGCGCTGTAGCATGTTGTCGTGACTTAATAACAATCCTTCCCCCTCTCTCTCTCTCTCTCTCTCGCTCTCTCTATCTCTTTCTTTCTTGCTCTCCAAACTCACTCCACTAATGTATAGTTTCTCCAACTGTTGTAGTCCTTGTACCTCGTAAATAACTCTTAACACGACGCTCACAGGCTTCTATAGGAAACTGAACAGTTGGAACCGAAGTCTAAAGATAGACTTCTGAAACGTAAGAAAGAGGAATTTCTCCCGATCAGGATGCCAGAGGTGTGGTCAGTGTGATTGGACTGTACAAATAGCTACAACACGGTCGTCTGGACCTGCATCTGACGTCTTTGTCACTAGTTGTCAGGTAAATTTATCTACCTTTGGATACCGGAAACCCCAAATTTTAACACAGGTGTCCCGTTAATACATTGCCAATTTACTTTCCCAATTTATAATTCTTGATACTGCAGTAGAACGGGGGTGACGTTTTTTACGGATGATTTTATTATAAAGGAGCAGTGAAGAGAGGCCACAAACCACTGCTGGGTAGATGAAGCTAATTATCAGGTTATTAAGCAATTAGCACTGCAGATCTAGCTAATTAGCACTGTACCCTACAGTCATTGTGATCTGTAGCTGCTTAATTCAGGAGCCGTACGTCTGGAGGTACCTGGCTTTATTTGAAGCAGAATGGTGACAGCTGACGGAAAACATGGTAAAACGCAATGATGTGTTTTAGTGCAGATGTCTAACGTCTTTTGTGATTCTATGTACTTCCAGCTGTGATTCTAATCCTATGTTTTCAGGAGAATATGTCCAGCTGTGAGCTTATGTTTTTAGGAGAATAAGTCCAGTTGTCAGCCTATGTTTTCAGGAGAATACGGCCAGTTGTGAGTCAATATGTTTAGGAGAATACGTCCAGTTGTGAATCAATGTTTTTAGGAGAATGCGTCCAGTTGTGAGTCAATGTTTTTAGGAGAATACGTCCAGTTGTGAGCCTATGTTTTCAGGAGAATACGTCCAGTTGTGAGTCAATATTTTTAGGAGAATACGTCCAGTTGTGAGCCTATGTTTTTAGGAGAATACGTCCAGTTGTGAGTCAATATTTTTAGGAGAATACGTCCAGTTGTGAGCCTATTTTTTCAGAAGAATACGTCCAGTTGTGAGCCTATGTTTTCAGGAGAATACTCATGCAGTATGATGTGAAAAGTGCTGAATTAGCAATTTTGTTCTAGCAAGAGTAAGCCGAACTCAGCGTATGATTAAAAAAAAACATATTCAGAGGTTTGTGAATAAAAAACTTCAAAAGTATTGTCCAGTAGAACAAGATAATACTACGGTTGATATCAGTGGCAGCTAAACATGATGAGAAGTATACAGTTGGGAACCCACTCACCTTTATATACCTCAGGAATTAGGGCTCATGATTGTCTAATAAATGATAAGGGGAATTCCCAACACCTTCCGATTGTTCCAGATGACTGATAAACACGGCCGATATCATTAGTTTCTAACCGGGGCAGGTATTGTTTAATCTACATGTTTTTTAATCAGATTTGACTGAACTTGTAAATCCGATAATTCAGTTATTACTGAGTTATTATAGAGTCAGAAACCAATTTGGAACACAGAACAAACACAGAAACAGAAGCACGTTGCTGATTCTGCTGAGATTAGTGCACGATACATATGTAATGATAATGATACTGATAATGTATTGAAGCGCTTGAGTTACATTATAATATGCTCTAGTGATGCTTTCTATGAAGCGTACCAAGCCTTCAAGTGATTCAGCATTACAGGAATAAAACCATAGCACAGCGTTAATTAGATAATTAAATCATTGTATAAATCCTCTGCCATTATTATAAAGGAGCACCTTCGGAATCTTAACACATTAGATCCCGGAAACTGTTGGGTTTTATAATGGCCGCGGAATTTTTTGTTTCAATTTCACCCACAAAATTCAGCCACTAATCTTTGATAATAGCTGGTTATAAATATATAACGTTGGACATATTATTCCTTTCCTTAAATCTGTTAGCCAAAATCAGTCAACAAAACAAAACAAAAATATTAAAGCCACTATTAAAAAACAGCAATATTTTCTCTAAAAAGCAGCTAAAAAATTAAAAATAAAAGAACCGAAGCATTTCTAACACACGCGTATATTCTACTGATGTGGTTTGAAGTGGCCTGCTTTCTCCCGAGACTAATTGCGGGCTGTCCTGTAATTTGACTGTTATGACCGTGCCATTAAGTAATTAAGAAGCTATCAAGTCATTAAAACATTAGAAAAGTCACTGATTCACAACGCCCTTTCGAGATGGTGACGTTAAACATTAAAATCTTCTCTCTCTAATATTAACTAATGAGACACTCTTTGACAAGACACAAATAAATGAGACACACTGGACTGTGCTGTAAAACTGGAAAAGAACTTTTTGAATCACGTTAGTTAGAACTGGTTATAGGAGCACCAGATTTATTTTCCAAACTAGTGATGGTTCGTTATACGACGTATCTAAAACTGTGATCCACTTGTGAAAATTGGACGTTAACGAAGATTTTAATTCCAAACACTCAGTGGAAACAGTGGAACTTAATAAGAATTATTTATAACGGATTTTACTAAATACTCCCAGTTATTTCCTCTCCAAACCAGAAGCTGCACACAAAACTAATGAGACACATGGCTCGCAACATGACAGTAGATAACACTAATATTAATAAAGGAGTAGATAACACACACACACACATATAGTGGAACTGGTAATTATGAAATAGTTAAAATCACGAACACAGCTGCACAGTGTATTTATACGAAATATTTATAAAGGAGTATATATAGAGCTCCCATATTTCCTGGATGTGTCTCACTCAGCCAGGCAAGTCTTCTCATACGATAAGATCATCTGGGTTTTTACCGATACCAGCTGATAGTATCTTGTAGTGTCCACATTCCAGCGGTGTATCTCGCGGTTATTACACTAAGACGTATCTGCCACCATGTGGTGATATCACCACATCTCTTTAAGTCATTGTCCGGCGAGATATGAAGTCGGCGCTGTGTTTTTCAATTATTGTGTCGGGCTGTGTGGAACAGTCTGAAGCGTGCAGACAACAACTATAATTATTGTAGTGGTATAGACAGGACGGTTGTAGGGTTTCCATGGCAACCATATTTTCGGCATTATTGGCTGTCTCTTCAGTGAGAGCTGGTAGATGTGGCCCGCACTTTTACGAGTAAACAGTTTAGACAGCTAAACAGATGTTAGACCTATTTTCTGCGAAACTTTTAAACTATAGCGAATAATTATAATCTGACAACCTGCTCTGCGAAAACTTTGCAGCATTCTTAAAAACGGCGGAATTGGAGAGAAATCGTATAGTTTTGGCTGGCAAATACCAAATTAGTAATTACCACCAGATTCGCTACCATGCTGCTGGAGAAGCCTCGTAATTACGAAATTAAGAAGAATGGCTCATTAAGTAATCAAGACGGAATTACTTCCGTGGCTGGTAGCCTAACGCTGTGCAATGTAGCGGCTATTGCTGTAAAAATACCGTACAATATGGCTGTTAATACTGCATAAGAGTATAGTATGCCGTGTTCTGCACGAAAAAGGAAAGATATCTGAACTCACTGTACTGTTTTCTTTATATATTGGTGGATTTGACGTAATTAAGTATAGTGACGCATAAGAAGATATGACGGGTGAAAACATACCAAAACAATTAAGATATCTCAGTTTTAAAACAAAATGACGCATGTAAGAAGATATGACGTAAGATAAGCTACTTATAGTACTACTGTTACTGTTATGTTATACTTATACTTATACTAGGTCAACACAAGATATGACGTATTTAAGCAATTAAGATATATATCATTTTAAAATTAAATTACGTAATAATATGCATGAAGTATACTTCTTCTCCCCCGATGATTATTACTGGTATTTTATCTCCACCAGAGGTAGGAAGCCCTTTCACTGGGTCCCCTGGGAGGATTTACTCATAGTTCATCTCGAGGACTGTATACCATAAGAATATCAACAACATGGTGTGACGTGTATTACGTTGCGTGATTTAACAATAAGGATATATGGTTTTAAAACAAAATGACGTAAACGGAAGATATGACGTTTTGGAAAATATGACGTGTTTAATAACCATGATATGGCGTATTGAATTGGTTGACATGATAAACTGATCAAAATGACGTACAATAGTGTTATTATTCATATTATTATTTTAATATCATTAAGCCTTGAATACCTACTTGAATAAAACTAGAGTAAGCGTTTTTGTTTTTTTTTGCAAGAAAATTAACTTTTCAAAGTTGCATTACTCCAATTAGCTTGATTTAGATTAAATAATCGTAACGTCCCAGCTGAATCAGCATGATAAAATGCTAAACCAATAATTTTGCCTAATTTGGCGGAATCACTGCACAATTTTAAAGGTCTATAATGTGAAATTTACTGAATTATGAGCGTCAAGATTTAAAACTTTTCCTCAAAAATCGAATTACTATAGGGTGGAAATAAGTGGAAGGTATAACATTTTTGGAACAGTTTCTCACTTCAACCTGATTGGAGGTCACTTTGATAAAGACCCCTAACTGGAATAAGCTTACCTCCTCCGGATAATACCTTTATCGTGTACCTTATAGAACGTCACAGCATACATCTCAACTGTAAAGTGTAAAACTTTAACTGTATGGTAACTTAATAACAACTTATAACACACAAAGTGTATGGGACCTGAAGGGCACTATTTTACCATATGATGTCATTGGGTGTTCTCTGCGATAGATATGCTCTGCTCAATTATGTTGATTAAAATGGACTTACCTTATCGGACGTTATTTGACCGGACATTGCGACTTGCGTGAACGGACATAATTTTGAACGGACATTAAAATGAACGCCCAATATAAGAATACAATACTGCACAGATCGATTGAAAATGAAGGTAGCTGCGAAGAATACTCTTAACAGTTTGTGAAGGTATTTATTGCATTTCTTCAATGACGCAGTGACGCTGTTCTCCCTTTGTACGGTCCTTGCGACGTCGCGAAACAGGCGGTTCCTATCTTAATGTTTTCGTAGTAGTCAATAAACTACAGAAAACTCTTGGAACTTCTAGATAATCCTCTAGGGGTGTTGCAGTCGTATCCTACTGTTCTTGGTTCAGGATCATTACTCATTCAGCTTCATCATCATCACGACGTTGTGACGTCAGTACAGTGGATTGTTAAAGTTCCAACCCAAAAGCTCGATTAGTATTAGTAGCAATCAACAAAGGTAGACTTATATAACAATACGTTGGGATAGTGGGGTACAACTGTAGTAGTGAGAAAGTTGGAGGAGGTCACCATGGTAACAGTCACCACGGTAACAGTCACCACGGTAGTTGAAAGAGGTCCGTGCATGATCCTGACTTCGTACTCTGGTACTAAATCACTTGGTTACAGGGTACGCCAGACCTTAACCCTAACCCTCCTATATCCTTAATTGAGATGTAATTGGTATGTATTGTTTATTATACTGGGGGTGTTAGTGCCAGTAGGTCTATTTACCCATTCTTTTGTGTGTTCTTGGCCCCCTGGTAGTCATGACAACAAGTATGATAGTTGCGTGTGGCCCTATAAGGGTGGTATATTGAAGTAGAAGTGGAAGTGGTAAAGGTACTTTGAATTATAACTTTCATTAAACTCAATGCCACCTGCGGTAGTCATAGCAACAATCTTATAATGCCACCTGGTAGTCATGGTTACAATACCACCTGCAGTAGTCATGGTTACAATGCCACCTGGTAGTCATGGTTACAATGCCACCTGCGGTAGTCATGGTTACAATGCCACCTGGTAGTCATGGTTACAATGCCACCTGGTAGTCATGGTTACAATGCCACCTGGTAGTCATGGTTACAATGCCACCTGGTAGTCATGGTTACAATACCACCTGGTAGTCATGGTAACAATCTTACAATGCCACCTGGTAGTCATGGTTACAATGCCACCTGGTAGTCATGGTTACAATGCCACCTGGTAGTCATGGTAACAATCTTACAATGCCACCTGGTAGTCATGGTTACAATGCCACCTGGTAGTCATGGTTACAATGCCACCTGGTAGTCATGGTTACAATGCCACCTGGTAGTCATGGTTACAATACCACCTGGTAGTCATGGTAACAATCTTACAATGCCACCTGGTAGTCATGGTTACAATGCCATCTGGTAGTCATGGTTACAATGCCACCTGGTAGTCATGGTTACAATACCACCTGGTAGTCATGGTAACAATCTTACAATGCCACCTGGTAGTCATGGTTACAATGCCACCTGGTAGCCATGGTTACAATGCCACCTGGTAGTCATGGTTACAATGCCACCTGGTAGTCATGGTTACAATGCCACCTGGTAGTCATGGTTACAATACCACCTGGTAGTCATGGTAACAATCTTACAATGCCACCTGGTAGTCATGGTTACAATGCCACCTGGTAGTCATGGTTACAATACCACCTGGTAGTCATGGTAACAATCTTACAATGCCACCTGGTAGTCATGGTTACAATGCCACCTGGTAGCCATGGTTACAATGCCACCTGGTAGTCATGGTTACAATGCCACCTGGTAGTCATGGTTACAGTGCCACCTGGTAGTCATGGTTACAATGCCACCTGGTAGTCATGGTTACAATACCACCTGGTAGTTATGGTTACAATGCCACCTAGTAGTCATGGTAACATTCTTAAAATGCCACCTGGAAGTCATGGTTACAATGCCACCTGGTAGTCATGGTTACAATACCACCTGGTAGTAATGGTTACAATGCCACCTGGTAGTCATGGTAACATTCTTAAAATGCCACCTGGTAGTCATGGTTACAATGCCACCTGGTAGCCATGGTTACAATGCCACCTGGTAGTCATGGTTACAATGCCACCTGGTAGTCATGGTTACAATGCCACCTGGTAGTCATGGTTACAATGCCACCTGGTAGTCATGGTTACAATACCACCTGCGGTAGTCATAGTAACAATCTAACAATGCCACCTGGTAGTCATGGTTACAATACCACCGGAGACAATCCACCTGACATGTGCACTGTGCAGATTGAAAATCAAAACTGTCAATACTCAATTCGTTTAATTCCTGCATCAAATTCAAAATTAGGATATACTGTAGTGTGGCAAATGGAAGTGACAGCCTTTTAATTAAAATATTAAGTAACACGGTGCTTTTTTATCGACCCTTAAGTTGGTTGTTAAGGGGGGCGTTGGTTGTTAAGTGTTGGTTGTTAAGCAATCATCGACAGATTACCAGGTTATCTATTTATCAATTATTTTCGCTGGAAGTCAAAACGGAAAAATGTTACAGTTTGGAATTGGAGGAGAGGCTGGTTCACATTTTCATCATGAAATAAGAAAAACTCCCTAGATAAGCATTTAAGGCAATCGACATAAAGAAAGTCGTACATAAAGTTGGCAATTACAAAAAAGTTTCAGCCTTTATTGAGCCCACAATAACTTTCCTCACTTGTTTCTTCAACAAACCTGCAGCCCATGTTTACTTTTAACCAGTATAACGTATATTAAACCAGTCTTCAGGTGATAATGCTATACTAAAAATGTATAAGATGATCATGCACTTGTAAGGATTCCATTATAGTTATAATACTTTGTGACAATTTATTTAGAGAACGTTTGACAGTTGACCGGGTGAAATTAGGCTGGGCGATAATATTGTAAGGATGCCGTTACGAATTCCTTTTCATATTCTGAAGTCCTTGTTACGCACTGATAACTCTTATTTTTTATAATTTTTATAGGAGTAAAGAATAAAAAGAATAAATTCTTTATAGACCCGCCTTAAATCAGTTCTGTAAATACAGTGTTAATATTAAGAAGCAAGAATTTTGTGGTCCACCCTAGAGAAGGAAAATGAAGTTCTACTAACTTACTAAAATTATCATATATAAACGATCGGGAAGAAATGGATTGGTCTTATGAGGTCGGACAATTCAAATTGTTATAAGATCACGATAATCTAATAACTTCACATAGGGCGATTAAAGTCTCGTGCCGATTTAATTCTTAAATTATTAATATCCATTTTTTAAAACTTTATTCTGTACAAATTCATCGGTAATTCGGTAGGTCATAATGTTGGATTGTTTTTAATATGTTAGTATGTTATCATTAATTGCCACCATAGCAATAGCAATCTGCAGTTCCCAAACAACCGTACTTTCGAAATAATGTGATACGACTGAGGCAATCTTTAAATAGTAATAGTTTTTATGTTTAAACATTTAAACAATTGTTCTCACCTTTTAATAAGTTGTTCTGTGTGATAGGACAGTGTATGTTGGAATGTCTTTTCTCCTTTTCAGATCTTCTTTTTTTCAGTACAGGCAAAATGAATCCATTATCTATGTTGTACGGTTCTATAAGCGGTACGATAAGGAATGGAAGTCGATGTATAGTTTAAAATAAATGTATTGACAATGAAAAGAAAGGATGTGAAAGTCCGCAAAAAAAGTATCAAAATTCAACACGACACGTACAATTATGAGTATTCTAATACCATGAGATTGAAAAGTCGAAACAATATCACAGCTATCATGAAACAACTAGAGGAGATCTGGTCTCTTTAAACGAATTTACCGGCAGAGTAACGGATTTCCGGTATTTGTAGCATTTTCCCGGTATTTGCCAATTCTCCGGAGTTTCCTGGCCTGGTGTTTAGTGTTTTACGTTGTTTTTATTGACGTTTTATTTTTGTTACATTCAAACGCCTTAAAATTAAAGACCTTTTGGACCACAAGAGGATTTTAAGCGCTTTGGCATCCGTTACCATTTCATTCCATTAAGACTTCAGTTCGGATTCTTTCCTGCTTTTTCGTGAATGAAATGTTTATTGCTTGGAGTGATTTGGCGCTGTGCCAGTAACCGACCAAAACAAAGTGCCGGTATTAACTGGAGGATGATTCAGGCTCAATATCGCAAAAAGAGTTACCTACTAGTCCCTTAATACTGATAATTCACACCCAAAACTAAAACCATTTTAAACGCTTTCATTTATTTCTTAACAAGCGCACCAAATTTCTGGGCAGAGAGTTTTGCGTACAGACTACAGACCATTATACTCTCTCTCTGGAGGGGGATTGTTTAAAACATATAAGTGATACGAAATGTTTGTTTAGCAGAAGCTTTCAAAATACAAGTGTAAATCGTCTTCAGCTTTCATCATTATTCTCTCTTCTCCCTTATGAGAGGAAACCATTCCTTACAATGCTGGGAATGCGGGCTTCTTTCCCCGCAGTCCCCGCTACAACACTCCATATTGAAACACAGCCTGTCAGCCTTGGTCAGCAGACAAACTGCCGTTAAAGCCATACAAATACCACAAGTCTAAAATCCAGTCCCATATTTCAAGTGTTTGTCACTCAAATATTGATGATCTATGAAGTGTTAAAAGTGTTTACCCCATGAGTTATTAGTGTTGCTGACTGTCTTCAGTTGACCAATCCTTGTTAACAGAGCTACTAATTTATTAAACTAGGGATGAATAAGCTAAATCTATAGGTGAAGATGCACTTAGAGATATTCAGCTGCCTCTTACAGCATAGTATAGTAATCTATATAATAATCAGTACAGTAATCTGAATAAGGGTTTGAAATATAACAGAAGTGTGGGTCTGGACGGAACATCTCCGCTTCCTTGTTTAACAGGGTTCTCTGGGTTCGCCTTCTCACTGGGTTAGACATGTAACCAGCACTATGGTACCGAATCTGTAATTATGTCGACAATCAAGAAATTTCCTTGTGTTTAACGTTTTGCAACTCTAACATCGCTGTCACTGTTACACGATGTTTCATATAAACTAGCAGCTGTAGTGGACAACAGAGTGCTGCATAACACTTTGAGTCTGGTATAAGTTAAT
The DNA here is from genome assembly GCF_026151205.1 of Bolinopsis microptera. Classification (NCBI taxonomy): domain Eukaryota; kingdom Metazoa; phylum Ctenophora; class Tentaculata; order Lobata; family Bolinopsidae; genus Bolinopsis; species Bolinopsis microptera. The sequence goes on along the minus strand of NC_087083.1, from coordinate 10,958,700 downwards.
ATTATGGGAGCTAACAGATACAAAATGGAGAGTTTGATCTGGGAAACAATTTTCGAATGTTTAACCGTTACATGAACTTATTAAACGGCCTAGTTTATCGAATACATCAATCAAATTTATTATCTCATAAACTTTATTATAGTATTATTTCATCATTTTCAGCGTTTTTTTTAATGAAATTTGTTTACTGTGGGATGATCTGAAGGCTGAAAAGTAATAAGGGACCATAGAAGAAGCTTTCACATGCACGTGTAATTAACGCATTTTCACGTGCACTTAGCGAATTTGCACGTACAAACGAGCTTTCACATACTACATAAGATTTTTGGCCATTTTGGAGCACTCCTTAATTTAAGTATAAGTAAAACTACATAACTTCAAAGAATTTGCTGAGCGCAGAATCAAATAATAAAGTAAGTTTTATTAGCTTGTTTCTGTTATACCCAGATAGTCAGCACATATACTTCGATAATTATCAAAAATTATCAATTAATATTTTAAAAATTATATAGCACAGGTTTAAACTCCTTTTAACCTGAAATTTTCATATGTATTGAAAAAGGACCATTTAAAACTTATTTGGAATTTATCATATCCTCAAATCACGTACAGCTGTTGCTGCTCGTTCAAAATGAGCTTGGAATATAATTATATATATATATAATTTATATATATTATAATTTATATATAATTGTATATATAACTGCTCTTATAGATAAGAGCAGTATTAATAAATAGTTTTTGAGAGCAGCATCATGTTAGAAGCACATATATATATATAAAGTGGTTTACGACAAGATACCATATAATATGCTTGAAAGACGTCTGCACTTACGTCAGTGGATGGCAGGTGAAGCGATCATGCCAGTTCTACCCACTATAAATCACTATAATGTGCTAGAGGATTTGCACTCTCTGACGAAAATCTCAGACTAGCATGAGCTCTCCCAGACAGTCTATGATCTTATAAAGTTATAATGCAATTTAGATTTCACAAATTGTTTGTATAATTCACTCATATATCTAATTGAGGTGCCATAGTATGACATGACATGAAGCCTTATCAAGTCATTCAGCTGAATTCTGTCGTCCCATTTCTCTTCTAAGTTCCTCCTCTCTTCTGCGATGCCTCAACTAGTTCGCCTCTTTCTGTACTTTAGCGTGTTTCTTCCTGTTCTTAATCTCATACAGAAAAATATGATTTATTAGATGATTGAATATATCTTATCGAGAAATTTTTTAAGGTTAAAACAATAATCTCATTAAACTATATAAAAAATAAGTATAAAGAATAAGGAAAAGGAACGGGAATGAAGCCAATACCAGAAGTGAAACCCCACCAAAGAATAATTGATCCTTAGGTAGACCTGGTGAAATAAAGTAACTGAACTGTAAGTTTAAGAAAAGACGGAAGGAATAAAGGAGAGAGGAAATAATGTTATGTGAACATCATCAGCAGATGACTTGGCACACCGGTTTCGGGGGTTTAATACCTGTACCGGTTTAATGTGCCAAGACCCCCTAGCAATCACTCGTCAGTGATCACCTGTTCACGTTAAATGTGATGTCAAGGATGTCGCTGACATCAAGTATACTGTATTTGTACAGAATACTAGGTCGGTCTTTCAGAAGCTTTCTGAATTTACTCTTCAGGAGTCTGTCATTATAACATCTTGAAAGAAGTGTCCTATAAATGGTGTTGGTAGAACACAGAAAAGAATCAAGGTCAGAGATAATGGAAGAGTAACGAAGGACCTGACCGTAAAAAACATTATAACCAACAGAAGAGGAAATATTACTGTTAGGAAAGGTGTACATGACCACAGGAAAGTTGAAGTCATCAAGTTTGTTGTAAAGCTTGGTGGCGACGTGTCCGGAGTTATTCATCGAGATGTTGATGTCGAGAGTAAGTACATAAATGCACACCTTTCTTGGCCGTCTTTCCCCCTATATGGTTCAATATATATTATCTTATTAAAAGCATTTTTGAGGCTAAAATGCACTAACTCGTTGTCCTTCATGTTCCTTGGTCGCCCTCCCCCCCGTCCCCCACAATACTCAATAAATTTAAAAAATTTATAAAAGAATTGCTAACCATGTAGAGAATAAGGGCTCCTTTTCCAGTTGGCACTCGGTATCTAAACATAGCCTTGGTCAGTAGACACACTGCTTTTCCATTAAACCCAAACATATGCGGATCAATGTTCTGAATCTCGTATTTCCTGGAGCACCATCTTAGCCAAAACATCACTTCTGCTACACTCCAGCTTTGTGGATCTGATGGATTGTGAGGGATTAAAATCTACAATTCGTTCATCAATGTATGGATATACTTATATCTTTATATAATGCTGATGGAACGAATCTTGTTATACATTTTCACATTTTGCATGCTTATCAATATGTTGTCATTACGATTGACATGTGTTCATAATATATATGAAGGTTGCTACACATATTTAACCTTACCAACTGGAAGTATAGGTGGTGTATTAGGTGCACTGTAGAAAATCCTGGCAGCTTCAGTATTTGGTCTTTCAATTGGGGAGAAAGGGATCTCACCCGACAATAGCACTGAAAGTAAAAGTGAATTACTAAATTGGAGATCATGTTAGATAACCCAGCAAAAGTTACCGGCTGGCAGTGTTACTAGAGGTGGTAATTTTTCGATAGCACGCGTGTCAGCGCGCGTGACGTAAATTTCACTGATCGCACGCGTGAATTACAATCTGAATTCAGCCATGGAGTCATGGCAACCACATTTATTAATTGCAAAGTTAAAAAGCTGCGATCTTTTGTTTGGCCCAAAATCATACTTTTCAGGATAATTCAAAATCTACGTTGTCCCAAATTGTTCTCCTGGGGAGCTAACTTTAGTTTTACGAGACGAACATTCTGTTGAAAACCAAAACTATCTAATTCTTTTACTTCCGAAGTTAGGCCCCTACCATTAAAGTTTTCTGGGAATATAAGAATATACCAAGTATTTGCTTTATTTGGTTGGACAAAAGTCAAAAGTTTAATTTGTCTAATTAGTTAAGAAATTAATAAAATATTGCATATCTTACAATCAGCCAGTGTAAGAGGTGTTTTTTGAAGTGTTGGAATATTGGAGGGACTCTCTTTTTTCTCGTATTGACTATTCTTAGTCATTGCGTCGGGGCTTAGAACACATCCTTGTGGAGCAATGAAGTCTTTCTTTTGAATCTCAATGTATGGCTTCTTTCTTATTGGTGATCGGATCATATCGATGCTCCGAGTTGGACTCCTCTTGATATCAGGGTTCACAGTATTGATGTAATCGTACTGCTCATTTGGATCAGTGCTACTGCTTGGTGCTGAATCCATCGCCTGACAGCTGCTGCTCATGTAGTTTGCCTCGGACGTCATCTGAAAAAATATGAACTATATCATTAACGGATTAACGATATTAAAAACCTCATAAGATTTTACACGCATGGTGAATCCAATTTAAATACTTCCACAATAGAAATATAATATATCTAAAAACCTCTTTTTTGCAGTAGCTGTTTGTTTCGTAAGCGGAGTAGTTAAACACCTGAGCTATTTGTCGGTGTTCAAGGTGTGGAAGAGGGGCCTGGTTTCCAAGGTAACAGGAATTGTAATAACCACAGTACATTACTTTGTGTAAAATGTAAAGTGCAAGAAGGGACAGGATCCTGAAAAATAATATTGATTAGAGCACTCTTTTTGATTAATAGCACATAATATATCATATTTTGTTAGTGTAATAGAGCTAAATGAAACTGTTTCTTTATACTCTATAACTCTATTTACCGAGAATCTTTTTACATTTTTCAATCGTTTAAATTAATCGATAATACTTACAGCCCAGTTAAAAAATGATCCGAGGTTGTGTTATAAAACTCCATCACTGATGACATGACTGTAATTTACAGCTTTTAAACAGAATATTTAAAGAACAACTGCTAGTTAATTGCTGTAGGTGGCATTTGAGTCTCATACTCTCATAGTGACAGACAGAGCAAGGGTTACCAAAACGTGTGTTCTAAGTAAATTTACCACCAACGGACACGTCCCTTTACCCCATGAACTTATATCTAGATGAGTTGACGAGTGCTTTAATTAACGATGTCAATTCATGGCAGCTCGGCGCGGCACAGTAGCGCATCTCGCCGATCTAGCCAGAAGCCTTATTGAGTGCGCGGCGCGGCACAGTAACGCATCGCACTACAAACGAGTGCAGTAACCATATGATTCAGTAAACTCCAATAACAGACAGAATACTTTGTTATTTTATCCAAGTGTTTTGGTCCAAGTGTAACAATTGGCTCAATATTGAATTTATTTATTTTTCAATTCCGAAGATCCTGGCCCAGTCCAATTATCTGCAGATGACTTAAAAGGAACGAACTTAGGCTAATCTATTGATTGAAGTGTTCTCAAAATCACCATAACGACGTCTGTTTTTTATTCCACACTCGGAATGATATTTAATGTGTATATTGAGGAACAAAATGACATATTCCCATTGCGCTTTTATATAAATTCCAAATTTCCGATCAAATAGCTATGATTATGGAAGGCATAGCAGCAGCACTCAGCAGTGCAGAGCTAAATGCATGACGTATGAGGTTAACCTATAATAATTATGATGGTGCAGTTGTCAGATGGTAAATCCCCTTGAGACAGGCTGGATATATATGAAAATGAAATGAAATGTTGAGTAACTCACCGAAATAGTTTCCACTGAAAAGTCAAAACAAAGCTGAGAATGGAAACTCGAAATGGCACCTTGTATTAGTGGACCGGCGTTTATTTAAGGAATCTGATACAGATTCACCATTGTTTTTGTTGCCTTTTATGGAGGTGGGTCATTATTTGTTCCCTTGCCTCTGCAATTGCTGCATATGCTCTATATAAGGAGGTTTTACGCAACTTGATCGTTTAAAAGCTTGACTGATTAATTGCTTGTGTGGGGGCGGCCTCCAGTCACAAAACGCATCATTTATTGCTGCGCCTATTTGATCTGATCGTTTACGGATTCCATCTATATAAATATACCTCTTTAATATTATATGAGTATGGAGGATCGTTCATATAAACTGTGGGAACACTAAACAGAATTATGGTTGAATTTTGATATACTAGGTCAAGAATAGATTAAACGATTTTGGACCCTTGGGAAAATTTATGTCAGCTCCTCGTTGAGGTATACATATTATAATTATTGATAATCTTATTTTAAAAACACCAATTTTTCACCCCTTATTCACTGACCCCTTATATTATTGTTAGCCCTTTTCTAGGACTCAGCTCAGGACCAATTTCCCGCAAATCTCAGGTCTACGCATTCATCATCGTGGACGATAATCTCTAAGTCTTTAACATTATAAAATTTGAGCTGCTTGCACAAATTTGCATAAACCGCTTATCTATTAACAAGTAGATGAGTCGATGGATCATAAATAGTACCGCTTTCATGTATTTAGTATTATTCTTTTACAACCTTGGACACTTTGTTTCCTGATACAATAAATGTTTTGTTTTATTGAAGGATTGAATTAGGCATAGAGAATAACAACTGAACTCTTTACTCAGGCCAAATATCATGATAACGGATAAAGCTTTATACTATAAAGGTATAAAGGTAAAAGTGGTACCAGATCAGGATAAAATAGACAGTGTGCATGGACTGCAATAGTTTTAACTGGTGAAAATGAAGTGAACTACGAAACCAAACAAATATGAAAAAATAATAAGCTTTCATAATTTGAGAAGTTCTTTCCCCGATTAAACCTCGACATGTTTTATATTTTTAGATTATCACCCTTTTATTACTTAAAGAACCTTTGTTCTGTGTTGTTTAATAGACAGACTGCCTCTACTTTGGTATAATATCATAGTATCATGGTAATCTTGAACACTTTACAAAAACTGAATCCACATTTCATGCACTGATCAAAAGGCAAAGATTTCATAATTCAATCACTATGGTAACTTGTTAAATGTGAAAAACTGATTATCACTTTTTGGTAACCTGTGCCCATGCCATTGTATTACACATTTAGTATATCTATATCATACCAAAGTTACTTGAAATAGAACAAATTACAAAAAGAAACGAAGGAGCAAATTTTTACTAAAAAAGGTCACGAAATCGAACACAACTGGAGAGCATATACGAGATTAAACGACTTAGGCATGCCTATATAACTGATTCTATAAAGGGTTCTACGTGCGTCACAGCAATCATTACCCCTTCAAAGCTTCATATAAACCACTTTTGAATTTAGCAGCTCACGCTCTCCCTCTCGTGGGAATGATCCGCACCCTCTCCTTTAAATAGCGAGTAGGCGTTATAATTAGCTTGTCTCACGAGGATAACCTTTCTGGGATTTAGTTTATGTCGCATACGTTTATAGAACTTAAATATGGCTCTCATGCGTCATATTAAAAATCGTATTCTACCTTTCAACCTCGCTTTAATCAGGATGTATTAAAATATATATTTCAGCTGTTTATCCACTTATCTTCAGTTGAACTTTAAATAGAGCTTCGTTTAATTATCTGGTGACCTCAGATGGAGAGCAGTTCAACAAATCATAAAACCATCTTTCTGCCCACTATTGACGTAGGTACTTTTACTTCCCCTGTTTTAATCTCTACCTCGTTCAGATATATTGACAACTAGGATTTGTTGAATCAGAACTCGTGATCCAATTCTTAGATTTAAATATTTATGAGATTAAAATTACTTAGTTACATACTAGTTCAGAAATTGAAATTGTTTGGAAGTCTTGGTGCCAAACTTAATTTATGCTAGTCAAACGGGCTAAAGAAGGATATGAACTGTCCGATTCAAATATAAAATAAAGAAAAATTAATGACCAGTTCGAATTTCAGCTTTCTGCAACCTGCACATTTCACTGTTTTGACTGAATTTTTCTTGAATGACCATCTTACAAGGTCACTGAGGATGGCAAAAGACACAATTGAGCTACTCTTAGTGTTATTCCCAAAGAAAGCTTTAATTAACGGAAAATCATCAGAATATAAAAAGAGATTTTGGAAGATTTTTGAAGAAGAGCTTTTCTGCCGTCCCCTTCACCAAAATTTGGAGGTTTTGAATGAAATTTTGACTAGTGACCAATCAGTGATGTCGGTGAGAGTGACTCAAGTTACCATCAAGGTACTGAAAGCAGTATATCCTGAGAAAACTTTGATGCAATGAAAATTTTGAATATGCCCTACCGGTTAACCGGTAGGACATATTCGAATTTAAGTTTTCCGCGACCCAAATTTCACTGTTTTGACTGAATTTTTTCTTGGATGACCATCTTACAGGGTCACTTTAATTCTTTTTTTGCAGTTGGACCTTTTAGCATCATATCAAAACTAAGTGAAATTACAAAACGTGAAGTTATCAAAATAATGTTGAATTGTTTCTACCAGTATAATAAGTCAGCATATGCAGCGTCTCAGCATGGCACAATATATACTCATATAATTCAATAATTTCTCATTAATGTGATTCAACACACTTTAAAATATTTTAGAACTTAAATTAACAGCTAATCACCCCGGCAAATCCTTACTTTTTCAGTAAAACCTTTGATAAATAACTATTTACGTCGTATTCAGAATTTACTGAACCGTCAAGAGTTAGGATATTAAATGATGTCAACCCAAGCAAATATGACAGTACAATACTAGTTCCACTCTGTATATAAACTCAAACTGTCTATACTTTTATAAGACTACCAGTATCAATCACTTGAGCTTCATATGATTCTCTCAAATGTCTTATTAAATTGCCATGATATCAGCAATCAGCATGCCGTCACACTAAGTTTAATTCAGTCATTCGACCGAGTTCTGTCGTCCCTTTTCTCTTCTAAGTTCCTCCTCTCTTCTGCGATGCCTCAGTTCGTTCGCCTCTTTTTGTACTTGAGCGTGTTTCTTCCTGTTCTTGATCTCCTGTGGAAAATATGGTTTAATATATATTATCTAATTAAAAGCATTTTTGAGGGTAAAATTCACTCACTCGTTGTCCTTGTTCCTTGGTCGCCCTCCCTCCCCCCGTCCCCACCCCCACAAATTTCAATAAATTTTAAAAAGTAATAAAAGAATTGCTAACCATGTAGAGAATAAGGGCTCCTTTTCCAGCTGGTACTCGGTATCTAAACATAGACTTGGTCAGTAGACACACTGCTTTTCCATTAAACCCGAACATATGCGGATCAATGTTCTGAATCTCGTATTTCCTGGAGCACCATCTTAGCCACAACATCACTTCTGCTACACTCCAACTTTGTGGATCTGAGGGATTGTGGAGGATTAAAATCTACAAACTTTCAGCAATGTATGGATATACTTATATAACGCTGATGGAACGAATCTTGTTATATATTTTCACATTTTGCACAGGTGTATCAATGTATTGTCTTTAAGATTTACATGTGTTTATAAATGAAGAATTTGCCACACATTTTTTCCCGATCCATGACTCGTGCCGAAGGCACAAAAGAGTCAAGGACAAGGGTTAGCGATCGAGGTTTTTTTTGTATATGGTAGCTTTGCGACCGAGCGTGCGTGCGTGCGTGCGTGCGTGCGTGCGTACGTGCCTGCGAGCACTGTTATCGCCCACGTGACTACCTGCGCAAAGTTATTTTGCGTGATAATCTGAATTATATAATTGTTGGCGCGCGGCGCTGAACCAACCAAGTACATTATTCATTTCATCATGTACGTATCCCACTAGGCACTAATTGATAGCATATTATTATTATTTTGAGTTAGTATTACTATTTTGCACAGATCCGTGTCAGGTTGCATAAACAATAAACATATGGTTACATAGAAGTATACACGATTTTCAAATTCAATATAGAATTATATTAACTGGGCGGCGCTCGGCAGTCGGCATGTCACTTCGCCATATTTGCATGTTTATATAAACAGTAAAGACTGGGCCGTCCCCAGGTTGTATGGAATATGATAAATACGCCATCACGGATCGGGAAATTGAGCGGCCATCCACAAAAGAAAAGCGGCCGCATTTCTTGTTAACCTTACCAACTGGAAGTATAGGTGGAGTATTGGGTGCACTGTAAAAAATCCTGGCAGCTTCAGTATTTGGTCTTTCTATTGGGGAGAAAGGAATCTCACCCGACAATAGCACTGAAAGTAAAAGTGAATTACTAAATTGGAGATCATGTTAGATAACCCAGCAAAAGTTACCGGCTGGCAGTGTTACTAGAGGTGGTAATTTTTCGATAGCACGCGTGTCAGCGCGCGTTACGTAAAGTTCACTGATCGCACGCGTGAATTACAATCTGAATTCAGCCATGGGGTCATGGCAACCACATTAATTTGCAAAGTTAAAAAGCTGCGATCTTTTATTTGGCCCAAAATCATACTTTTCAGAATAATTCAAAATCTACGCTGTCCCAAATTGTGCACCTGGGGAGCTAACTTTAGTTTTACGAGACGAACATTCTGTTGAAAACCAGAACTTTTTATTTCTTTTACTTCCGAAGTTAGGCCTACCAGTAAAGTTTTCTGGGAATATACCAAGTATTTGCTTTATTCGGTTGGACAAAAGTCAAAAGTTTAATTTGTCTAATTAGTTAAGAAATTAATGAAATATGCATATCTTACAGTCAGCCAGAGTAAGAGGTGTTTTTTGAAGTGTTGGACTACTGGAGGGACTCTCTTTCTTCTCGTATTGACTATTATTAGTCATTGCATCGGGGCTTAGAACACATCCTTGAGGAGCAATGAAGTCTTTCTTTTGAATCTCAATGTATGGCTTCTTTCTTATTGGTGATCGGATCATATCGTTGCTCCGAGTTGGACTCCTCTTGATATCAGGGTTCACAGAATTGATGTAATCGTACTGTTCATTTGGATCAGTGTTACTGCTTGGTGCTGAATACATCGCCTGACAGCTGCTTATGTAGTTTGCCTCGGACGTCATCTGAAAAAATATGAACTATGTCATTAACAGATTAACGATATAAAGAACCACATAGTATTTTTCATGTATGGTGAATCTAATTTGAATATTTCCACAATAGAAATAATATGGTAAATCTAAAAACCTCTTTTTTGCAGTAGCTGTTTGTATCGTAAGCGGAGTAGTTAAACACCTGAGCTATTTGTCGGTGTTCAAGGTGTGGAAGAGGGGCCTGGTTTCCAAGGTAACAGGAATTGTAATAACCACAGTACATTACTTTGTGTAAAATGTAAAGTGCAAGAAGGGACAGGATCCTGAAAAATAATGTTGATTAGAAAACTCTTTTTGATGAATAGCACATTTATCATATTTTGTTAGTGTAATAGAATTAACTGAAACTCATGCTTCTTTATAATTATCCTCTATAGCTCTATAATTTACCGAGAATCTTTTTACATTTTTGAAACGTTTAAATTAATCGATAATACTTACAGCCCAGTTAAAAAATGATCCGAGGTTGTGTTATAAAACTCCATCACTGATGACATGACAGTAATTTACAGCTTTTAAACAGAATGTATACAGAACAACTGCTAGTTCATAGCTGTAGGTGGTACTTGAGTCTCATAGTGCCAGACAGAGCACAGTTTACCAAAACGTGTGTTCTAAGTAAATTTACCACTAACAGACAAATTCCTTTAACCCATGAACCTATATCTAGATGAGTTGTGAGTACATTTCTAGTTACCGTACGATTCAGTAGACTCGCTTAAGACATATTAATTTGTTATTTGATCCAAGTGTTTTGGTCTAAGTGTAACAATTGGAACAATATTGAAATTAGTGTTTTTTTTTTATTTCGAAGATACTCATGGTCGGGTTCACCTATCTGCAAAGGACTTAAAACTTCAAAAGGAACGAACCTATGCTAATCTATTGAGATTGAAGTTTTCTCAAATCGTCATAAAGACGTCCTCTTTTGTCTAATACTCAGACTGATATTTAATGTGTATATTGAGGAACAAAATGACATATTCTCTTACACTTCTATAAGTTCCAAATTTCTGATCAAATAGCTATGATTATAGAAGGCATAGCAGCAGCACTCAGCAGTGCAGAGCTATAAATGCCTGACGTATGAGGTTAACCTATAATTATGATGGTGCAGTTGTCAGATGGCAACTCCCTATGAAAATATTATGAAAATGAAATGAAATGTTTAGTAACTCACCGATATAGTTTCCACTGAAAAGTCAAAACAAAGCTGAGAATGGAAACTCGAAATGGCACCTTGTATTAGTGGACCGGCGTTTATTTAAGGAACCTGATACAGATTCACCATTGTTTTTGTTGCCTTTTATGGAGGTGGGTCATTATTTGTTCCCTTGCCTCTGCAATTGCTGCATATGCTCTATATAAGGAGGTTTTACGCAACTTGATCGTTTAAGCTTGACTGTTTAATTGCTTGTGTGGGGGCGGCCTCCAGTCACAAAACGCATCATTTATCGCTGCGCCCATTCGATCTGATCGTTTACGGATTCCATAATATGAACCATCTATATAAATATACCTGTTAACTGCTTCTACGCAGCTTCGAGTAATTTACTACTATATGAGTATGGAGGATCATTCATATAAACTATTGGAGCACTAAACAGAATTATGGTTGAATTTTGATATACTAGGTCAAGTATAGATTAAACGATTTTGGACCCTTGGGAAAGTTTATGTCAGCTCCTCGTTGAGGTATACATATTATTGATCATCTTATTTTTGAAACACAAATTTATTCACTGACCCCTTATGTTATTGTTAGCCCTTTTCTAGGACTCAACTCAAGACCAATTTCACGCCAATCTCAGGTCTACGCTTTCATCATCGTGGACGATAATCTCTAAGTCTTTAACTTTACAAGATTTGAGCTGCTTGCACAAATTTGCAAAAAACCGTTTATCGATTTACAAGTAGACGGATCATAAATACTGCTTACATAATACGGATGTTTTGTATTACTATAATTTTATCATACAACCCTGGACACTTTGTTTCCTGATTCAAAAACTTTTTTTATTTATTGAAAGATTCAATTTATACGTCTGGACTCTGCGGCCCGACATTTAAAATCCTTGCTCAGGCCAAATATCATGATAACGGATAAAGCTTTATAATATACAGGTAAAAGTGGTACTAGATCAGGATAAAAGAGGCAGTGTTCAGGGACTCTTATAGTTTTAACTGGTGAAAATGATGTGCATGTGAACTATGAAACCAAACAGATATGGAAAAAAAAGCTTTCATAATTTGAGAAGTTCTTTCCCCGATTAAACCTCGACATGTTTTATATTTTTAGATTATCACCCTTTTATTACTTTAAGAACCTTTGTTCTATGTTGTATATTATACAGGCTGCCTCTACTTTGGTATAATATCATAGTATCATGGTAATCTTGAACACTTTACAAAAACTGAATTCACATTTCATGCACTGATCAAAAAGCAAAGATTTAATAATTCAGTCACTATGGTAACTTGTTAAATGTGAAAAACTGATCATCACTTTTTGGTAACCTGTGCCCATGCAATTGTATTACACATTTAGTATATTTGTATCATATCGAAGTTACTTGAAATAGAACAAATTACAAAAAGAAACAAAGGAGCAAATTTTTACTAAAAAAGGTCACGAAATCGAACACAACTGGAGAGCATATACGAGATTAAACGACTTAGGCATGCCTATATAACTGATTCTATAAAGGGTTCTACGTGCGTCACAGCAATCACTACCCCTTCAAAGCTTCATATAAACCACTTTTGAATTAAGCAGCTCTCTCTCTCTCGTGGGAATGATCCGCACCCTCTCCTTTAAATAGCGAGTAGGCGTTATAATTAGCTTGTCTCACGAGGATAACCTTCCTGGGATTTAGTTTATTTCGCATACGTTTATAGAACTTAAATATGGCTCTCCTGCGTCATATTACAAATGGTAGTCCACCTTTCAACCTCGCTTTAATCATGATGTATTCATATACATATTTCCGCTGTTTATCCATTTATCTTCAGTTGAACTTTAAATAGAGCTTCGTTTAATTATCTGGTGACCTCAGTTGGAGAGCAGTTCAACAAATCATAAAACCATCTTTCTGCGCACGTAGGTACTTTTACTTCCCCTGTTTTAATCTCTACCTCGTTCATATATATTGACAACTAGGATTTGTTTAATCAGAACTCGTGATCCAATTCTTAGATTTAAATATTTATGAGATTAAAATTACTTAGTTACATACTAGTTCAGAAATTGAAATTGTTTGGCAGTCTTGGTACCAAACTTAATTTATGCTAGTCAAACGGGCTAAAGAAGGATATGAACTGTCTGATTCAAATATAAAATAATGAAAAATTAATGACTAGTTCGAATTTCAGCTTTCTGCAACCTGCAAATTACACTGTTTTGACTGAATTTTTTTTGAATGACCATTTTACAAGGTCACTAAGGATGGCACAAGACACAATTGAGCTACTCTTAGTGTTATTCCCAAAGAAATTAGCTTTGATAAACGGAAAATCATCAGAATATAAAAAGAGATTTTGGAAGATTTTTGAAGAAGAGCTTTTCTGCCGTCCCCTTCACCAAAATTTGGAGGTTTTGAATGAAATTTTGACTAGTGACCAATCAGTGATGTCGGTGAGAGTGACTCGAGTTACCTTTAAGGTACTGGAAGCAGTATATCCTGAGAAAACTTTGATGCAATGAAAATTTTGAATATGCCCTACCGGTTAACCGGTAGGACATATTCGAATTTAAGTTTTCCGCGACCCAAATTTCACTGTTTTTTACTGAATTTTTTCTTGGATGACCATCTTACAGGGTCACTTTAATTCTTTTTTTGCAGTTGGACCTTTTAGCATCATATCAAAACTAAGTGAAATTACAAAACGTGAAGTTATCAAAATAATGTTGAATTTTTTCTACCAGTATAATAAGTCAGCATATGCAGCCTCTCAGCATGGCACATATACTCATATAATTCAATAATTTCTCATTAACGTGATTCAACACACTTTAAAATATTTTAGAACTTAAATTAACAGCTAATCACCCCGGCAAATCCTTACTTTTTCAGTAAAACCTTTGATAAATAACTATTTACGTCGTATTCAGAATTTACTGAGCCGTCAAGAGTTAGGATATTAAATGATGTCAACCCAAGCAAATATGACAGTACAATACTAGTTCCACTCTGTATATAAACTCAAACCGTCTATACTTTTATAAGACTACCAGTACCAATCACTTGAGCTTCATATGATTCTCTCAAATGTCTTATTAAATTGCCATGATATCAGCAATCAGCATGCCGTCACACTAAGTTTAATTCAGTCATTCGACCGAGTTCTGTCGTCCCTTTTCTCTTTTAAGTTCCTCCTCTCTTCTGCGATGCCTCAGTAATTCGTTCGCCTCTTTCTGTACTTTAGCGAGTTTCTTCCTGTTCTTAATCTCCTGCGGAAAATATGGTTCAATATATATTATCTAATTAAAAGCATTTTTGAGGGTAAAATTCACTCACTCGTTGTCCTTGTTCCTTGGTCGCCCTCCCACCCGTCCCCGCACCCCCACAAATTTCAATAAATTTTAAAAAGTAATAAAAGAATTGCTAACCATGTAGAGAATAAGGGCTCCTTTTCCAGTTGGTACTCGGTATCTAAACATAGACTTGGTCAGTAGACACACTGCTTTTCCATTAAACCCGAACATATGCGGATCAATGTTCTGAATCTCGTATTTCCTGGAGCACCATCTTAGCCACAACATCACTTCTGCTACACTCCAACTTTGTGGATCTGAGGGATTGTGGAGGATTAAAATCTACAAACGTTCAGCAATGTATGGATATACTTATATAATGCTGATGGAACGAATCTTGTTATATATTTTCACATTTTGCATGCTTATCAATATGTTATCATTACGATTGACATGTGTTCATAATATAAATGCAATGAAGGTTGCTACACATATTTAACCTTACCAACTGGAAGTATTGGTGGTGTATTAGGTGCACTGTAGAAAATCCTGGCAGCTTCAGTATTCGGTCTTTCAATTGGGGAGAAAGGAATCTCACCCGACAATAGCACTGAAAGTAAAAGTGAATTACTAAATTGGAGATCATGTTAGATAACCCAGCAAAAGTTACCGGCTGGCAGTGTTATTAGAGGTGGTAATTTTTCGATAGCACGAGTGTCAGCGCGCGTTACGTAAAGTTCACTGATCGCACGCGTGAATTACAATCTGAATTCAGCCATGGAGTCATGGCAACCACATTAATTTGCAAAGTTAAAAAGCTGCGATCTTTTATTTGGCCCAAAATCATACTTTTCAGGATAATTCAAAATCTACGTTGTCCCAAATTGTGCACCTGGGGAGCTAACTTTAGTTTTACGAGACGAACATTCTGTTGAAAACCAAAACTTTTTATTTCTTTTACTTCCGAAGTTAGGCCTACCAGTAAAGTTTTCTGGGAATATACCAAGTATTTGCTTTATTTGGTTGGACAAAAGTCAAAAGTTTAATTTGTCTAATTATAGTTAAGAAATTAATGAAATATTGCATATCTTACAGTCAGCCAGAGTAAGAGGTGTTTTTTGAAGTGTTGGACTATAACTGGAGGGACTCTCTTTCTTCTCGTATTGACTATTATTAGTCATTGCATCGGGGCTTAGAACACATCCTTGAGGAGCAATGAAGTCTTTCTTTTGAATCTCAATGTATGGCTTCTTTCTTATTGGTGATCGGATCATATCGTTGCTCCGAGTTGGACTCCTCTTGATATCAGGGTTCACAGTATTGATGTAATCGTACTGCTCATTTGGATCAGTGCTACTGCTTGGTGCTGAATCCATCGCCTGACAGCTGCTCATGTACGAGTTTGCCTCGGACGTCATCTGAAAAAATATAAACTATGTCATTAACGGATTAACGATATTAAAAATCACATATGATTTACATGCATGGTGAATCCAATTTAAATATTTCCACATTAAAAATATAGTAAATCTAAAAACCTCTTTTTTGCAGTAGCTGATTGTTTCGTAAGCGGAGTAGTTAAACACCTGAGCTATTTGTCGGTGTTCAAGGTGTGGAAGAGGAGCCTGGTTTCCAAGGTAACAGGAATTATAATAACCACAGTACATTACTTTGTGTAAAATGTAAAGCGCAAGAAGGGACAGGATCCTGAAAAATAATATTGATTAGAGGACTATCATATTTTGTTAGTGTAATAGAGTTAAATGAAACTGCTTCTTTATCCTCTATAGCTCTATTTACCAAGAATCTTTTTACATTTTTGAAACGTTTAAATTAATCGGTAATACTTACAGCCCAGTTAAAAAATGATCCGATGTTGTGTTATAAAACTCCATCACTGATGACATGACTGTAATTTACAGCTTTTAAAGAGACTATTTACAGAACAATTACTGCTAGTTCATAGCTGCAGGTGGCATTTGAGTCTCATAGTGACAGACAGAGCACAGGTTACCAAAACGTGTGTTCCAAGTAAATTTACCAATAACAGACACGTCCCTTTACCCCATGAAACTATATCTCTATATCTAAATTAGTTGACGAGTGCAGTAACCATACGATTCAGTAAACTCGCTTAAGACATGATAATTTGTTATTTTATCCAATTGTTTTGGTCTAAGTGTAACAAATGGATCAATATTGAAATTATTGTTATTTTTATTCCGAAAATACTGGTCCGGTTTACCTATCTGCAAAGGAGTTAAAACTTTAAAAGGAACGAAACTATGCTAATCTATTGAGATTGAAGTTTTCTCAAATCGTCATAAAGACGTCCTCTTTTGTCTAATACTCAGACTGATATTCAATGTGTATATTGAGGAACAAAATAACATATTCTCTTACACTTCTATAAGTTCCAAATGTCCGAACAAATAGCTATGATTATATAGAAGGCATAGCAGCAGCACTCAGCAGTGCAGAGCTAAATGCCTGACGTATGAGGTTAACCTATAATTATGATGGTGCAGTTGTCAGATGGCAACTCCCTTTGAAACAGGCTGCATATATATGAAAATGAAATGAAATGTTGAGTAACTCACCGAAATAGTTTCCACTGAAAAGTCAAAACAAAGCTGAGAATGGAAACTCGAAATGGCACCTTGTATTAGTGGACCGGCGTTTATTTAAGGAACCTGATACAGATTCACCATTGTTTTTGTTGCCTTTTATGGAGGTGGGTCATTATTTGTTCCCTTGCCTCTGCAATTGCTGCATATGCTCTATATAAGGAGGTTTTACGCAACTTGATCGTTTAAGCTTGACTGTTTAATTGCTTGTGTGGGGGCGGCCTCCAGTCACAAAACGCATCATTTATCGCTGCGCCCATTCGATCTGATCGTTTACGGATTCCATAATATGAACCATCTATATAAATATACCTGTTAACTGCTTCTACGCAGCTTCGAGTAATTTACTACTATATGAGTATGGAGGATCGTTCATATAAACTATTGGAGCACTAAACAGAATTATGGTTGAATTTTGATATACTAGGTCAAGAATAGATTAAACGATTTTGGACCCTTGGGAAAGTTTATGTCAGCTCCTCGTTGAGATATACATATTATTGATCATCTTATTTTTGAAACACAAATTTATTTACTGACCCCTTATGTTATTGTTAGCCCTTTTCTAGGACTCAATTCAGGACCAATTGCCCGCCAATCTCAGGTCTAGTGTCTACGCATTCATCATCGTGGACGATAATCTTTAAGTCTTTGACATTATAAGATTTGAGCTGCTTGCACAAATTTGCAAAAAACCGTTTATCGATTTACAAGTAGATGGATCATAAATACTGCTTACATAATACGGATGTTTTGTATTATTATAATTTTATCATACAACCCTGGACACTTTGTTTCCTGATTCAAAAACTTTTTTATTTATTGAAAGATTCAATTTATACGTCTGGACTCTGGGGCCCGACATTTAAAATCCTTGCATAGGCCAAATATCATGATAACGGATAAAGCTTTATACTATAAAGGTAAAAGTGGTACTAGATCAGGATAAAAGAGGCAGTGCTGAGGGACTGGTGAAAATGATGTGAACTATGAAACCAAACAGATACGAAAAAAGAATAAGATTTCATAATGTGAGAAGTTCTTTCAAGACCATATTTGAACCGCGATTAAACCTCGTTATGTTTTATACTTTTAGATTATCACCCTTTTATTACTTAAAAGCTTAAAGAACCTTTGTTCTGTGTTGCATAATAGACAGATTGTTTCTACTTTGGTCTAATATTATGGTAATTTTGAACACTTCACAAAAACTGAATCCACATTTCATGCACTGATCAAAAGGCAAAGATTTATTAATTCGGTCACTATGGTAACTTGTTAAATGTGAAAAACTGATTATCACTTTTTGGTAACCTGTGCCCATGCCATTGTATTACACATTTAGTATATCAATATCATACCAAAGTTACTTGAAATAGAACAAATTACAAAAAGAAACGAAGGAGCAAATTTATACTAAAAAAGGTCACGAAATCGAACACAACTGGAGAGCATATACGAGATTAAACGACTTAGGCATGCCTATATAACTGATTCTATAAAGGGTTCTACGTGCGTCACAGCAATCACTACCCCTTCAAAGCTTCATATAAACCACTTTTGAATTGAGCAGCTCTCCCTCTCGTGGGAATGATCCGCACCCTCTCCTTTAAATAGCGAGTAGGCGTTATAATTAGCTTGTCTCACGAGGATAACCTTCCTGGGATTTAGTTTATTTCGCATACGTTTATAGAACTTAAATATGGCTCTCCTGCGTCATATTAAAAATGGTAATCCACCTTTCAACCTCGCTTTAATCATGATGTATTCATATACATATTTCCGCTGTTTATCCATTTATCTTCAGTTGAACTTTAAATAGAGCTTCGTTTAATTATCTGGTGACCTCAGTTGGAGAGCAGTTCAACAAATCGTAAAACCATCTTTCTGCCCACTATTGACGTAGGTACTTTAACTTCCCCTGTTTTAATCTCTACCTCGTTGAGATATATTGACAACTAGGATTTGTTTAATCAGAACTCGTGATCCAATTCTTAGATTTAAATATTTAGGAGATTAAAATTACTTAGTTACATACTAGTTCAGAAATTGAAATTGTTTGGCAGTCTTGGTAGTGGTACCAAACTTAATTTATGCTAGTCAAACGGGCTAAAGAAGGATATGAACTGTCCGATTCAAATATAAAATAATGAAAAATTAATGACCAGTTCGAATTTCAGCTTTCTGCAACCTGCACATTACACTGTTTTGACTGAATTTTTCTTGAATGACCATCTTACAAGGTCACTGAGGATTAGGCTATCCATTATCGGTATGAAATCTTTTATCTAGATAAACAGATAAAGATTTAGGTTTTATCTAGATAAAACCGATAAAACCGATAATTTTTATGCTGAAGGCTAAAGCCAAAATGTTTTCAGAATTTCGCAAAAACTAATTGTCGACTTTTATTACTGTTTACCAGTAATCTTGCTAAAGTACCACTTCCTTTTTTTTGAAAATATTAGAGCATCAGTTTTTTTCCCCGGTGAGCAGAAGTGTACCAGTTTTCTTCAAAACAGTAAACCAACGGTTTTCTTCTCCTAAGAACATTAGTGTACCAGTTCTCTTCAAAACAGTAGACCAACGGTTTCCTTCTCCTGAGAAAAGTAACGCACTAGTTCTCTTCAAAACAGTAGACCAAGGGTTTCCTTCTCCTGAGAACAGTAGTGCACCAGTTCTCTTCAAAACAGTAGACCACTGGTTTCCTTCTCCTGAGAACAGTAGTGTACTACTACTAGTTCTCTTCAAAACAGTAGACCAATGGTTTCCTTCTCCTGAGAACAGTAGTGTACTACTACTAGTTCTCTTCAAAACAGTAGACCAAGGGTTTCCTTCTCCTGAGAACAGTAGTGTACTACTACTAGTTCTCTTCAAAACAGTAGACCAAGGGTTTCCTTCTCCTGAGAACAGTAGTGCACCAGTTCTCTTCAAAACAGTAGACCACCGGTTTCCTTCTCCTGAGAACAGTAGTGTACTACTATAACTACTAGTTCTCTTCAAAACAGTAGACCAAGGGTTTCATTCTCCTGAGAACAGTAGTGCACCAAATACCAATTCTCCTCGAAACAGTCAAGCATTTAAAGTGATTCAGTGAACTGTTTTCTTATCCTGTTGATAACTAGAAGCAACAGATACCTTCTCCTGAAGACAATGTTTCACGCCCAGAACACTTACAGAATTCAATTGAGTGCCCTGCCGGTATTTTTGACTCAGATTGTTAACAGTAACATGCTCGTTCCCGTTTCCAGAATAATTATTAGGTAAAACGCCAATACCCTCAAGAGAACAATGTCAATAACCTTCTCTGGATTTCAACAGTTCATACAGTTCTACAGTTCCATAGGTATACAAATGTAAATAAACCTCACATCCAAGTAAACTACCTCTTCTATCATACTAGAAAACGTTTGGGACTGTTTCTTGGATTACTTGGAAAGGCAAAAACACTAATATTTCTTTACAATTTTACGGTATTGTGGCAGTATTTTCGGTAATATCTAGTAAATTTTTATACCGATAAAAATATGTTTTATCTAGATAAACAGATAACTTTTTTAAACGAATTATAGGAGATAATTATCGGTTACGATTATCGGAGTGGATAGCCTACTGAGGATGGCACAAGACACAATTGAGGTACTCTTAGTTTTATTTCCAAAGAAAGCTTTATTAAACGGAAAATCATCAAAATATAAAAAGAGATTTTGGAAGATTTTTGAAAAAGAGCTTTTCTGCCGTCCCCTTGACCAAAATGTGGAGGTTTTGAATACAATTATGACTAGTGACCAATCAGTGAGGTTGGTGAGAGTGACTCAAGTTACCATCAAGGTGCTGGAAGCAGTATATCCGGAGAAAACTTTGATGCAATGAAAATCTTAAATATGCCCTACCGATTAACCGGTAGGACATATTCGAATTTAAGTTTTTCGCGACCCAAATTTCACTGTTTTGACTGAATTTTTTCTTCGATGACCATCTTACAGATTTTTACTTTAATTCTTTTTTTGCAGTTGGATCTTTTAGCATCATGACAAAACCAAGTGAAATTACAAAACGTGAAGTTATCAAAATAATGTTGAATTGTTTCTACCAGTATAATAAGTCAGCATATGCAGCCTCTCAGCATGGCACATATACTCATATAATTCAATAATTTCTCATTAACGTGATTCAACAAACTTTAAAATATTTTAGCACTCAAATTAACAGCTTATCCCTCCCAGCAAATCCTAACTTCCTGAGTAAAAAGTTTATATAAATAACTGTTTACGTCGTATTCAGAATTTACTGAACTGTCAAGAGTTAGGGTAGGTTTAGATATAATTGCTTGAATGATGTCAACCCAAGCAGATATGACAGTACAGTACTGGTTAGTGGTTCCACTCTGAATATAAACTAGAACTGTCTATACTTTTATGAGACTACTAGTACCAATCACTTGAGCTTCATATGATTCTCTCAAATGTCTTAATAATAATAAATTGATATCAGCAATCAGCATGCCGTCACACTAAGTTAAATTCAATCACTCGACCGAGTTCTGTCGTCCCTTTTCTCTTCTAAGTTCCTCCTCTCTTCTGCGATGCCTCAACCCGTTCGCCTCTTTTTGTACTTTAGCGTGTTTCTTCCTGTTCTTGATCTCCTGCGGAAAATATGGTTCAATTTATATTATCTTAATAAAAGCATTTTTGAGGGTAAAATTCACTCACTCGTTCACTCGTTGTCCTTGTTCTTTATTTAAGAAATTTATAAAAGAATTGCTAACCATGTAGAGAATAAGGGCTCCTTTTCCAGTTGGTACTCGGTATCTAAACATAGCCTTGGTCAGTAGACACACTGCTTTTCCATTAAACCCGAACATATGTGGATCAATGTTCTGAATATCGTATTTTCTGGAGCACCATCTTAGCCACAACATCACTTCTGCTACACTCCAGCTTTGTGGATCTGTGGGATTTTGGAGGATTACAATCTACAATTCGTCCATCAATGTATGGATATACTTATATCTTTATATAATGCTGATGGAACGAATCTTGTTATACATTTTCACATTTTGCATGTCTATCAATATTTTGTCATTAAGATTTACATGTGTTCATAAATGAAGCTTGCCACACATATTTAACCTTACCAACTGGAAGTATAGGTGGTGTATTAGGTGCACTGTAGAAAATCCTGGAAGCTTCAGTATTTGGTCTTTCTATTGGGGAGAAAGGGATCTCACCCGACAATAGCACTGAAAGTAAAAGTGAATTACTAAATTGGAGATCATGTTAGATAACATACTAACATAGCAAAAGTTACCGGCTGGCAGTGTTACTAGAGGTGGTAATTTTTCGATAGCACGCGTGTCAGCATGCGTGACGTAAAGTTCACTGATCGCACGCGTGAATTACAATCTGAATTCAGCCATGGAGTCATGGCAACCATATTAATTTGCAAAGTTAAAAAGCTGCGATCTTTTATTTGGCCCAAAATCATACTTTTCAGGATAATTCAAAATCTACGTTGTCCCAAATTGTTCTCATGGGGAGCTAACTTTAGTTTTACGAGACGAACATTCTGTTGAAAATCAGAACTATCTATTTCTTTTACTTCCGAAGTTAGGCCCCTACCATTAAAGTTTTCTGGGAATATACCAAGTATTTGCTTTATTTGGTTGGACAAAAGTCAAAAGTTTAATTTGTCTAATTAGTTAAGAAATTAATGAAATATTGCATATCTTACAATCAGCCAGTGTAAGAGGTGTTTTTTGAAGTGTTGGACTACAGCTGGAGGGACTCTCTTTTTTCTCGTATTGACTATTCTTAGTCGTTGCGTCGGGGCTTAGAACACATCCTTGTGGAGCAATGAAGTCTTTCTTTTGAATCTCAATGTATGGCTTCTTTCTTATTGGTGATCGGATCATATCGTTGTTCCGAGTTGGACTCCTCTTGATATCAGGGTTCACAGTATTGATGTAATCGTACTGCTCATTTGAATCAGTGCTACTGCTTGGTGCTGAATTCATCGCCTGACAGCTGCTCATGTACGAGTATGCCTCGGACGTCATCTGAAAAAATATGAAATATGTCATTAACGGATTAACGATATTAAAAACCTTATAAGATTTTACATGTATGGTGAATCCAATTTAAATACTTCCACAATAGAAATATAATAAATCTAAAAACCTCTTTTTTGCAGTAGCTGTTTGTTTCGTAAGCGGAGTAGTTAAACACCTGAGCTATTTGTCGGTGTTCAAGGTGTGGAAGAGGGGCCTGGTTTCCAAGGTAACAGGAATTGTAATAACCACAGTACATTACTTTGTGTAAAATGTAAAGCGCAAGAAGGGACAGGATCCTGAAAAATAATATTGATTAGAGAACTCTTTTTGATGAATAGCACATTTATCATATTTTGTTAGTGTAATAGAGTAATAGAGTTAAATGAAACTGTTTTTTAATCCTTTATAGCTCTATTTACCGAGAATCTTTTTACATTTTTGAAACGTTTAAATTAATCGATAATACTTACAGCCCAGTTAAAAATGATCCGAGGTTGTGTTATAAAACTCCATCACTGATGACATGACTGTAATTTACAGCTTTTAAAGAGAATATTTACAGAATAACTGCTAGTTCATAGCTGCAGGTGGCATTTGAGTCTCATAGTGACAGACAGAGCACAGGTTACCAAAACGTGTGTTCTAAGTAAATTTACCACTAACAGAAAAATTCCTTTAACCCATGAACCTATATCTAGATTAGTTGACGAGTGGTAACTATACGATTCAGTAGACTCGCTTAAGACATATTATTTTGTTATTTTATCCAAGTGTTTTGGTCCAAGTGTAACAATTGGAACAATATTGAAATTAGTGTTTTTTTATTTCGAAGATACTCATGCTAATCTATTGAGATTGAAGTTTTCTCAAATCGTCATAAAGACGTCCTCTTTTGTCTAATACTCAGACTGATATTTAATGTGTATATTGAGGAACAAAATGACATATTCTCTTACACTTCTATAAGTTCCAAATTTCTGATCAAATAGCTATGATTATAGAAGGCATAGCAGCAGCACTCAGCAGTGCAGAGCTATAAATGCCTGACGTATGAGGTTAACCTATAATTATGATGGTGCAGTTGTCAGACGGCAACTCCCTATGAAACAGGCTGCATATATATGAAAATGAAATGAAATGTTGAGTAACTCACCGAAATAGTTTCCACTGAAAAGTCAAAACAAAGCTGAGAATGGAAACTCGAAATGGCACCTTGTATTAGTGGACCGGCGTTTATTTAAGGAACCTGATACAGATTCACCATTGTTTTTGTTGCCTTTTATGGAGGTGGGTCATTATTTGTTCCCTTGCCTCTGCAATTGCTGCATATGCTCTATATAAGGAGGTTTTACGCAACTTGATCGTTTAAGCTTGACTGTTTAATTGCTTGTGTGGGGGCGGCCTCCAATCACAAAACGCATCATTTATCGCTGCGCCCATTCGATCTGATCGTTTACGGATTCCATAATATGAACCATCTATATAAATATACCTGTTAA
Source organism: Bolinopsis microptera (assembly GCF_026151205.1). NCBI lineage: Eukaryota > Metazoa > Ctenophora > Tentaculata > Lobata > Bolinopsidae > Bolinopsis > Bolinopsis microptera. The sequence goes on along the minus strand of NC_087083.1, from coordinate 10,934,054 downwards.
CTGCTTCTACGCAGCTTCGAGTAATTTACTACTATATGAGTATGGAGGATCATTCATATAAACTATTGGAGCACTAAACAGAATTATGGTTGAATTTTGATATACTAGGTCAAGTATAGATTAAACGATTTTGGACCCTTGGGAAAGTTTATGTCAGTTCCTCGTTGAGGTATACATATTATTGATCATCTTATTTTTGAAACACAAATTTATTCACTGACCCCTTATGTTATTGTTAGCCCTTTTCTAGGACTCAACTCAAGACCAATTTCACGCCAATCTCAGGTCTACGCTTTCATCATCGTGGACGATAATCTCTAAGTCTTTAACTTTATAAGATTTGAGCTGCTTGCACAAATTTGCAAAAAACCGTTTATCGATTTACAAGTAGATGGATCATAAATACTGCTTACATAATACGGATGTTTTGTATTATTATAATTTTATCATACAACCCTGGACACTTTGTTTCCTGATTCAAAAACTTTTTTTATTTATTGAAAGATTCAATTTATACGTCTGGACTCTGCGGCCCGACATTTAAAATCCTTGCTCAGGCCAAATATCATGATAACGGATAAAGCTTTATAATATACAGGTAAAAGTGGTACTAGATCAGGATAAAAGAGGCAGTGTTCAGGGACTCTTATAGTATTAACTGGTGAAAATGATGTGAACTATGAAACCAAATATATTTTTAGATTATCACCCTTTTATTACTTAAAGAACCTTTGTTCTATGTTGTATATTATACAGGCTGCCTCTACTTTGGTATAATATCATAGTATCATGGTAATCTTGAACACTTTACAAAAACTGAATTCACATTTCATGCACTGATCAAAAAGCAAAGATTTAATAATTCAGTCACTATGGTAACTTGTTAAATGTGAAAAACTGATCATCACTTTTTGGTAACCTGTGCCCATGCAATTGTATTACACATTTAGTATATTTGTATCATATCGAAGTTACTTGAAATAGAACAAATTACAAAAAGAAACGAAGGAGCAAATTTTTACTAAAAAAGGTCACGAAATCGAACACAACTGGAGAGCATATACGAGATTAAACGACTTAGGCATGCCTATATAACTGATTCTATAAAGGGTTCTACGTGCGTCACAGCAATCACTACCCCTTCAAAGCTTCATATAAACCACTTTTGAATTAAGCAGCTCTCTCTCGTGGGAATGATCCGCACCCTCTCCTTTAAATAGCGAGTAGGCGTTATTATAATTAGCTTGTCTCACGAGGATAACCTTCCTGGGATTCAGTTTATGTCGCATACGTTTATAGAATTTAAATATGGCTCTCCTGCGTCATATTAAAAATGGTATTCTACCTTTCAACCTCGCTTTAATCAGGATGGATTCATATAGTGCTCCATCTTATCAGGGATATATAATAGTTATGAATTACGTTTACGTTTACAGAACTTAAAGAGTGAAAGATGGTTTCAAAGCGTCATATCAAGAATAGTTTGACACGTAATATATATTTTGCTACTTCCTCGCTTCCTTTAAATTAATGGTATATATTGCTGGGTTATATATATACCGTTGAAATACAGCTTCGTTTAATTCCACAACTCTGAAAACCATTTTCTGCCCCTTCTGACGTAGTTATTTTTACTTCCTCGCTGTTAATCTGTTATGCATCGAGATTAAGTGTCGCTGTCGGGATATTTAAATAAATTGCACGTAATTAAAACAAGTTTTAATATTAACATTAATACCATCCAGGTGACAGCCTCGTGGGACCACTGTTACTATTTTAGACAGTGAACGTCTGTGGCACCAAGTAGTTCAATTCATGTTTACATCAACAGGCAATTCGGTAATCTTTCGCTGGTCACTTAACGCACGGTTAACGCACGGTTAACGTACACTTAACGGACATTTGACGGACATTTAAGTTTAACGGACACTTAACGCACGGTTAACGTAAATGGATTTAAGGTTACTCCCTCAAGCTGGTTAATGAAATGAAACAAAGTAGTTTAACATGCTTATATCAACAACAGATATGAAGCATAGATATGAATTATCAAAATGAAAACGTTTTAAAATATTTGATAGTGATTTTAAACTGAAGGTCACGCAACCTTGATGTTGATATCAAAAAATCTTTGCTATCGTTTATGAGTTTATGGGTATTGTCAGTATTTTTCTATTGTTTTAAATTATTATTAAAAATAATCAAGTTTTGTGACCATTTTAAAGATTGAAATATTTTGTTCAACTATATATAAAGATATAAAATTCTTTTTTATAATATTAATAATTGTGGTTCCCTACATGACCAAATAAGATATAATGCAAAAACACACAAAAGGACCCGAGCTGTCATTTTACAGATATGAGGATGACGTGCATTGTGAACTGAAGAGGGCGAAGAATGGAAAGCAATGTATTTCAATAATTTCCCCTAATAGGTCAAATAAAGTGCACATAAAAGCATTACCCTTTTTTAATAGCATTGTCGAAGCCTTGCAATTTACAATCCTGATAGTGATATGGTGACGTCTCACATGCTATAAAGCGCACCATACAATTTAGGGCCTGTCGTGATATCATGGATCGCTTAAGGGGGGGGGGGGGGGGCCGGGGGGGGGTTCACCCTGATTTTTTTGTGAAACTTGGTTTCGAGATAGCAGTTGACCAACAAACTAGGACCAGTGACCAAACTTTTGAGGGGGTCCCGGACCCCAACCGCCAAACGGTGCCCGCGGGGCAGCCACGCCCATATTTGGTCCAAATCAGGCCCAATTTAGCCAAATACCCTGAACATGCCCAAAACCCAGATTTTAGGTGTTTTACTTGTAGCTAGTGGTCCTCTGAACTCGTATATAAAGTTTCATCAAGATTGGACAAAAAATGACTGAGTTATGAGCTAAAAACTATATGCCCATATTTGGGCATACGCACTAAATTTGATCGATTTTGGCCCATAAATTGGTCAAATATCAATATTTTTGAATGAAACTAACTTTATATGAAAGGTAAGCCTAAACTACACATTCTCCGTGATCATCAGCTCAATATCTACCTAACTGTGGATTCTGTGTTCAAATAATCGCAAAAAATGAACAAAATCACCCATATCTCAGTTCGCGATATTTGCAAAACTGACTTCGCTCAAAACAATAGAACTCAATAGGGTTTCAATATTTTTTCATGAAATTTGTCTCATGACCTTAAGTTTTGGGACAGAATTTTGAGTTAGGCCTTTAAAAAAATTTGGCGGCCAAATTCTAAAATTTGCCGGGCATTTTTCAGAATTTGGCCGCCAAATTTTTTTAAAGGCCTAACTCAAAATTCTGTCCCAAAACTTAAGGTCAAGAGACAATTCTACGTTGATTCTGAAAATTTCATGAAAAAATATTGAAACCCTATTGAGTTCTATTGTTTTGAGCGAAGTCAGTTTTGCAAATATCGCGAACTGAGATATGGGAGATTTTGTTCATTTTTTGTGATTATTTGAACACAGAATCCACAGTTAGGTAGATATTGAGCTGATAATCATAGAGAATGTGTAGTTTAGGCTTACCTTTCATATAAAGTTAGTTTCATTCAAAAATATTGATATTTGACCAATTTATGGGCCAAAATCGATCAAATATAGTGCGTATGCCCAAATATGGGCATATAGTTTTTAGCTCATAACTCAGTCATTTTTTGTCCAATCATGATGAAACTTCATTTACGAGTTCAGAAAACCACTAGCTACAAGTAAAGCACCTAAAATCTGGGGTTTGGACATGTTCAGGGTATTTGGCTAAATTGGGCCTGATTTGGACCAAATATGGGCGTGGCTGCCCCGCGGGCACCGTCTGGCGGTTGGGGTCCGGGACCCCCTCAAAAGTTTGGTCACTGGTCCTAGTTTGTTGGTCAACTGCTATCTCGAAACCAAGTTTCACAAAAAATCAGGGTGAACCCCCCCCCCCCCCCCCCCCCTTAAAGGTTCCACCAGGATCTGGTAGTTCTCATAATTCTGCAGCCTCTATGTATCGTCATCTCGCAGCAACTCTTAAAGAATATTATGAATTTGGCATGTGAAAATTTGCAGCCTTCCAGACATTGATTGGGTCAACGAGGTGTCGTACGTCACCTCAACATCGGGTAACAGGGAGCTGACCAGGCCAGAACCTATTTGATTGGGTCTGAGATCACGTGATTATGAGCCTGAGGTCACGTGACTATGACGTCACCAGAGCTTGTTCTCCGTTTCCCGCTCATTGGACCAGGTGAGCTTGCATGCTTGTGAATGTGAGTGTAAGTACAGCTGTACCGCAGTTTTAAACTTATTTTGATAGCCATTCCTGACCTAAATTGCAAGAGAAATCGATTAAACTTGGTTTCAGAAGTCAACAATGCTTCCTTATAGTTATACCATGATTTAATAATACAATCAACATTTTGATCCTGTTGATCAATTAGCAACAGGTAACAAATACGCAAAAACAACTATCACACCTACATTACCTACATTCTTAACGGGTCGATTTCGAGTGACCAATAATCGTCGTGATGATACGTCATGTGTTCCTGATCATCATCAGCAATCAAGAGACAGGAGCGGCGGTTGCTTTAAATTAATGGTTTACGTTCTTTTTGTGAATTCGACCCCTATTGAAACGGTTATCACACTTTGTAACTACATATAATGTATTAAGGATAGCTTTACAAATAAGAGGATCAGTAAATAAAATTGCCACAAGTGTTTCTCTCACTCACTTTCGTTAAGACACATTTACGATTGAAGATTTTTATTTTGTAACTTCGGTTGATATTGGGTTAATACTTTTGGTGGTCATCATGCTAACCATCTTTGGTAAGATTGGGAAAAAGTACGGAGATTAGCACTTTCTGTTACTCGTTCTGTAACACCGTCTGTTAAACACCGTCTGTTACACGTTCTGTTACACTTTCTGTTACACGTTCTGTTACACCGTCTGTTACACTGTCTGATACTCGTTCTGTTACACTTTCTGTTACACGTTCTGTTACACGTTCTGTTACACGTTCTGTTACACGTTTTGTTAAACGTTCTGTCACACGTTCTGTTACACGTTCTGTTACACGTTCTGTCACACGTTCTGTCACACGTTCTGTTACACGTTCTGTTACACGTTCTGTTACACGTTCTGTTACACGTTCTGTTGCACGTTCTGTTACACGTTCTGTTACACGTTCTTGCTCTTACACTTGCTGTTACAGTAACAATTTAACTGTTCCGAATAACGCGCATACTTCTGATTTTATAAAGTTTGTTTTCGGGGTTGACTCAGCAAGAAGCAACATATTTTCATATTTGAAAGTGAAATCGAACTTTAAATAACATACGTCAGTATGAGCTCAATAAACTTGTCATCTTTCAAGTTAAATTTCCCAGTCAAACTCACACCACACACGAGGCCTGTGCCTTAATCAAAAGTCAGTGTTAAGATACAATTAGGGGGGCCAAAAGTCAGTATCCATACGTTGACTTTAATAGCTCAGTCACTGAGTGCCCAATTTTAGGAATGGAATAGTACAGTATGCCATCTGCAAAGCAACAACTCTCAGATTTAAAACACGGCGGTGGTATAAGACCCAACGTCGATATACTGACTTTTCCCCCCCCCCCCTCCCACCCCTGTATCTTAACATGGCGTCACCACTCACAGTGCATCAAATCTCTGACCCTGTCTTGAATTATTTTGGGATTACCAGTTTGTGATTGAGGCCGAGGAAAGAAATTTCCACAAGTTGAAACTTAAAAGATTTCTCATTTCTGGAATGAGGAAACAATTGAGACCGGAAATGTTAACAGCTTTTATATTTACTTATGACCGGGATATTTAGGGTCAATAAGGTGATATCAAATATGCATTTTCTTTCATATAATTGAAATGAAAAAGTTACGATAAAGGTGTCAAAAATGTTTGTTCATTCCACAACTACAAGATCATAAATATGTTGATTTACAAAAAATCATGTAACAATAAATCTTTTTAAAGTTTGCATTTGATCAAGCTAAACTTATACAAAACTGCATTTCTTTTTAGAAATGTTTTACTTTTGTGAACACAAACGAATAATATTTAAAAACGCTGTCAGATAATAACTGATGGGTAGAAAACACATTCAATCATTGTACATCGGCCCAATCAACTATAATCCTGTGGTTCTTATCATTCTCTTCTCCAATAACACCCCCATTGAGTCTACACCTAGCAAAGTGGGCGTCTCCAGGGTTCCTAAATTCAAGGAAAGCGTACGTAGCACACTTGGAAACCCAGAGTCTCTTTATCGGACCATAAAACCTGAACACTCTCAGAATATCCCTCCGTGAATTGTTCTGAAGATTCCCAATGTACAGAACCCTTTTCTGTGCTCTGCCTTGTGACTTGTAACAGTCTCCTCTTCCTTTTTTGTCGCTGTGAGTACCTCTTCTTTGACTTACTTTCGTTTTCATGGCTCTAAATTTACTTCTGATAAATGAATTGTTGATTAGTTGAGTAGTGTTTCTTTACACTTTATCTGTCAGCGATTCAATAATTACTAGGAGCTTGATAGACTGATAGCCTTCTCTTCAAGTCAATCTTGCTGGTACCGTCTGATTAGTGTCACGTGACAGTCACATTTGTTACGTTTCTGACATGTTGGTTAGCTGAACAAATGTTAGAATTATCATGATCAATCGATATCTTAGGGACAGTATCAAAATCACTTAAAATCGATGTAAGATCAAAACTGAAGTTTTTAAAAGTAAACTATTCAACCAAATTGAGTATTTATACAGAAGATAAAAGGATCCTCTTTTAAGATATCCTCTTGTGGACCTCCTTGGTCCAGCCTACTATGCCATAATTTTCATACTTCATCACACACGATCTATTAGTTTACAGAAGTATGGATAAGAAATTGTTGTGCTTTACAAGATCCACTAGTTTATTTCTTGGTGGAATACCTCAAAGAAAGACAGGTTACATGAGCACTGTCAAAAAAAGGAAGGAATTACAAAAAAAATCATTCGAATGACCATCGTAAATAACCGGCATTGTGTTCAGAAAAATACGTCAATCGGCAAATGATGACAAAGCATAAAATATTCGACAGATTGTTCCAAAGAAAAATCCGTCTTTGTCTGGTTACTATTGCGACTAAGTACTCGTGCCTAATGAGCAAAACAGACACTTTAAATATTATCTAACTTTTCAAGCTATTTAGCTTCAGAGGGGGAATATTTTTATGTTTAAAGAAACATTTTTCCTCAAAAATGTCAATCGAAGCTATAAAAACGGTGCATTAAAAAGGCGTATTTTGTCTGCGATTACTATAATATTGCTAATATTCGCTTGTAATGAGCACAACGTAAACAATTCGCGACAGTCATGCACTCGGACGGTTTGATTGTTAAGCTCAATAAATCGAGACATGTTTATAATTGTTGTAATGCAAATGATGACATGATGAGATAATAGGATTTGCAAAATAGATCCAGGTCAAGTATCAAAAGTAGAACTAGTCGGATTGGTAATTTTTATGGCGATAAAAATACACGTACGAATAACAATAGGAATCAATTATGTAACGTTATAAGGTCGGATCAAAACACCACTAGAGCACTAAGAATGATGTGGCAGCATATAATATTGTCAAACTCACAATATTCTCTGACCTCGGGCTAAATCGTTTTAAAACCATATACAATTTTATTACAATGGAGATTGGAGGCCGAGGGCATTAAAAGTCATACGGTTAAGTTTTAATATTACTAATTAGGTTAACAATTAAAAGAGTTGATAACCCATACAGAGCATATCGATACTTAGCAATACTAAGTGTAATGAAGCGAGATTATGCGCATATTTAAACTTTTAACAACATATTTAAACTTATTTAAGAATATACTGATATATACCATTTTTGTGATCCAGTTATTTATTTATTTTCCCTGAAGTTGAAATGAAAATACGTTGATTCAACAATTGCGAGAAAATTCTTTGGTCATTTGACTCAAAGAGCACGTCCGTTAATCATAAACTGTTAAACGTTTATATTGTCAAGATTGTAATTCCCATTCGCTTATTTGAAGGCTTTTTGAAGGCTTTTATACTTATGAACAAGAATAGGCATGGTTGCAGTATAAAATAAAAATGAAATGGTTGTATAGACGGAAGACTAGTCCTAGTTGCTCGAACTATTATAACATTTAAAACCGTGTAAAGAACAAAAACCTTCTAAAATGAAACTCAAACCAGTCATTTAAAGAAAATGGAATGAACAATTTCGGTATTTGATGATGCCGTTATTATATCTATATTATCATTTTACTATTTAGTAAATAATAATTGGCGTGTTCCATGAGGACTATAGACTAATTATGAAATGAAATATCAATGTGGATGAAAAATGTATAAAATATAATAAGTATCAGACCCACAATTATCAACATTATAAGTATATATTTTACGTAATCCTGCCCTAACACTTTAACAGTTATCAGGTATTTCAAAAACATTGAAAAACACTGTGGGTCTGAAAACATATAGTTGATACGACAGGATTTAGTTTTAGACGTTTAAGTAACAACTTTAGAAATAAACTCACCGCAATATTATTTATTAAAGTAAATAAAAACTAGATTATAAAGCCCAGACTTTTAACTGTGAGAACAGTAACACAGTGACCCTAGTAACCTGCGTGTTTTATAACTCGCCGCTGTTTATTTGAAACGAAGCCGCCGCCGGGAGGGAAGTTTGGGGGTTACGACGAGGGTTAAAATTAAGCTTGTTCTTTAGTCTTTTAGTACACGAAATTTACAAAGGTACAAGGAGCTCATATTGTATTATTAATTATTAATTTCACATATGTTTTCCTTCTGGTTCCATGCACAGACCGCTAAATTTAGTAAATGTATACAAATGAGTTTTATTGCCCAGTCGTACTAGGTTTTTAAATGCCCGGCGGCCGCAAAAATAATTTATCAATTAGGTGTCAAACTATAATTAATATCAAAATCAAGCCTGTGAATTCCTTACAAACAGTATCACACTGACAAATACAAATTATAAACGTCACATTCCTAAAATAGCGAACTTAATAAAATGTCTGTGTAACCCTAGTAACCCTAGTAACCCTAGTAACCGTAACCCCTAGTAACAGTATCATACTGACAAACACAGATAAACGTCTAACATATAAGCACATTCCTAAAATAGCGAACTTACAAAATATGTCTGTGAGAACAAAAAAACTAAAAAAGGATGACTCATCTATATAAACTTATAAAGGGTATCAAACCTAAATTTCTAACAAACTCTAACAATTAATATAAGCGCCTTAAGAAACAACACAATTCCCTGTTCCTAACTTATTATGTATTAATAGCATTAAAATCTAAACTTAAATAGGCAAGGTTATGACACGTACCAAAAAATCTCTAAATTAACTGAAATTAACCGAAAATACCCAATTACCTTACAACGACAAGTAGGAACAGGCCATGTAATTACCATGAAATTGCAAATTACTGCAGCGCATCATTGTCAAATTTATCTGCGACATATTGATGACGCAATAATTGAATATCGATCATAATATCTTCATTAGCACTAGCACTTCAATCTGGAAACTTCCAGAAAGACTGATTGGTTTTCTAATGCACCTCATGGAACAAATCACCGCGACCATGTTGTCCATGTACCAGGAAAGTGCAGGGTAATTAGTGAGTAATTAGCGATCAATTAGCTAACATTGGAGGGCGGTGGTTGTTGGAAGGGTGTCTTTAATTGGTTGGAGTGTGGTGGGAGATCAGCCATGATGATGATTCTATTAGATGATACATCAACTGATAATGGATAATAGACGTGAGGAATAATTTAATTTAGTTACAGCGTGCTAAGGAACACACGACCATCCTTCTAGTATAACCATAGTTACTAGTAACCATACCTTCTAGTAACCACAGTAACCATGCCTTCTAGTAACCATGCCTTCTGGTAACCACAGTAACCATGCCTTCTAGTAACCATGCCTTCTAGTAACCATGCCTTCTAGTAACCATGCCTTTTAGTAACCCTAGTAACCATAACCCCTAGTTACCCTAGTAACCATAACCGCTAGTAACCACAGTAACCATGCCTTCTAGTAACCATGCCTTGAGCCTTCTAGTAACCCTAGTAACCATAACCTCTAGTAACCCTAGTAACCCCTAGTAACCCTGGTAACTGTAACCCCTAGAAACCCTAGTAACCCCTAGTAATCCTAGTAACCATAACCCCTAGTAACCCTTGTAACCATAACCCCTAGTAACCCCTAGTAACCGTAACCATAACCCCTAGTAACCCTAGTAACCGTAACCTTTAGTAACCCTATAGTAACCGTAACCCCTAGAAACTATTACTTCCAATATAATGACTTGAACAAGGTATCTTATTTGCCGAACTTTTCAAGAGAAAGAAACCTTGTAGTATAACACATGTCACTTACTTTGGCTTTGAGCCGATATATATTTGTTTAGTTATTGTTTAATTTATGTTTATAAAGTTATAATTCGTATACCACACCATAGTCGATACTGAACTAATTCGGCCCCACGAGCACTGAAATTAATCTCTTTATAGGATTCTTGTCAGAATTACAATTCTTGACAGCCCAGCACCTATTTTAAAACTACACCGATTACAAGGTCTCGGCTATTCGTAAAGTCGTAAAATCCTCAACTAGAACTTAACAAGCCAACAACAAGCTTAATACACTTTAATACTATGCAATTTATTTAGAGATAAACAAGAAATCCAGCCAAATCTCTCGCTCGCTCTGTTGATTGTTGAGCGTAAGTTTTTGATGGTACACTATTCTTATCCAGTTGCGACTACAAGTCAAAACCTAACTACATGTACATTCATGGTGGAAACTGCGGCTTTGTTCCCTCTTCTAACAGGGATTGAACAGGAATTAAAAAGGATCATGGACCATACGTCATGGCAGAGAGAGAGAGAGAGTCTGGGCATTAGTTGGTAAGTTGGTTAATGCTGTCACGTGTGTCAGATAAACTGTGGCTCACCTCCCAACTGGTATCCAGATCTATATATCGAGTACTTACTTGTACTTGAAGAGGTCTCCTCCTAGTCGTTGGAGTGGCCTGCACCACAAAGTAACTCCTTTCTCCGGTGTATTAGACCTCTCCAGTGAACCCTGTCTGTAGCTTGTTGTTCTGCATCTTCTATCGTGATGTTATCGACACCTGTGAAGATTGCTGCATCCTCCCGGACACATGACAACCAGTTTTTCCGAGGTCTACCTCTTGACCTTTTACCATGCTTTGGGATCCAGTGCAGAAGATAGTTGGGTATTCTTTCTTCTGGCATCCTCACCACATGGCCAAACCATCGGAGTCTAGCTGCTCGTACGAAAGTATCAACAGGGGCGATGTTAGCTCGCTTAAGTACATCAGCATTAGATACATGATAAAACCATTTTATTTTCAGGATTCTCCTGAGACATCTATGATGGAACACCTCAAATCTTTTCATCTGCGTCTGTGTGGTATTCCATACCTCACTTCCATAAAGCAGTATAGTGAGAACAGCCGCTTTGTAAATCCTGATTTTAGTTGGAGTCTTGATGTTGCGACTGTACCATATACTGCTGAGCTGATAGAATGCCCCAGAGGCCTTTTGAATTCGAGCTGAAAGTTCTTTGTCAATTGTTCCATTCGCACTGATGATTGCACCCAAGTAAGTGAAATTGCTGACCTGTTGTATTGGGAGACCTTCCACATTGATGTCCATAGTGTCGTCTTTAGAATACGGCCTCTGCGATGCACTTTTGCTGACAACCATGCTCTGTGTCTTGCCAGCATTAATCTTCAGACCCGCATAGGCACTGTATTTGCAGAGAAGGTCAGTGGTTTCCTGCAGCCCCTCTTTTGAGTTATCTAACATAGCCATGTCATCAGCGTAATCAGTGTCCAAAAGATGTTTCTCTTCTACCCCGGGAGCTGGCAGCTGTAATAAAGCCCCGTTGCTAATGACCTTGTTCAGTTCCATAAGGTATGCCGAAAAATTCAAACAAAAGTTGAAGACTGGTGGTCCCTGTATATCACCTTGCCCAGTACCCGAGTTGACATCAAACCAACCTGTAACCTCTCCATTGACCCTAACAGCACTAACTGTGTGAGTGAAGAACGCCTTCATAATTCTAATGTACTTGTCAGGTAAGCCGTAGTGCTGCATATATCGAGTAATGTGACAATAAACTGACTTTACAAGCTAATTTGTGAAAACAACAGTCGCGCTTGCCAGCGCTGTGGGGGGGCCAATGGGTATTTTTTGTGAAACTCGATTTTGAGATAGCAGTTGACCAACAAACTAAGACCAGTGACCAAACTTTTGAGGGGATCCCGGACCCCAACCGCCAAACGGTGCCCGCGGGGCAGCTACGCCCATATTTGGTCCAAATTAGCCAAATAACCTGAACATGCCCAAAACCAAGGTTTATGGTGCTCTACTTGTAGCTAGTGGTCTCTTGAACTCGTATATGGAATTTCATCAAGATTGGACAAAAAATGACTGAGTTATGAGCCAAAAACCATATGCCCATATTTGGGCATACGCACCAAATTTGGTAGATTTCGTCCCATAAATTAGTCAAATATCAATATTTTTGAATGAAACTTTATATAAAAGGTATGCCTAAACTACATATTCTCTGTAAGTTATAGCTTCATGTCTGTTTAAATGTGGATATTAAGGTGAAAAGACCACAAAAAATGAACTAAATTGCTCGTATCTTGGTTCGCGATATTCGCGGACTTGATTTCATTAAAATTGTAACAACTCAATCAGTTTTCAAAATTTTTCCATGAAATTTTCGGAATTGACTTGAAATAGCATTTCAACCTTATTTTGAGAACGGATTTTTGATTTAGGCCTCCAAAAAATATTTTGCGGCCAAATTCTGAATTTTTCTGAGAAAATTTTGGAATTTGGCGGCCAAATGTTTTTGGTTTTGGGCATGTTCAGGTTATTTGGCTAAATTGGGCCAAATTTGGACCAAATATGGGCGTAGCTGCCCCGCGGGCACCGTTTGGCGGTTTGGGTCCGTGATCCTCTCAAAAGTTCGGTCACTGGTCCTAGTTTGTTGGTCACAAAAAATACCCATTGCCCCCCCCCCCCCCCCCTTAACATGAGTTTAATCAGGAATTGGTATCTCCTATAAATTAAATGCCAAACAGAACGCTGTAATTCGTGTACCATCCCAACCGATCTATTGACGAAGAGAGTTAGACAGTGATAAAGAAAGAGAGCGGTTTGAAATCCACCTTTTTACAAATGCGATACAAATGCAACTTGATAAATGAAAAATAAATGCATCAGGTAAAAAACATACGAAACTATAACATATAACATACATGTATATATTATGGCTTTGTGCGGTGAATCACCGTCTGAAAAATGACTTTACTCTGTACCGGCGATGGTAAGGAGAGGTCTACCGGATGGAATTGTAAAATAAGGATCGTTCACTTGTTATAGAGTTATGTAAGCCAGAGTTTGGCTATTTTAGAACCCCTCCCCAGCTTCCGGCTTCGTAAACAGCAACACATTGCTGTTGTGTAGAAAGTACACTAGCGTAAAACCCCTCCCTTTTAAGAAACCCCTCCCCTTTTAAGAAACCCCACCCCTTTTAAGAAACCCCTCCCCTTTCAGAAGCCCACCCCTTTTAAGAAACCCCTCCCCTTTTAGAAACCCCTCCACTTTTAGAAACCCCTCCACTTTTAGAAACCCCTTCCTTTTAGAAACCCCCCCCCCCCCTTCAAGAAACCCCTCCCCTTTTAGAACCCCCCCCCCCTTTTTAAGAAACCCCTCCACTTTTAGAAACCCCTTCCCTTTTAGAAACCCCCCCCCCCTTCAAGAAACCCCTCCCCTTTTAGAACCCCCCCCCCCTTCAAGAAACCCCTCCCCTTTTAGAAACCCCCCCCCCCTTTTTAAGAAACCCCTCCCCTTTTAGAAAACCCCCTCCCTTTTTAGAAAACCCTTTCCCTTTTAAGAAACCCCTCCCCTTTTAGAAACCCCCCCCCCCCCTTCAAGAAACCCCTCCCCTTTTAGAAACCCCCCCCCCCCTTTTAAGAAACCCCTCCCCTTTTAGAAAACCCCTCCCTTTTTAGAAAACCCTTCCCCTTTTAAGAAACCACTCCCCTTTTAGAAACCCCTTCCCTTTTAGAAACCCCTCCCCTTTTAGAAGCCCTTGGCGAAATTTGTGGAACTGTGTAGTGTGTATGAGCCAGGTACTCAACCTTCTTTTTACCCCAGGCGAGGACCTGCTGATACAAAAAGCTGGCTATCGGGGGAGGTTGGTGAAAGTAGTGTTCGCTACCTACACAAAATGCGTGTCAAAGGAGATGATAATGACATTTATACACCAATTTACTCCTTTAGAAATTTGTACCTTTAGAACTGAAAAACACCTGGTTTTGGGCACCTATTACCAACAAAAGCGGCTAAAATGTAGTTTTAGGACCATTATAACAACAATTAAAGCTTTAGAGTGATATTCTGCTGAATACTAAGCTCTTTAGGAGTAGTGCTGGCTACATCCGGGAATATCAGGCAAGAGCGGGGAGCAACAGATTCTATTATAATAGCAAACCATGGATCTCAGCAGATCAATGAAGCCAGATCTAGCGCTATTTGAAGCTTTATCAGCTCTTTATTATGAAGGTTTCCGCATGAAAACATTTCTGACGAGTCGCATTTATATTGATTATTGGTCTGTTTCTCTTATTATTATCACGTTATTGATAATAGTGATCACGTGTTAATAACGATCACGTGATAATAGTGATCACGTGTTAATAATGATAGTATTGAGAGTAGCTGCCTACATCCGGGTTTAAGAAGTTGGGATCAATGGATTCCAGTTTCATCTCAATACCGTTACCCTAGGAGTACAACAGTGCCGTTTTAGAAGTACAGTTTCATTATTGGGCGCGAACATGTTGTATTATCAAGGAATGACTGAGACCATTGTAAGTGCACTGTGCAGTAACATCATTTCGACCATAATGGACATGATGGTTATGATGGACATGATGGACATGATGGACATGATGGACATGATGGACATGATGGACATGATGGACATGATGGACATGATGGACATGATGGACATGATGGACATGATGGACATGATGGACATGATGGACATGATGGACATGATGGACATGATGGACATGATGGACATGATGGACATGATGGACATGATGGACATGATGGACATGATGGACAATGGTCCACCTAAAATATAGAAACAGACTTCATCAAACTATTTGGCGCATATGCTGGATTGATTCCATGTACATGAAGCTTGGATATAAAATCTATCTGTGTCAAAATTACAATGGACAAATTACAAACAAAAATGACTATTCATGTTTATGAAGCTTGGTAAGATTAAATAATGACGCACTAATTACAAACTCACATGGTTGATTGGTTATTAATAGATCGCGTGCTATTAACAACGTTAAGAGAAAGTACAAGTGCATTTCAGGAAAATATCATGGTCTGTATTTGCGGTGCTTGGAGTGTTTCAGCTGCTAAATTAATTATACCGGCTAGGTCAAACTAATTAGAATTAATTATCCTATTATAATTAATTATCTATTTCTAATGGCCTCGTCTCAACAATACTGTTGCGTGAACTTTTCGCATGCTTACATAATATAATATTCCTATATTTCCTATTGTATCGGTAGTATCAAAGTAAAAAACAAATAGAAAAGGGCATTAGATATGTTCAAAAATATTTGAACTTATTTCTAGCTGGTAAGAATATTTGAAGTATTCGCTCTATAACAATGAGTTATAAAACTGGTAGCTCATGAAAAATTACAAATGCATTTTATGTTGTATTCTTGTCGTCTTTTAGCCAAGTTGAATCAATTATACCTTCAGAAAATTGGTCAAATTAATCGTCTTTAGCTAAATGCTTCGCCCTGAAGATATAACTGTTTTGTTAGAAGTTTCAAATCACGAGCCGTTGCAGGTACAATGCACATAAATATGATTTAGAACAAATGAAACAAAGTTCAAATGGAAAGTTCTACTTCAAGTTTCATACTATAGAAATTAAACTAAAGCAATCGTCAGGAATTATATCCTAGTATAAATATGATATACACGGTCGGCCACGCACAACCCAATATAACTCATGCAATTCTTTTCAGAAAGTATAATATGTGAACGATCTGACGATATTTTATATTTCACAAAGCCGGCTAAACATTTTAACGGTCGTTGTCAGCACATGGGCAGGTCAGCGTCAACAAACTGAAATAAACGTTGGAATATAAACATCTCCGAGCATATCTTGCTTTATTGCTTCATAAATTCATTATGATGGTCTTGCTAAGCGAATGATTTGAGGTGCACGTCCACTACGCTTGTTATAGTTGTAGCTGGGATATTATATGAGTAAAGGTGTCTATAAAGCTATAACAAATGGAAAGCTTTTCTACGGTTTAAAATGTGGCCTGCCTGCTCCATGCTCAGAAACCTAAATTACAAAATAAAACTAATGAAACTGCTGACTTAACGTCAGCTAACTGCTGGTAGTCCTATTAACTACTACTCTACTAGTAGTCCTATCTTCATTCTTCACATGTATCCGTGTACGGACTGCTTCAAGAGTTGAGTACCACTCACAATTCAACAAGCGAGACTGCAGTCTGGTCAGATTTTGTTACAACTTGTGGCTTCTTAGTTAAGGCCTGAATATGTACAACAAATTAAGATACAAACCAAATTAAAATGGATATCTCAGAAATATCTTAATGAACATTCTGGAAATTTTCCATCGCAGCTCATTTCTCAATTTTATTTATCAACGCATGCTACTCTTGAACACAAGAAACTCTCAGATATTTGATAAGTATCACACATAAAGTAGGCGTTTGCAACAAATCAGATACATTCCAAAAAGTGAGTAAGATAATGAATAAGTCATAGATTTAACATGAGGTGCATTGCCTCCCTTAATTAGTTTATCACGTGTTAACCACGTGTTAATTACGCGTTAATTACGTGTTAATTACGCTGGCAAGTCTGCAGTGCTGATTACCAGTGCTTATGTTGTGTAATAACAACTCTGATCAACATGTGACAATTAGACTTTATGTAATAATCTTCTGATACCACACCATTAGGGGTGTGGTACATAATAAAACATTATAAAACTATTACTACTATTATATTACCAACTTACGACCTACCTGTACTATATTGTTAAAACTGTTAAAAAATATATAAAATATCGGAAATACTTACAAACTATTACGTGAAAGATAATGTGTGGTTTATGTGAATTTTAGATGCAAAATTAACAATGACGATAGTGCAATTAAATAAATAATGCAACAAAACCAGGAAAAAGTTAAAATGTTCAAACATTGTTGATAAATAGGCCAATCTTCAGCAGTACACTGAACTACCGCGGAATATTTTGGAAACCTCCCGGAAATCTGCCGGACACTTCCCGGAAACGATGTCTAAATTAAAAATCTTGAGACAATGAGAAAATTTGGGCAATTTTCTTTTGCGTAATTCACCTACCATTAATTCTTAATTTTGAAGTGTTCTTAATTAAAATTTAAGTATATTCAACCGCATTTTTTGGTCATTTTTAGCCAATATTTAGCTCACTTAGCAACGAAGGAAAATATTCCAAAAATATTATCCGGAAACGTTCAACTCCGATTTTGACTACTGAAGACTAATTAATTATTTAATCATATGTGACCCAACCATGTGATTATTGTGCCTTACAATCAATCGTCAGCTCACAAAATAACCAGAAATATACCAAAAATATTACGGATATATTCCACTCAAGTTTTGTAAAAATTGAAAATTTTAATGTCGTAAATTGACTTTTCATGATGTAAGGATCTATCTGCCAGTGTAGAATTCGAAATATTGAACTTAAAAGGTGTATTAAAGAGAAAAGAAAAAGAAGAACTTATAATGCGGCATGCTTAATGCTTCAATGGTCAATTTGGTCGTACATAATTACATAATCAGAGAATATAACTTTCTCTTCAGCCCGTAAAGAATTGACTTGTCACTCATCCACTGTCTACAAGTATAACAACAGACACATCTTTCATGCATAATATTAATGAACAGTGTGAATATCGTGTAATGATATTAATGAATAATGCACATATTGTTCCAGCAGAGATCTTTGTACCACTCTGTACAGGATATTTGGTTTCTCGGTTACATACATCCTCATTGTGCTGTCTGATACACTTCCTTCATGTATAATATTAATGAATAATGTACTGACTATGGTAATCTTCCTTCATATATAATATTAATGAATTATGTGAATATCATATATAAACGGTACCACTTGGCACAAGATGATTGGTTGATGAATAATGCGAATCTGGGTGAATAATGAGAATAATTGACTAGATCTATAATAATAGGTTCAGACACATGATCTTGGGTTTTAATTTTTAGACATTTAGAAAGTAAATTAGAACCGGGTCGGATGATATGATCCATAAAGAACTATTTAACTACATAAGTACAATGTACATAAGTACAATGTACATAAGTACAATGTACATAAGTACAATGTACATAAGTACAATGTACATGAGTACAATGTACAAATATTTGTTGATCATTCTTCCTCCTGCAGAACAATCATCCCCATAACTACATAATGTTATGTTTTTTTCAAAACCAAGAAAATATCAGCAGATTGCAATTGAAGACTCAACAGAACGGGTATTTGCATACAAAGTAGAAGTCTAAACATTCTATGGGCCCTAGACGGAAGTACAAAATTATCTAATTAAAATATTAACTGTAAAGAGATTTCCTTCTAAGATCGCGAAGTCCAAAAAGTTTTTTTTTCATATAATTCAAGACAAAATACGCATGTGCCACGTGGCATGATACCCGCTAAACATTATTGACCACTCAACCTCGATTTTATATCCAGCCCTTGATTGTTTTGTAGTCGCGGGCACCAATTTCGCCATTTCCGTCCCCAAAGGCATTAATAATTAATATAGCTCAAACCTGCTGATGGTACGCAAATGAACTGGTTAGGCTTGGCACAACCAGTGAATTCACTTTGAAGTGTACTCAATACCGAAAAACAGGCCAACTTGAAGTACTAGGCAACCCTCAACGAGATTGTGCTGATAAGGTAATTGAACGGTGCGCAGGTTTCCGGTCGTGATCTGCAATTTTAAAATTGTTTAAAACAGCTAGGTAAGGTCTCTTACAATCATTTCATTTTCATAATTGAATAATTTTAACAAATTATAGTGAGTTGCCATAATTTGGAAAAATACCCATATTATCAAAACGTAGATTAGATTAACGGAAACAGCATAAGTGTAAAAAGTAAAAATTTCTGAATTTTAACATGTTCTTCTTAATCTTATCAACTCCTCACGATCAATTGTGATCAAATGGAACACGCTTCATATTTTTGCGGTATACGGAGCCTGGGACTGTTTAATTCATTTTTCAGTCGGTCCATAATGGTAATTATATAGCATTACAATTTTAAGCCACCATAATTCGTCTTGGACTCAGATAATTGGACTATGGTGCATTTGTTTACGTTATTTGAATTTTATGTTATGAAATCATTATTAGATTTTTGCTCAGCTCCTTTACAATTCATGCTCTTTTGAACTTATAATGTCTTCTTTTACTCATTTATAATGGCATCTTAAACCATGCTATACTAAAACATACATTTTGTTGAAATGTAGTTGCGAATGCTGCTCCACTCTTATCAATGTTTTAATCCCACTTTGATGCAATGCCAATAAATCGAAGGGGTTCCTAATTTGTAACGTATAATTTTACTTTTCCTCAACTACGTGTTCTTGGTTTTCCAAACCCTGTAAACTAGCAGCCATTTGGTTAGCACCGTTATAGTTACAATATAGATGGTAATCACACTGTATCTCGACACGCACGTTATATCGCCATGTGATCCACAAAATAGTACATTAAGTATCTCTACATACACTGTATCTCGACAATTATACCTAATTTTATTCAAATTACACTGTATATCGAATGGCGATATAGGGGTGTCGAGATACGGTGTATGTCGAGATACAGTAATGAAATCTTCATAGTTCAATTCTGGTTTTTTCAATTTATTCAATTCTTTCTGTGTCGACTATCCGTTGCCAGGATTCAGATTACTGCAATAAAGGACATATTGACCGTTAGGGTGCTCTTTTTTCTTCTACCATCTTTCCAGAAGAGTTAGAATAGTGTTTTTTATATAAAGCGCAATTAAATGTCCTCCATTCGAACTAGAAATTATATGAGCATAACTAGCACGTAATCATTTGTCGGTATATTCAACACATTTCATAATCAGTCTAAATCTAATGATTTGGAGCCAGCTCGAAAAAACGACTCTTTTGTAATTAAATTCAAAATCTTTTATTTTGTTTGATCGAATTATTTGTTCCAATTCAGCCACATGATCAATAAAATGGTCCCAAATATACAAATCCGATTACTATCCACTCATACTGCTACATTTAGTATTTACCACGTATTTCGTCTCTTTTGAACTTATAGTTAATAATCGTTCAGATAAAAACAATGACTTGAAATTGCGTGAACGGCATAATTTTGGATGGACATTGCAAATGAACGCTCGAAGGTTTATACTAAATTATATTCTTCGTCAACTTGGAGAACCACTAACTCACTAACTGAATGAATTGCAAGCTTAGCATTGACTGGCATATGGCGTGTTTTGTATTCATGACTTTATGAGTGTTTTAACACCTGAAAGATGATAGGACCATCAACAAGTGTCGTATTGCTAAGTTAAAACAGATGTAAAACGAAATTATTTGGTTTGATATTTTAATTTTAATTTTGTGAGCTCTTGTCGGATACCGTAAAGTTGTACATATGGGATTGTTAACTTATCATTAAAATACATGAGTTTTATCGACAATTTACTAAAATTACTATCCGATGATCGGTTTTTTCGACCAATCATTCAGTTAATCGATAAAGAAATACGTATTCGTCGCCTCACCTCACAATGACTCACCCAACGTAAGTCTTCTCGAAATAATTCACTATAGACATTAGCTTAGGATAGTTTGTCTGTATATAGTAATAAGTAAGTACTAAGTTATTTCATATAAGAAGACTTCCTCGCCATCAGCCACTGGAGCAAAAGCAAAAAGTAAAAAGTATCTGAAAAGTAAATCTTCTTAAGATTCTTCTGAATTTTATTTTTATTATTCACGGACTTTATAATGCCACAGACACCATTTTCACGGACATAATTATTCACGCTAAGGTCTTCAGCGTGAAAGTAATGTCCGTGATAATTATAACCGATAAGGTAATTCATGTCACAGTTGTTTATTTATTTTGAGGTTTTTTATTTTATTTTACACCTGCGCAGACTTAGTGGAGAATAAGTTGCTAGTAATTGTTTGACCACATTTCAATTGTGCTTTTCCACTTTTTATTAGATCCAGTCAAAGTGCAAATATTTTTTCCTCGGCTATGGATTACCATCGGAAGAAATCAAACTCATTGACCCAACTCCATTAGTTGGCACTTAATATTCATATGCATACTGGTGAAACTTTAAAAAAAACATATGAAGGAGTCAATGAGTGGTATTTTATATATTACCGATGGAAGCGATATTTGGATTTGAACTGGTATAAAAACCTCTATAGTTATACTGTTTAATTTGATCGTTTATAAATTTAACTTTTAATGCAGTTCCGCGATGAATGATCCGATTACGTACGATAATGGAGCTCCGAATACCCACGGTGGGGCTTCCACAGACCCCTCACCCCTCACAGACCCCTCACCCCTCACAGACTCCTCACCTAGAGAGACTCTCACAATAGAAGAGGCAGTAAATAGAGTTTGCGAGAAAGTCACCCTGAAACTGGTTCTGATGTTCGCCGCTGTCAGTTTGACAGTTCTTAACGTTGGACCTGGGACTTACATGGCAATATTCACGGGCTACATTCCTTATACTGAGTGGGAATGTGTGTCTGTTAAATGTTGTGATCTTTTGGCGGCAGCTGCGTCCACTAAAGGCTTTTACTCTTACGAGACCATGTGTAACAACAATTTGATCGCAGGCTCCGACTTTAAGTGGACTTCAAAGACAAAATCCTTCTCAACAAAATGGGGTTTTTACTGCCAGAACGAAGCCAAACTATCTCTTTTCTCCAGTGTACATTCAATAGGAACGTTCCTTGGATCAATGTGCTCGACAGGTGTATATGAAAGGATAGGTCGGAAAAAAGGAGCAATAGTCGGCAGTTTCCTAACTCTGATCGCAGTGGCAGCCAGCGCGGTG
Source organism: Bolinopsis microptera (assembly GCF_026151205.1). NCBI lineage: Eukaryota > Metazoa > Ctenophora > Tentaculata > Lobata > Bolinopsidae > Bolinopsis > Bolinopsis microptera. The sequence continues at coordinate 10,911,648 of NC_087083.1, read as the reverse complement.
GCCAACAATTACTATATTCTCCTCTTACTCCGCATTGTGTATGGGTTTGGTATGCAAGTTACCTACATGGGGTCTTACTGCTGGATTGTGGAGACTGCTCCGACTTATTTAAGGAATCCCATCAGTAATCTGTTTGCGCTAGGGTGGTCGGCGGGGATATTCGCGTTGATTGGAATCAGCTACGTAATTCATGATTGGCATTATGTTCATGCTGCTGTGGCCTGTGTGGATGCCGTTGCGATTCTTCCTTTCTTCTTGCTCCCCCTCCCTGAGTCTCCTCGGTTCTCCTTACTCAAAGGAAAAGAAGAGGAATCAAAGAAAACTCTCACAGTTCTAGCCGGTTTAAGTGGGACTAATGTTTCTCTCGACAAAATAGATTTGGTTTTTGAAGAGAAGGACCAGTCTTATTTCGAGCAGATTAAAGACTTCAAATGCCACCCAACCATGCTGAAACAAACCCTAACCGGTATGAGTATCTGGTTTATGGTCTCCTTGATATTCTACAGCTACCAGTACGGATGGTCCAAGATGGGACACGGTCTCCACAGTATTTACTCCTTCTCGGCTCTGGGGGAGGCGATATCTTTTGTCATCCCAGTGCCATGCTGCCGCCTTCTCGGCCGCAAGAAAGCGACTATATTCTTTTTTGGGTTGATTATTGTCATGAACGGTTTAGCAATGCTGAATGTTAAACTGACAGCTGAGTGGAACCTGGAGCACCTCGCCAGCTTGATAGGGAGTATTGGAGGCGGAGCAGCGTATAACCTAATGTTTCTTTACACAGGGGACTCCTGAGGGGAGCTGGCACCCACCTCACACCGAGGCATGATCCTGTGTCTTAGTGCGTGCTGTGCGGAGGTAGGCAGCTTCATTGGTCCGTATGTTAACTTATTGTATGGAACTACAGATAGAAGGGTTCCGTTGACCTTATTTGCAGGGTTGTCTGTGCTGGCTATTGTAGCGCTGTGTATCCTGCCTGATACAACTGGACGGTGTGTCCCTGAGACCCCTGGTGATGTAGAGATGCTTGCGGAGGTGTGTTCCTGAGACCTGCGGAGGTGTGTTCCTGAGGCCCCTGGTGATGTGGAGATGCTCGCGGAGGTGTGATCATGAGACCCTGGTGATATGGAGATGCTTGCGGAGGTGTGTTCCTGAGACCCCTGGTGATGTGGAGATGCTTGTGGAGGTGTGTTCCTGAGACCCCTGGTGATGTGGATATGCTTGCGGAGGTGTGATCATGAGACCCTGGTGATGTGGAGATACTTGCGGAGGTGTGTTCCTGAGACCCCTGGTGATGTGGAGATGCTTGCGGAGGTGTGTTCCTGAGACCCCTGGTGATGTGGAGATGCTTGCGGAGGTGTGTTCCTGAGACCCCTGGTGATGTGAAGATGATGGCAGGGGGAAGTAAGGGGGATGGAGAGAAGGTTTTATTTGAAGGAGATGCAAAAAGTCAAGTTGATGTGACAGGAGTCGAATAGAGTGGAAGGAGAAAGTGGAACTGATGAGCCTAATGGATAAATAGCTGTGGAGAGTAAGCTGATTGGATATGAACAGGAGCTGCGTCCTGCGATGTCACATCTCAGATGTAAAGTTGTGGTAATTACCGTATGTGGACCAAATGACATTTACATTTCCAACTTTCAGATCGCATCGATAATTTATGGAGTTAGATATTATAAACAGTTAAGAAATCTGTAATATAATAGTTATTTATTAGAGTTCTATTAGTGCAATACGTTATTACAGATTTGTCAACTCATATTAAACCCATTGTATCATAAATTAATGTAAAGGTGAATAAGTTTGTAAATCATAAAGATACCAAAATGGCTATTTGAGTATTTGATACGCTCAACCATTCAAAATAATATCGAGAAAGTGGCACGAATCCAAAGTAAATAATAAAAAAGTCTCCTATAATATTACGAATTATTCCTCGCTTCATAAGCTCATCACTAATCCTGCATCATATAAATGTCTCCACCACTATTGATCCAAGAAGAGGATCCCAGAATCAGGAAGTCTAATTATCTAATTAATCATCTAACTAATTATCCAATTAATTATCTAATTAGTCCTCTTCAAGCAGAGACAGGGCCATCACCGGGTTGCTCCACTCCGATCGCCATGATAGCTTGCTGAGTGACACCAATCGCAGGACAGTTTGAGCTCATCTCACTACGCCATATTTCATCCCGAATGTTGGCTCCTGTATAATATGTTGGTAATAAGTTATTAACTTGATTAGTTATTAACTTAATTAGTTATTAACTTAGATATCTATTAGAAATGGCAATATGCAAATTTATTTCGAAGTTATAACGCCCTTTTTACTAATCTGTAATGAAAATACTTGACAAATATCATGACGCATGAATCGCGGTATAGAAGTCATAACTGAAATATAAGTAATATAGAACTGTAAGCTATTTTGGGACTATTATAAAATGTGCGACCTGCTTGAGCGTGCAGTTAAACGTTTCAAGTTGCCGAAAATGAAATAAGTTGGCCATTAATTATCAAATGTGTTTAAAAATTTGAACATTTTTCGAATCCATAGATTGACCACACCCTCATATTTACTCCTACTTGGAATCACTAAATTAACTTCTTAAATAAAATTTGTGTGACTTTAGCATTTTAAAGTTTAAACTTTGTGACTGCAACAAATTATTTGGTGCGACAATCTCTGGGTTTTGAAATTTTAAACATTTTTGACGAAAAATCTAAAGCTTTGTGTTATTAACTTAATAAATTATTAACTTAATAAAAAACCAAGTTACAGTGGACACCATTATTTATTTGACATAACAATTAAGTGACCGTGCTTTAAGTGACCGTACGTTAAGTGACCGTGCGTTAACCGTGCCTAAAGGAACCATTGTACGTTTTAACTGATTGGGATCTGACACATGTAATTTTGTAATGATCTTTCTAATTTCTAATTTATAATTTCTAATTTCTAATTTCTACGTTATCCGTGCCTTAACCGTACGTTATGTGACCATCGACAGGTTACCGAATTGCACAGTAACAATGAAAAATACACGCGCGTAATTTTAGAGCTCATTTTCAATACCGGATTATAATAGATCATGATACAAAACTTCCATTACTGCTTCACAGTTACGCTTATTTATTATATACAGCCCAAGGTTTTTCAATCATTAGCAAATTGAGCTAATATGTCAACATACTGTAACTATATGTGTGTGTGTATCGAGAGTCAAATCAGGTTAAATGGACATTCTTTTTATTGTGAATACTACGAAAAACTGAAAAATAAGTCATAACATAGTGTAATTTACAAATTACAATACATAAAGTTTCCTTTTGAAGCAATATTTACTTAAATCATCTCAAAACTTGTAAGTTTGCTAACTGCATTTTAGTAAGATATCTTAGCTTCTGCATAGTACTGTGATTACACGATTGACACAAATATGTTACGTTATAGCAGTAGAAACCATAAACTAGCATGACCTCGTCGTCTCTTAATATGCGACCACAAACATTCCTAACATCTTTCGTTCTTCCTTAGATCCCACTTAAATCACACTTTTGTTCTGCTCTAAATTAAATATAATTAATTAATTATATAATTAATTAATTATATAAGTAATTAATTATATAATCATTATTTAAATAATTAAATTAGCACCCCTGCGTGACGAGTGTTCCGGTTCAGGTTCGAGCAATAAGTTGCATTAGTAAGGGCTAAAAATAAAAAGTCTGCCATGCTTCGAACTGAACTTAACAACTTTTAGTTTATGCTACACTTGTTTTAAAAATTCAAACCATGCCTTTATTATTCGCATTAATCCGTTTCCATTAGAATTCTCTGACGACAACAGATTATATTCTAATTGCGTAACTGATTCTTCGTAAAGGAAGCTAATATTAGTAAAAGGAAACTAATTCCATCGAGTTGTTGATACTCAACCATAGTAATGTCTCGAATGAATGATGTAATTGATTAAAGAATCCTTCAATTAAGCAACATGATGATTTAACCTATTAGTTACAATACGTTGTTCTTTATGATTGTAATTCTAAATTCTTGAGTATAATGCTTCAGTAGCAAGATGAAATATCTAAAACTTTTAAGGTGTTCTAAGCAAAATCATTCATTGCAAAATCTCATTATAATATTTATCTATTTACGTAGATTTTTACAAACTAATCTACGTGACAGGACAATTTAGGTTTCATTCTGCCGAAAGAATTTTCTTATCTTCCCAAAATTTCTAATAATTGAGTCAGCTCACAAATATATACTACTACTATGTCGGAACTAAGCCCGATCTACGCCAGATAGCCCCCTCTCCAAATATCCCTGTCCCGCATCAGGGTTCGCAGTTCCTGAGTTCCTCTTTAGAGTTTGTCCCAACTTCCTTCAGTAACATAGACAAGTAGCTTTGTCTTGATCGGCCTTGCTATGTACAAATATGTTTGCAAACATAAAGCAGCTAAAGCTGTTTTGTGTGCAGACTCTAAGCAAAAGTTGTGCCAAGTACACATAACAATGTGCGTCAACCGACACGTGATCTTGTCAGTGAAAATGTCAGTCTATGTTTAAAACAAAGCTCCTTCCCTTGATTACACTAGTATTCCCAGGAACCCCATCACAATTAGTCGAAGACAGAAAATGCCGCGATGTTGAAAACAGAAATACCAATGTTTGAGAAGCTTCCCCGCTGAAGACGGTACCCCCAAGAATTCGGTAAACCTACACAAATCGTGACTAATCTGTGAGGTATTTTCAGTTCACCTGACTTTAAGTCGATATGAGAGGAGTAATAGTGAAAAAGAGAAGTATCCAATTTGACGGAATGAATTTCTGAGGAGAGAACAACTAGGCTTCCCGGCAGAATTACAACATAAAAAGGCCTCTTGTCGGTTAACGTTAAAGAGCTCCAAATTTATCAAATTCTGATGTCTCCAAAAATTTTAAATGAATCTTGGCAGCTGTATGGCGTTACTGACGACCAATTAGTAAACCCGCGTAACTTAACCTAGTAATTGGTACAGCCACTCCGTTCGTGGTTTTATGTTAAAGTTTTTCAGAAATTTATAGAATAGCCAACGTCTCCGTGAAGCTGAGAGGAAGAAGAGTTAGAGCAATTAACATAGCTCCCTTGACCCGGGAGTTTATATATACTGACGGAAATAATAACTGTGGTGTTGTCAAGTGTAAGTTGGTTTACAGTTGATAACAATTGTTAGTGGGAGTCTCCATGACCCTCTCTCTCTCACACTCTCTCTCTCTCTCTAGCCCTCTCTCTCTCTCTCTCTCTCTCTCTCTAGCTCTCTCTATCTCCCACTAGCTCTCTGAGGGAGAAGCCTTAGTTTTGTTTTATACAGCAGTTAAACTGTTTTAACTGCTCTGTTATTGACAAGTTGCTGGTGGATATGAGACACCCAAACAGTCCGCAAGTGAGTTAGGCTGGTTGTAAAGTAAATATATTTTAAGGCGGGATCGTCCCCTCCCCCGGGAAGGCTACAGAGAGGAGAAATAGTTGGCAGCGGACTTATCAAGCAATCATATGGAATAGAGAGTGAGTTACGTTTTTGGCAAGTGTGAACCACGTGACAGATGACAGCATTATGATACTCATTATCATGACATCCGAGGAGAGGTCATGTGACACACATGCGCGTTATCACGTGCACATGCGCGCTGTCACGTGCAATGAGGCATGGTAAGTCAGGGTCGCACCCCGCACGGTCTCGCATATATTATGTTAAATGCGTGCTATGAGAGTCAGAGAGAGAGAGGAAAGATTTAATATTTGCCAGGTTTCCGAAGTTTAATAACTGATTGAGTCTTTTAGTTTAACGTAAACCAGTTTCTCCAGTTTCTCTATCCTTTTCTCCGTTTCGTTTGACAAGTAAGCCTGATAGCACGTACTTTTGCCGTTATGAGGATGCCAGCCACCCTTCAGAAGATCAGGAATCGATGCCAGCGAAACAAGAAGCTTCCCAGCGAAGGATCAAGCTCCCCTTACGGACCTAAACGTAGTAAATCAGCCCCCTTCTACTTCCAAGACTTTGACACGGAAGAACTGGAGCTTCTAACGAACGGTTTCTCCACGCCCCCTAGAAAGTCAGCCCGCTACAGTTGTGCTACCCCCGACTCCATTGCTTCAACCCCAGGACTAATCAGAAAAGCAGATCTGATGAAAAGAATGCCATGCGCCAGGAAGTTCACCTCCTCAACCCTCGGCAGATCAGAACCAATAATGAATTTCACAGAACGGGAGCCGATCAGACAGACTAGCCTAGGGGTTATAATGGCCAAGAGGTTGAGAAGACCAGACAGACCCATGTCGATGAACCCATTTAACGAGGAGAAAAGGGGGGGTTGCAGCGCGGAGAACTGTGTTTTGTGTACGCTTGTCAGACCAGAGTTCAGAGGCAGGCACATCCACAAGATTAGCAGCCCTTCGTTTATCAGAAACTTCGATTGACTTTGAGGACCAAGTCTGTTGAGCAGAATCAACGCCGTTTTAAAGTACAGCATCTACAGTTTGAAGTCAGAACCAACACTTATTGAAGACCTGAGCATGATACAGAACTATAACGCATTAGCTGTGGAAGCTGGAGTCCATTTCAGGACCAACACGATTTGTAAACTTTGAGACTTTTGCTTGAAAGCTTGAAGCCCGATCTTATAAGACTATATTATGTTCTCATTCAATACACTTCCTGCAGAAGCACGAACAAAGAACATTCGTGCATTCGCTAGTGTGATATTGGTGCAAAGAAGTTTATTTTAACGATATCATGATTTATTAATTAGGACAGAGCAGACTGCTTCGTTTTTATTTTAACCTGCATGAATTTAAAATAATCTATTTGTGTTATTTTGTCATTTAAAAAGTTGGATGAATGATCATGATGCTTAAACTGGATCTGTACATATCGATATTTTAACTTAGTTAAGGTTTAGTTGACCTTATATTTAGAAGTATAGAAAGATAAGAGTATAGATAGAAATTACTTTAAAGATTTTACGAGAGATTTAGTTTGTTAGAGTTTAGACCTTACAAGACTGATGTAGATTTATTCATTTAGTTTTTTGTTATGTATTCAATTGCGTAATATGTATTCATAAATGTATTTATAAATGTTTATGTAAATAACTTTCAATTAAGTATCCATAAAATATTTGAATTTATACGAAAATTGCGATTTCAGTTTCGTTTTTTATCCAATAACTTTTAAATGCTTTACAAAATTCTTGAACTCCTCTACCATGAGGATAACTAAATGCTTGTGATACTATATCTATTATCTAAATCGAATCAAATTTCAACATTGAAATAAATAAATTAACATAAAACGTACCTACAAATAAAAAAAGTATGTAATACAAGACTCACCTAAAATCATCTAACTCGCCTAAAATCTGGCATTGTTTGCTGTATGTAATACAAGACTCACCTAAAATCTGGCATTGTTTGCTGTAAGCACTGGCAGTAGCACACGCGACAGGGTATTCGTTTGTCAGAAGCTCAATGTTGCAGTAATCTGAGGAAAGGTTTTAATTCAAATAACGAAAAATGTTTAATCGATTTTCAATTACTGAATATTGACCCTGGATTCTGAAACTGTTATACAATATATCCTCATCCTTAGAACTCAAATTATCCCAATGTAGCGATCTTCAGTCTCGTTATTTTGTGGGTTTTGACTCCAATTAAACTTTGTAGCGGCTTTGAAATCTTTCAGTAATGCCATAGAACTGTAGTACATATTTCCTCCGAATAAAATGGCTGAGAAAAATGGCTTCAAGCTGATCGGAACTTGATTAGTATAATATATGTAAAACCCTGAATCCTACCAAGATCTAAGAATAGATCATCTACTTGCTAAGGATTCTTAACTATTACGGTTATGTTTCATGGGCTAAACTTATCGATTATTATCTGACTTCGTCCCACACTTCTATTCCGTCTCATTAGATGATTCTTTCTAATTATACTCAGTATAATGACGATATTGTAACCTCTCCCATCTCCCATAACATTATCATCACTACTCTGAAATCTGAATCTTGACAGGACTATAAGTATAAACTTAACTTTCAGTAAGCAAGTTTGGCAAGTTTGGCAGCAGCGCACACCACAGCTTGTAAAGTTGTAACATAATAACTCTTAAAACACATCACGAAACTGACAACACCCGCTGCTTTCCCATACACTTGCGCGAACAGTGTTCGGACACTTGCTCGAACATCATCACCCTCCGCCCCGCTCTAACAATGTCCTGATAATTCCCACATCTCTGACATCTAACTCAAAACTTTTAAACTCATCCCAAGTCAACTTTAAATCCGTGTGTGGTTTATTTGAGCAGACTACAGTTTATTTGGATGAGCGCCACACGACAGGCTGATAATTGTGAGAGTCGGTCAATATGACGTGCTATCCAACACCTCGTTATCTTGTGTGTATCTGAGTTTCTAGGACCGGAGGGGGGGGGGGCTCCTTTTAGTCTTGGGAAATGTTTAAGGTGGCTTCCGGCTTCGTGGATAAATTACATGTGTAGATTTCAAGTTTTAATACATTTTTCCTTTTTGAAAAATATACCCAAACATCAAATGGAGTAAAAGAGTAACATAAGGTGCCCCAACGGCCCCCACCCACGACCCCCGCCCCCGCCCCCCCCCCCCCCCCCCCTTCCCCTCCCGATGGTACTCGGAAAAAAAGCAGAGATGGACGTGTTGAGTACTGTTATTCAGAGAGTCAGAAGAAATATATGTGTGTGATCACGTGCGCATGCACGTTGTCACGTGCAACTAGTAATGGTGTGTTACATTGATGATCTAATGTTTACAAAGTCATACATAAAGACTAGGTTCACTTAGCAGGGCTCATGAAATTACAGGTTCAGTATGTTCCGAGGGACGGTGCTTTATAAAAGCCCTAAACTGATGGACAGTTTCAAACCGGACACGTACAGTTTTATACTGTTGAAGATCAGGAAACAAAACGTCAGTAAGCTGAGTGCAGTTCCATCAATCCCTAAAAGAACTAATCGTTCATTTCTTTTTTTTGCTCCTGTAAAGCCTTCACGCAAGCAAGATTCATGAACAACTTTTAGCAAATTCTTCGAATTTGGGTGGGACGTTGTAAAAAAAGTTTGAGGATGAGAAGGTCTGGACGATTAAAAATTCTGTGTTTCCCAATAAATTACATAATATCAGTACTCACCTAATATCAGCACTCACCTAATATCAGTACTCACCTAATATCAGTACTCACCTAATATCAGTACTCACCTAATATCAGTACTCACCTAATATCAGTACTCACATAATATCAGTACTCACCTAATATCAGTACTCACCTAATATCAGCACTCACCTAATATCAGTACACACCTAATATCAGTACTCACCTAATATCAGCACTCACCTAATATCAGTACTCACCTAATATCAGTACTCACCTAATATCAGTACTCATCTAATATCAGTACTCACCTAATATCAGTACTCACCTAATATCAGTACTCACCTAATATCAGTACTCACCTAATATCAGTACTCACCTAATATCAGTACTCACCTAATATCAGTACTCACCTAATATCAGTACTCACCTAATATCAGTACTCACCTAATATCAGTACTCACCTAATATCAGTACTCATCTAATATCAGTACTCACCTAATATCAGTACTCACCAGCTAGGCAGGCCTCGTAGAAAGTGTTCAGGTTGAGGGTTTCGTGGCATTTGAAAAGTTCCTGGTTATCTACTAGTTCCTGACATGAGGCCCTTGCTTCGTCGTTCAGTCTGGGGATAATGCACATTAGTACGGGTCACAATGCACAGGGGATAATGCACATTAGTACGGGTCACAATGCACTGGGGATAATGCACATTAGTACGGGTCACAATGCACTGGGGATAATGCACATTAGTACGGGTCACAATGCACTGGGGAATATTCAGATAATTTTGGTACTGCATTGTAAACTCTTTAAATATAATACTGCCCAGTGACTGCACAGTCACTGCCCAGTGACTGCCGACTAGCTGCTGACAATATGCAAGCGTTGATTTGCTGAATTGTTAGTTAGCACATATAACATCTTTCGTATCAATTAAATGTTTCCAGTATAGCAGTATATATAACTGACAAGGTGTTTTTCTGTCAGCAACCATGGTCACGAATTGTAAGAGCCTGTTCCACAAGGTGATCCCTAAATATAACCATGACAACCATGCTGCTTTTCCTGTTTCAGCGCATCTGTAACTGCATGGCAACTGTTTCCATCGTGGATGACGTTTCCTTTGATTACACAAATTTTCATTGAACTTGTGTGTCAGTCTCGTTGATTAATATATCCTACCACAAACCTAAGCCCAGAGGTCAGTTGCAATGTTGATGATGCTGCCAACCCCTGAAAGCGTGACTTCCGATCACTGACACCTAACAACAGATACTGACTACAAGCTGTCTTCTTCTGTCAGCAGCTCCAATTAGTCACGGATATTACCACCGTTAAAGAAAAGCTAAGTCAAAATAGTTCCTGTTGGCAAGCGACATCTTTTTCCTGGGCAGAAGACATTTTTAACTTTATCTTGGTACTATTTCTTCACTAAAAGCGAGTTAAACATTTTCTACAATGGTTAGGGGAACTGCAGGCCCCGCATACCACTCTTTCAGGGCATGGCAGAAAGCTCTAGGAGAATGGAGATGCGGGGGGGGGAGGCAGAAAGCTTAAGGGATGCGGGGGAAGGGGGGGGGGGGGCAGAAAGCTTGAGGGGATGCTTGCAGTACAAGAACATTAGAACAGCTAAAAACCTGTAGTTGCTTCCACAAGGGAGAAGTCTGGAGTACTCCTTGTTAACAGGGTGATCACAGTACTCCCCTCTATCTAGTAACCTAGTAACCTAGTAACCTAGTAACCTAGTAACCTAGTAACCTAGTAACCTAGTAACCTTGTAACCTAGTAACCTAGTAACCTAATAACCTAGTAACCTAATAACCTAGTAACCTAATAACTAGCTAAAAACCTGTAGTTGTTTCCACAAGGGAGATGTCTGGAGTACTCCTTGTTAACAGGGTGATCACAATACTCCCCTCTATCTAGTAACCTAGTAACCTAGTAACCTAGTAACCTAGTAACCTAGTAACCTAGTAACCTAGTAACCTAGTAACCTAGTAACCTAGTAACCTAGTAACCTAGTAACCTAGTAACCTAGTAACCTAGTAACCTAGTAACCTAGTAACCTAGTAACCTAGTAACCTAGTAACCTAGTAACCTAGTAACCTAGTAACCTAGTAACCTAGTAACCTAGTAACCTAGTAACCTAGTAACCTAGTAACCTAGTAACCTAGTAACCTAGTAACCTAGTAACCTAGTAACCTAGTAACCTAGTAACCTAGTAACCTAGTAACCTAGTAACCTAGTAACCAGCTAAAAACCTGTAGTTGTTTCCACAAGGGAGAAGTCTGGAGTACTCCTTGTTAACAGGGTGATCACAGTACTCCCCTCTATCTACCTTCCATCTGAACACCATCTCTTCTATTCCTCCCAGTAGAGACCCTTCCACGTCATTTCCTGGTGGGTTAGTTAATTAGTTAACTAATTAGTTATATAAGGAATCATCTGAAGCTGTGGGCATTACCTAAAGTAAATTACAGTTTAAAGGAGATATAGATTATAGATACTATTATTATGAGATATCTGTTGTAGCTCCGTTGCATTACCTAAAGTAAATCACAGTTTAAAGGAGATATAGATTATAGATACTATTATTATGAGATATCTGATGTAGCTCTGTTGCATTACCTAAAGTAAATCACAGTTTAAAGGAGATATAGATTATAGATACTATTATTATGAGATATCTGTTGTAGCTCCGTTGCATTACCTAAAGTAAATCACAGTTTAAAGGAGATATAGATTATAGATACTATTATTATGAGATATCTGTTGTAGCTCTGTTGCATTACCTAAAGTAAATCACAGTTTAAAGGAGATATAGATTATAGATACTATTATTATGAGATATCTGTTGTAGCTCTGTTGCATTACCTAAAGTAAATCACAGTTTAAAGGAGATATAGATTATAGATACTATTATTATGAAATATCTGTTGTAGCTCTGTTGCATTACCTAAAGTAAATCACAGTTTAAAGGAGATATAGATTATAGATACTATTATTATGAAATATCTGTTGTAGCTCTGTTGCATTACCTAAAGTAAATCACAGTTTAAAGGTAGATATAGATTATAGATACTATTATTATGAGATATCTGTTGTAGCTCTGTTGCATTACCTAAAGTAAATCACAGTTTAAAGGAGATATAGATTATAGATACTATTATTATGAGATATCTGTTGTAGCTCTGTTGCATTACCTAAAGTAAATCACAGTTTAAAGGAGATATAGATTATAGATACTATTATTATGAGATATCTGTTGTAGCTCTACTACACGGCAAATACCATTTGTTAGTTAGCTATATAACCTTTACTCATTACTGTCTGTGCAGAGTGCAGACGACTGGTGGACAGGTTTTACCACAAGAACTACCACGCCTTATGATGACATATTGCTGGTAACTTTAAGGCGGATAAGGTTGCAGAGGCAGGTAGACAGGGCACAACATATGATAACATGTCAAGTTATGCGGAGGTGCATAATAATTATGCGAGCTGTTGACACATCGTCTGGTTACATAGTTATGATTTTATTTCAAACAAGTTAAACACTCGAAACGGGTGGATGCAGACGAATAGTTTCATGGAATAGTTACAGAGTAATATAAATAAATGACTTACCAACGGTTATGCTTGCCAGCATTGTGATATCACGTAGTAAATGACTTACCAATACCACGTGCAAAATGACTTACCAATATCACGTGTTAAATGACTTACCAATATCACGTGTTAAATGACTTACCAATATCACGTGTTAAATGACTTACCAATATCACGTGTTAAATGACTTACCAATATCACGTGTTAAATGACTTACCAATATCACGAAGCTGGGTTCCCTCGTTTTCTGCATCACCGTCGTTATTACCACACAGTCCACACGTCTGACCACCTGTCATAATAGTATTATACTGTGTTATACACACTACAATAGTTATAACTGTGTGTTATATATCAGATGTCAGAGAGGAGGAAAGTTCAATCACTCCTCCTGAGTCTCGTGAGTGAGCTAGGAGGTCGCTAGACATCTCATTTTAAAGCCATATCGATTTTCTATACGCATACCAAAAATCAAATGCGTAACTAAAACAAAAATTAAATTACAGAAGTTTCTAATTTTTTGTCAAAAAACGAACTTTTATGGGTATTTCTAATGACCAGGGTCTATATCAGATATCGGAGAGTATGAGATAATATCCCCTGAGAGTATGAGATAATATCGGCTTGTAATAATTATGCAGGATATCCAACAAGTGATACTCGTAGTTAACACCTTAACACTAACGGTTAAATACGTCACACTACCCGCTGAGCACTGTGTCACTTTTTATTAGCCTGAAGTGCATGTCAGGAGGAACTATTGATTACCTTATCATCAGCTTAATTAAATGTGCGCGTTGTATATACCTTATCGGACGTTATTTGACAAGGCACTGCGTCAGCGTGAACGGACAAAGTTTTATCGGTATTTATCTATACTTGAACGGACATCCGGAAGGGGGAGGGGTTACAAATTTGGAAAAACCCGGACAAGGGGGCGGACGTTTTTAGTAAATAGCCCCTAAGCTATTATAATACAAGTAATTCAATATTTGTTATTCAATTTTCGTTCAGAAATTGAAAAGTCCAACTGAATGGCTACTGCATTTCAATCGCCACAATTCAAACTTTTAAGTTTACAATGCCAGATTAGCTACTATTTTTCTAGGCTGAAGGTTTTATACCATTAGCTCATTAGCATGTAAGGGGGAGTGTTGAGCAAAATCGCGACGACTTTTCCTCATAACCCACTATAAAGTAACTAAAAAATTATGTTTCCATCGTACATAATATATTGAAAATATAAAAGATCTGCGCAATAAGTCTACACTTACTTTGAACTGTTTCGTCAATGGATATCTGCAGTCCCATAAATCCATCGTAAGTGAGGGTAACTCCAGACCCATCCAAACTGACTGTGAGGTAGAGACCATCAAATGAGAATCCTATGTTACCTATCTGGAAGTCTTGTCCCTGGAGAAATCATTCAATATTATTCAAAGTTTGTTTTTAAAGATAAAACTCAAAACTTTGGTTCTTTTTCAAAAACCTGACGTAAGAAAATACTTGTAACAATCACATAAGATACAAATTGGTGTTTTTGTTAGTGTGAGATATGGTCATAATCTGTTAAACAAACTACGTTTAACCAACTAAATCTAACTAACTAAATCTAACTAACTAAATCTAACTAACTAAATCTAACTAACTAAATCTAACTAACTAAATATAACTAACTAAATCTAACTAACTAAATCTAACTAACTAAATCTAACTGACTAAATCTAACTAACTAAATCTAACGAACTAAATCTAACTAACTAAATCTAACTAACTAAAAATAACTAACTAAATCTAACGAACTAAATCTAACTAACTAAATCTAACTAACTAAAGATAACTAACTAAATCGAACTAACTAAATCTAGCGAACTAAATCTAACTAACTAAATCTAACTGACTAAATCTAACTAACTAAATTTGACTTACTAAATCTAACTAATTAAATCTAACTAACCTGTCTGAATGGAACCTTGGTACCCTGATGGTTGATTACCCAACCTCTCCCAATAAACACAGCATCTCTAAACCCCTGGTTCGTGTGAAACACTGATATGTCGTGCAGGCAGGTCCCTGGGATGCAGTTATTCTGGTTCGTTAGTTAATCAATCAAATCCTTTATAATTAATCAACTTGAATGATTAGCGACAGAGAAATAAATTGATTAAGCTTTATTTTTTCAATAAAAAATTAAATTAATTACTAACTTAATAACTAAGTTAACAACTAAGTTAATAATTGAGAAACTGACCTCTGCCACAAGTCTGAAATCCTCCGTAAATTATCCACCCCATATCCACACAATCCATTGCCAGCACGTAAGTGCACTCATTCTCAAACTTGTACTTCAACCCTGTGTATAAATAAATAGATGGGATCAAACTTGTACTTCAACCCTGTGTATAAATAAATAGATGGGATAAAATTTCACATATTTTATTGTAACTTCTTAACTTCTAAACAACGGATAGTGCAAACATAACGCTGCTATCTAATCTTTTTATAAAAAACAGAACCATAAGGCTTGCACGAGTTGCATTCTACGCCAAATTTCACACAGCAGTTATTACTATGTACATTTTACATGTATGGAATATTTGACGAAGCCTTTATAATACTGCGAAGGATAGAACAAATCAGATCAACATTGTTAGTGGAATATTCCATAATCTAAAATTCGGCTAAATATATGGGAGATCGTTTTAAATTGGTATTCGCCAAAATCTACAATTTTATCGTTATCGTGTCACCAGACACTACTATTAGCTCGGATTTAAAATCTACATATTTTAGTGGAGCGTAGAATGAGTGTAAATTGAGTGCGATTCAGTTAACGCATCAGTTTTCTTCGCGTTGAGTTGTTTCCTTTTCAGTTGATCTTTGAGTAATTTTAACTTCCTTTTTTTCTAGACATATTTCATTTCATAGTAAAGATAAAGTTTTAGTAAACCCTTCAAATCTTGTCAACGAAGTAACGGTAGATACTTATATGTGATAACACATATAAATGTTATTTGACTGCAGAATCATGATGGGTCCGAAATAAATTCAAAAGTAATTTTTAAACTCGGTAAAAGTCTGTGTCTATGGGCCCGACATTCAGCTCCGCAATAGTCCTTACATTACAGATATTGTCAACAACATACCCTAGCTAGTAACAATATCTCACCGTTAAACTAGAGATATTGTTAACGATATACCCTAGCTAGTAACAATATCTCACCGTTAAACTAGAGATATTGTTAACAATATACCCTAGCTAGTAACAATATCTCAACGTTAAACTAGAAATATTGTTAACAATATACCCTAGCTAGTAACAATATCTCACCGTTAAACTAGAAATATTGTTAACAATATACCCTAACTAGTAACAATATCTCACCGTTAAACTAGAGATATTGTTAACAATAATCCCTAGCTAATATACCCTTAATAACTTGTAACAATATCTCACTATCTCACCGTCGAATGTGATAACATGTGGGTCTCCGAACACGTTGCACGCTTTTTCCCCGTTGATTCCAGCAGCTAACAGTCCAAGCAGGACGAGTATCAAAAAGCACCGCATTATTAACTATAAGAGTATAAGGGTAACAGTAACTTGTTATTATACTGGAGGATATTAGATGCTGCGTAGTTGTCATGGTAACTAGTGTAGTTGTCATGGTAACTAGTGTAGTTGTCATGGTAACTAGTGTAGTTGTCATGGTAACTAGTGTAGTTGTCATGGTAACTAGTGTAGTTGTCATGGTAACTAGTGTAGTTGTCATGGTAACTAGTGTAGTTGTTATGATTACTAGTGTAGTTGTCATGGTAACTAGTGTAATTGTCATGGTAACTAGTGTAGTTGTTATGATTACTAGTGTAGTTGTCATGGTAACTAGTGTAGTTGTCATGGTAACTAGTGTAGTTGTTATGATTACTAGTGTAGTTGTCATGGTAACTAGTGTAGTTGTCATGGTAACTAGTGTAGTTGTTATGATTACTAGTGTAGTTGTCATGGTAACTAGTGTAGTTGTCATGGTAACTAGTGTAGTTGTCATGGTAACTAGTGTTATACCGGAGGATATTAGATGATGACTACTAAAATAACAGTGTCTTAAAACGTTTAAGTAATACAATTTTTTAGCATGACTGAGAGCAGAAAAGGAGAGTTCTTTTTTAGTTTAAAAAAATACACCTCCTTTCTGGTTCATGTAAGTAAGTACCAAGCTTATGAGTGGACTACAGAAGAAAGTTAAATGATGACTGCCCAAATAAAGTTCATTACAGTACCACCAAAAAAGGGAAATAAAAGCTCTTTATTATTTAATGCTGTTAATTTTCAATTAAATCTTTTATCTGTTACTTATTTATTTATCTATTACCAATTAAAAACACCTTGATTTGCATCTATGTTGCAAAGATCATAATATGAGTATTAACTGCTAATCAACCACAATTTCTACTACGAATCTAAACGACGTGGCCACTGTAACATGCTGAAACGAAATATGCAGAAGTTTTGTAAAATACCACGAATACAAGGTTCGAGAATAAGGTAAAACTCAAACCCTGAACAGGATCGAAGCCAAATATCGGCCCCTAAAACCTACAAAATCAACCAGTTACAGTTACAAATGGTGTTGGTGATAAGGAAGTTTACTGATAAGTTGTTAATTAGATTATCACTTATGGCTAACTGTCATAAGGAGTTGTAATCTTCGCTGTAATTTTCTCTGCAGGCACACGAGCTGTTCTGCACCCGTGTGGAATGGGTTCTCGAAATTTCACGCTAAACATTTTCGCTCCTTTTATGGGTGAAAATTTAATTTAGGCTTACGGTTATAGGTGTCGGTATAAAACGTTTAATATTGTGGTGAAATGTCGTGAGCTACAATGTCGGACGATAAAGTATTGTAGACTTTTTATGCCTAATTGTTGTAGAAAATGTTTCAACCATAGAGGGATATTTGAGTAATCACTTACTTTTATCTTAAAAGTATCAAGAGAATTTTTTAAATATGCATTGCATCACTCAATTTCTAAAAGAGAATATGACTTTATTGATATTCACATAATATGTATTATTGAAGTTAGCACTTACAAATATTTGAGTTAGCAGAATTTTAATGTGCCAAAACATTTACTTCCAAAATATGTTTGGTGAATCCCAAAATGAAGCTTCAAAATAGGAAATTAGAAAAAATAAGCCACTGCTTATGTAGTCGTGATTACCTGAGGCCTTCAGGCTTTAAATGGCTTAATGACAGGCTGAGCGCCGACCAGTAATACTTATATACTTTAACAATAATGATCATTACCATTACCAAATCAGCAATAATAAATCACACAAATGACCCTTAATTTGAACAAAATTAACACGAATATTTTTCGATTTGACAAATTCCTCGAACCAGTTGTACTTGTAGTATTAACTTATTAAGTCTTACGTGCCAGAAAGAATAATTTCAAGGCGCATGCAGTTATATCTCCACCGAACGCTGCACACTCCCCAAATTGCGGGCATTGCAATTGTTGTAACTTCTTGCAAACTTCATGAATCGAGATAAAATCTTTTGCAATGTATTCAAAATTGATATACCTTAGTCCTTATCGGACTTTATTTGAACGGAAATTAATTAAACGCTGGAGGTGCTAGTGTTAATCTTAATGTCCGTTCAAATAAAATCCGTCCGTACTCCGTTTAAGGTCCGTCCAAGTTAAAGTCCGTTGAATTTTTCCAAAATTATTCCAATGCAAGTCATTTACGGATCCCGATGGCACTGTTGCAGCAATCTCGTGGCACTCTCGAGGCACTCTCGTGGCACTGGCGCACACTATGGCATTGGTGGCACTATATCAATATGGCGGCATAGTGCCAACTTTCAATCATGTTTGTTTAAAAGCATACGACAATCATCACAGTGCTGGCAAGCACGACCGTTGCATTTATTGTGGGTATACTATGTACCCCATTTACTATTATACCCCCTTTACTAATACTATTATACCCCCTTTGGTACACGTTACAAGCCTCTTTCGTGCACGCGAAGCGTGCACTCCGGCCGGAGGCGGCGGCCGAAGGCCGCCGCCTCCGGCAGGAGTTTTTCAGGCATTAAGACTCATCGGAAGTCGTTCAGCAGATTTATTTTTAGTTCAAAACATTCTAATTTGATGTCAAAGATGACAGGAATAAAAAATAGTTATGTTGAGATTTTTAAGAAATTTGCATAAAATACTCGCCAGCACTGTTATACGAAATTCGGTAAAAAACCCAAAATCGCCATATTCAGGTGCTTTAAAAACCATGTTAAAATTGAGTTAGAGATCTGAAATTTTTCAGGGCGTCTAGACGTTGACCAAATCGACTGCAAAAAAAGTTCCAGGTTTCAGGAGCATCGGGAAGTGGGTTTTCTAGAACCCCTGTTTTACGATAGATTGTCGTGATATATACATACATATATATTCAGGGATAGACGCTTTGCCAGTCAATTGTAGCCTGTATTTAATTGTCCATAGATTCTAAAGTATAAAAGATACAGCCATTTCCGACCACAGGTCTTGAAAATAATTGTTTACACTTTAGTTTACATTTATAAACAAATTATTTGACGTCATGAACACCCCTTGATGACGTCATCAAGTTAACCGTTTTTAAAACTTGATTTTTGACAAAGTTTGTTGGGGACCGGCCCGAAGTACCAGCCAATGTTTACTCAAAAAATAATATATATAATAAGTGTTATCAATTCAAACTCAAAACTCATACAAGATTAGATCTCATTAAAACGATTAAAATGTATATAATAGAGCTTGTCGAAACAAAACATAGCTGAGCACATATAAAGTTGCCTTTAGTTGAAATTATCATATTAATATGCTTTTAGAGTTGTTATAGAGTGGAAACAGGCGCATAGCTACTGCTAGCTAGCTATTCCAAAATTTTTAAAATTTAACGACTGTTATCAGTCGCATAGCGTCATGCCGTTTTTGCTGGCGAATTGATGGCAGTGTAACTGAGATGGTATGCAGTGAAATTGATTCTGTGATGGCGTGCTTATGGGACAGAGTTATTATTAGCATTACGGTTGATGTTGCGCTCTGATTTCCTTAGTCCCGTTATATTGTATAACATAAAGTTATGCCATTCGTCTGCAATGCCCTCGTTTTGTTGATCAATGAGCATGTTTTTTATGCACCTTTTGTAGATGTTAAGGTTGAATAGACTTGGCAAGGAAGTTGCTGCGACACTATATCTGTTTATTGCTAATAGTGGACCTTTGTAGAATACTGAATTATTGTAAGGGTGTTTACCGTATTCATCTGACCACAAAGTTGTAAGACTCGAATCCGGATCGGCGACGTTAAATATTGGTGCACTGTTAGGTATTGTTTTCTTTATAGAGGGAGGCACTAGACTTGGGAAGTTTTTTAGCTTATGTATAAAAACTAATGCGTTCTTTACGATGATACTATGAACTGTCAATATTTTGTGTACATAGAAACCAGACTTGGTACTTGCTGGTGGTGTACCATCTTTGTACCAGTAATTAACAAAACCTGGTAGTATTGCTCTAAGACCCATTTTCTGTTTAACAAATAGTGTTTCTATATGGGATTTGGCAGCAAAACCCCAGACGAGGGAGCAGTAATTAAGGTGAGACTGCACAAAGCTGTGATATATTTGTAAACGTGCTTCCAGAGGCAAATATTTTTTAAGTTTGTACATGACTCCAATGTATCTGGCCATTTTCATTTTCATGGCAGAAATATGTTGCGACCAGTTCAGTTTGTTATCTATTATAACACCTAAGAAACGGGCTTCTGTTTTTCTTTCGATTGTGACACCAGAAATTACTACATCGCGATAAATGAGGTTTCTTTGTCGAGAAAAGATCATTTAATTCGTTTTTTTAAGATTTAGAGCTAATCCGTTGTTATCTACCCATTTAACTAAGACATCGCTAAGAATTTTGAGCTTATCATAAACCTCGTTTATATTTTCTCCTGTTAGGAAAATGTTTGCATCATCTGCGTACATGATGAAATTAGCTATTTCTGATATTTGAGGAAGATCGTTTATGTAGATTATAAAAAGGAGAGGTCCCAAAATTGAACCTTGGGGTACACCGTAAATAATTGGATTGGCTGAGGATTCAGAGGATCCAATTGATACAAACTGGTTTCTGTTCATAAGATATGATTTAAACCAGTTTAAAGCTAGACCTCTTATGCCATAGTGCTCGAGCTTATTCAGGAGTATGGAGTGATCCACCAGGTCAAAGGCTTTGCTAAAGTCAATTAAAAGGAGCAAAGTAACTTGCTTTTTAGACATTGAATTGAGGATTCTGTCTTTAGCATTAAGAAGTGCATGTTCACAAGACCTACCTGGGCGGAAGCCGTATTGATTTTTACAAAGTATATTGTAGGTATCCAAGAAATTTATGACTCGATTGTGCATAAGCTTTTCGTAGACTTTTGAGAAAGTGGCAAGTAGAGATATCGGTCTGTAATTTTTGATGTCAGTTTTAGATCCACCTTTATGTACAGGAACTACTTTTGCCGTTTTCAAGGCTTGGGGAAAGACCCCTTGTTCGAACGAGCTGTTAACAACGTGGGCCAATACAGTGGTAAAATTATGACAGCTGTTGGCAATTTTGAGTGGTTGGATTTTGGTGTCAAGAGTAGCTTTATTCTTAAATAGGTTAATAACGTCTTGAACTTCGGTAGTTGTGACTGGTTTTATGTAGATACTATTTGGAGAAGGGTTACGTAGTGTCCCCTGGGCCCCACCAGGATCGAAAGTGGTCCTACTACTAATTTCAGTAATAACTTTTTAAAATGATTTTACACCATTAAAAAGTAATTGTATTCAAAATCTGAGGAAATTTCCATCTTAGATAATTGTTCAAGCATTCTGAAAATCTACCGGAAAGTTTTTCTAGCTTGCTCCTTCATAAAGATATTCGTCATTGAAGTTTGTGCTTTTTTGAAGAATTATTTTATAAAAACGTCAATTTTGCGATTTAGTATTCTCTGGTGTTGGGCCATGCCTTGGGTTGTGGAGCTCAGTTCTGCTTCCTATAGGTATAAATTGTGCATTAGGCTAGTTTTAAAGTTAAAAATCGAAAAGTTGCACACGTGGGGACACGCCCAAATTGATAGAAAATTACTAAAATCACTGTAAATTGCTGTTTTCGTCATTTTCTGTCAACTTTAGAGTCCCGTTGTGATTACAATTCTTCTTGAAATACTTTGAAACTTTGCATGCTTATCAAGTTATATATAAAACAATTACATGCTAAAATTTACGGCGATTCAATATTCAATGCGCACGCAACGTCCGCTCAAAGTTTGCACGTGCGAAAGGTGAGAATTTGCTCATTCGTGATTTCCAACAAATTCTGCTTTGCCACGACAGTTTAATGTCATTATATATGAATTTAATGCCAACTTGAATGAGTATTAAGTAGCATATTCAGTCAGTGATCGACCGATATGCTTCCCTAAACACAAGGAAATGTTTTCAAAGGAAAAATTTCGAAATCGTTGAAACTTCCTCCTTATTAATGAAGATATCAGTGTATATTTCAACTTTATAAAGTACCCTGATATTATAATCAAAAAGAGATGATATTTGACCAAAACCCATAATCATGGGTAGAGTGGACCGCTGCCAGTGTCTCTCTTTCCCAAACAAAAGGAAGCTGCCTTTGGATAGTTCTTCTTAATCTATTACAATTGTAAATGAATGGGAAAAGCGAGCGACCGATTTCATTCTCGGTATCATTTTGCATTTGAGCACGGTCAATCAAATTAATATCATTTCCTTTTGTTTGGGAAAGAGAGACACTGGCAGCGGTCCACTCTACCCATGATTATGGGTTTTGGTCAAATTGTACCTTCATTATATTTATAATCTTTTCGCAATAACCAAGGTGTCATAAAATTAAAAACATTACTTTTTATTTACTAGCCTTGTCGAAGCCTTTTGATTTACAATCTAAAATCGAGGTGCTGGTCTCCGTTTAATATGATAGTAATAAAAGATGGTTTTCAAAAAGCGGGTATTACCAATTACGCGATGCTTTAAGTTTAAGCAATAAGCACGATAACCCATTTGACGCGAATATGACCTGTGATATGCTCATCAATGACAATCTGGTCATATATTATTTCATATTTGTTGTTTTTACACAACTTTCATAATCATGAACATTGGTAGTAATATATAACATGAACAGATATTATGACATTTTTACTGTTTAACGGCTGCTTTTCGCGCTAATTATTTTATAAAACATTGATTTGCAAATCATCAGCTAAAATTTAAAAACCGTCAACAAAATATGAACACATTTGGATTTTTGATGGTTTTGAATGTCTTTAACTTTAAGCGCGAGCGTTCATTTTAATGTCGGTTCATAATTAAGTCCGGTCATTTAATGTCCGGTCAAATAATGTCCAATCACAATGCTGGCAAGCATAACCGTTGCCCTTATATTCACAACACTATGTACCCCCTATACTATTATATCCCCTTTATTGTTTTCCAGGCATTAAGACTCATCGAAAGTAGTTCAGCAGGTATATTTAAGTTCAAAACATTCTAATTCAATGTTAATGATGACAGGAATAAGAAATAGTTATGTGGAGGTTTTTAAGAAATTTGCGCAAAATACGCGCCAGCATGTTATACGAAATTAGGTAAAAAACCCAAAATCGCCATATTCAGGTGCCTTAAAAACCATGTTAAAATTGAGTTAGAGATCTGAAACTTTGCAGAGCGTCTAGACCTTGTCCAAATCGACTGTAAAAAAAATTTCATGTTGCAGGAGTATCGGGAAGTGGGTTTTCTGGAACCCCTGTTTTACAACAGATTGTCGTGAAGCTATATATGTATATATATATGTATATATGTATAGACGCTTTTGCAGTAAATTGTAGCCTACATTTAAGTGTCCGTAGATTCAAAAGTATAAAAGATACAGTCATTTCGAACCACAGGTTTTAAAGATAATTGTTTATACTTTAGTTTACATTATATCGAAAAATAATTTATCGTCATCATCATCACTTGATGACGTCATCAATTTAAGTGTTTTTAAAACTTGATTTTTGACAAAATAACAACTTTTCAAATCGATTTTAAAGCATTAAGGAGTAATTTTATTCAAAATCTGAGGACATTTTCATCTTAGATAATTGTTCAAGCATTCTGAAAATCTACCGGAAAGTTTTCCTACCTTGCTCCTTCATAAAGATATTCGCTATTGAAGTTTGTGCTTTTTTGAAGAATAATTTTATAAAAACACAAAAGTTGTGAATTAGTATTCTCTGGTGTTGGGCCATCCCTTGGGTTGTGGAGCTCAATTTTGCTTCCTAAAGGTCTAAATTGTGTTATAGGCTAGTTTTAAAGTTAAAAATCGAAAAGTTGCACACGTGGGAACACGCCCAAATTCATTTAAAATAGCTAAAATCACTAAAAATTGTTATTTCTACGATTTTTACCAACTTTGGAGTCCCGTTGTGATCCAAGTTCTTTTTGAAATCTTCTGAAACTTTTCATGCTTATCAAACTATATATTAAATAACACTATGCAAAAATTTATGGTGATTCAATATTTTATGCGCACGCAACGTCCGCTCAAAGTTTGAGGGTGCGAAAGGTGAGAATTTTGCTCATTCGTGATTTCGAATATATTCTGCTTTCCCACGATATTAAAATGGCATTATATATGAATTTAATGCCAACTTGAATGAGTAAAAAGTGCTATATTCAGTCTGTTATTGACAGATATGCCTACCTAAACACAAGGAAACGTTTTCAAAGGTAAAATCTCGAAATCGTTGAAATTACCTCCTTATTAAGTTTCGACTGTGTAAATTATCCTGACATTATAATCAAAAAGAGATGATATTTGACCAAAACCCATAATCATGGGTAGAGTGAACCGCTGCCAGTGTCTCTCTTTTCCAAACAAAAGAAAATGATATTAATTTGAGGAACCGTCCGCAAATGCAAATTGATACCGAGAATGAAATCGGTCGCTCGCTTTTCCCATTCATTCACGGCTTACGTATTGTAATAAAGCTTATTGAATGGGAAAAGCGAGCGACCGATTTCATTCTCGGTATCAATTTGCATTTGCGGACGGTTCCTCAAATTAATATCATTTTCTTTTGTTTGGAAAAGAGAGACACTGGCAGCGGTTCACTCTACCCATGATTATGGGTTTTGGTCAAATAAAGTATGCAAATCACTTGGACTACTTTTGAAAGAAAATAACAAGCTTAAAAACGCTACTGACAGTGACGTATTTCTCCTTGAAAAGCACAATAGCGCAAATACCTTTTGACTTTGTCAATGTCAAGGTGGGATGATGATTAATCACTCTACACTCGACTGTCACGTGACTTTTTCAACCCGTTCTCTAGCTGGTTCTAAACGACTTTTCGAAACCCTAACCGTCTAATCTGATCCCAACCCTAACCCTAACCCAATCCTTAACAAAAACATATGCTGAAACCCTAACCCTAACGAGAAATTAGACTAACTTCCTTATACGGTCATATCACGTGATCGAGACAGTTTTTCGCCAATATCTCGTCAGGGAAGCATTTTAACCCTATGTCATGGGGGGTGATTCGGAATCAGCGTCCGAAAATACATCGATTGAAGTTGATTACAACCGTCGGGGGCCCTTTTAGAACAATCTCGAAGATCGACTGTAGAGTGATTTAGCTCGCTCGGTCAAGGTGCCTCGAAATTGTAGCGCGATGCACTACTGGGTCGCGCGCGCATCAAATAATGCTTCTCGCAACCACACTTCTTCGGTAGATCGGCGAGATGCACCACTGTGCCTCACCGAGCTGCGAAGGATTGACATCGTGAATCAACCTCGAAAGTGATTTTAAACAATACCCCGTTTAATTTTGGTCGCAGAACGCTAACCTAATGCATAATATTAATAAAGCAAGTTATAGTATTAGTACGTAGGTAGTGCGCCATCGACAATCAGACAGTACAGAGCCGCGTGCAAGTTATAGTTATACTTATAGACATAAGTGACTGAGCTCGATCAGTGACTGAGCTAATAATAATAGTAATACGTATGGGTCAGGGTACTGACTTTCAACTTGTTTTCCATCCACTGCCTTAGGCTTAATTGATAAGTCTTACTTTAACAATTTACAATTTATGATCAGAGTTCATTCCAAATCTTACTCAATCACAAAACTTTCACGTAACTTTTTTAACCCGTTCTCTAGGTGGCCCTGAATGACCACTCAAAACCCTAACCCTGTAATCCGATTCCAACCCTAATATAATATAACCCTATAATTAATAATTATAAACCTTAACCCAATTCCTAACACTAACAGTAACAAAAGCAAATGCTGAAACCCTAACCCTAGTGAGAGAGCCGAGAGTTCAGGACCGGAAAGCTGCAGAAGAAAGCACACGAAAGCGGGGGGGGGGTCGGAAGTTGTGAAAGGGGGGGGGGGGGGGGGGATATTTCGATATAATTAAAAGGCTTATTTTGACGGGGAAATGTATAAAATATGAAAAAGTCGATTTTGAGGGTGAAAATCGCGTTTTTAATACCCCATCCAGCCCCCTTTAATTTTGTGTTGACAAAATTCTTTAGTTTCTTTTGGTATTTTAAAATTGAAATTTGACTTAGTTGGTGGCGATTTATGCTTTGTCAAAGTGGAAGCTTTTAAAAATGAAAGCGAAAGTCTTTAAACTGCGCGTTGGCCATGAGCTGGCATAACTTGAAATTAGACCAACTTCCTTATTGTATCACGTGGTGACCCCCACTTTCGCTTCACTATAGAAACACCCCTGTAGAGTTTCTACGATACAGGGGGCGCCGCGCACTCGTGCGCGGCGCGGCGGATCATACAACGTTGATACATGTTTCGTATCCCTTCGGCGGCGCGCGCTTCGCGCGCGAAAAGTGGCATGCAACGTATGTCAAATACAATGTATGACAACTTCTAGTAGAGGCTCTTACGGGCATTGTCTGCTCGATACGTTAGGGACCCCAGATATACCTTACTAGACGTATTTTTGACCGTAGAATCGATTGAAAGTGGTTTCAAGATGATTGGACTGATTGTTCTGGGGTAAAATCGCAAAAAAACCGATTTTTGGGCCAAAAATAGGCCAAAAAACCATGTTTTTTGATATTTTGAGCAAGTTAATTTTGTTGGCATGTCGGCAAAACTTGCATAAAGATAGCTAAAAGACAGCCGCACAAGATTGTATAAAAATAAAACAAATCCCTCTATTTGTTCTGAGGTAAAAATCCAAAAAAGTGGTAAAAATTTTGACTTTTTTGCTTTAAGTTTGAATAATTTTTTGCAGTTGTATTAAATCAACCCAAAAATAGTCACATCGTGTTTGCCTAAATTTTTCCTTTCCGAGAAGTACCCACTTCATATACTTAATCGAAGTTTGAATATTGTCACTCCGCAAGCGTTTTTGCCAAATTTTCGACGCGCACTACGCGCAAAAGCATTTAGTTGTTATCAATTGGCACCCGCGCGTTCATCATAAATTTCAAACAGCTATAACTCAGCGAGATTATGTCCGTTCTAGCTCATATTTTCACACTAAATAGAAAATAATGTGATCTTATTGCTGACAAAATATGGATATAATTACTTTATTTGCCTTAGAGTAATAGACTGTCAAAGTTTAAAACGCGCATTGGTATAGCACGTGACTAATAAGGCCAAATTTATACTTCTTAACATATTATCGATCCTTAGACATCATACTATTGTGTCCAATTAGCGGTTAGGTCTCTAAACTCGTAGCAGAAAACACGTCTTTTTGCCCGTAAGAGCCTCTACTATTCCTTACTATAATGTCATATTACGTGATTCGAGATCAGCGTTCGGAATTACATGATCGATTCAGGTTGATTTCAACTGTGAACTGTCAGGGGCCCTTTTAGAAAAATCTCGAAGATCGACTGTTATAAATTAAAGTGATTTAGCACACTCGATATGATTATATATTAATACGCATCACAACTATTTTACAATATAATCAATAATATGAATTAGTGACTTCGTTCACCGATACATAAGCAGTTTTAATTTCAACAAATTAATCTATATATATATAGGCCTGGCTAACTAATTTGGCTGACTTGTTACAAACCGATAGTTGACTTGGCCATTTGACTTAATTAATGTTATGTGAACAGTGAATAAACCTCCGACCAGAAGACACTTCAAGTTTTACTTGCAAGTTTACCGAAGTGCACCTTTTAGCAATTAAAATATTAATATAATATTAATACTCTATACAGCTAGCGCACTTGATCTGATAAATCGGTAAATATGCTACATCATACATTCAATATTTAATATTATTTGAGGACGCACCATTACTATAATCACGAGTGAGTGACAATCCCTTGACAATATTGATGTTATGTTACATGAGCTGAGTGAGTGACAATATTGATGTTATACAATTATAGCTAATATATGGTGATACATACAATTACACTTGTATCATGTATGTTTTACCAAAGTCATGTGGAGAACCTTAAAAAACTACAATTCAAACGATGGTCTTTGTTCAAGTTTTACAAAATCTATTAACATCATCAATCTAGACACGCATATCATATTATCAATTACAAAACAGTTGCATTCACTGAAAATACTCAAAAGTAGAAGAGAAGATTCAGCTAACAAGATGTAAAGAACGTCAGAAAAATCACTTTTATATGCATATTTCATTAATAGAATTAAATGATCAAACTTGTCCACTGACATTAATCGAAATTATATGAAGTGTTACCTACTATAAATCCCAAGTTTGATCTTGTCTAAAAGAGTGAGCGTAGTTAGTGACACTAAACGTCATCAAACGCTGATTGGCACGTGCAACACGCGCATTAATTAATGTGCACGTGCAACACGCGCATTAATTAACGTGATTTATAAAGTAAATTATTTGTGACAAGTCATTCAATGAAATGTACGTCCCCATGACACTGGTTAAATGTTAAATATATGTTTAAGCGGGTTTACAAATCTGGAATTTAACATTGTTAGAACACAAAATAAAGATCATCAGGATAAACAATCATGACTGATGACATATGATCTGAAATCCTTAGTAAGAATGTGTAATATGTATGGTAATTCAGTTTTACTTCCACTAAATCCAGAACACAAAGAAAACCAAATCAAGTCATCTGAAAACATTAGAATGTTTGTTATTTTTTCCCCTCAGTAAAATCGGTATATGAACCAACAAAAATGTGAGTAGTCATCATGCAAAAACCCGGTATCGATTACAAAATGGGAAGGCATAACACGCCGATCTAGTCCAGCTAGAAGTAGAGCAAAGAAACAGTTTACTTTTCGATATTCAAAAGTTTGTAGTTGGTTTTTAACTGTCTGCTACTTGCTGAGAATCGTAGCACCTCTTGCAGACACGTACCTGTAAATAGAGTCACACTTTTATTTATGTTAAAAGCGAGTGTATTTGGAGTTCTACCGGAGAGTAAATGAGGGACTCTTAGACTCAACAAAGACTTTTGAGCCCAAATTAAAAATCCTTTAAAACCAAATTAAGAACTTATCAGTAGTCCGTTTAAACCCCGCTGAAAACCTTACAGATGATCCAATTAAAACCCAATAAAAATATAAAGTTTAAAGAGGCAGTCACCTTGTGGGTGATATTACGTCGTGGGATGCTCTGGTAAAAGTCACTGCATGTGTTACAGTACACTTTACCACAATCTCTGCAGTGGTGTCTCCTCTCCACGAACGTGAACCTGACGCTACAGCTGGCACATTCCTGTGATCAATTAAATATTATTATAAACCATATAAAAGTTCAAAATATCTCAAAACAGCAATCCTAAGAAATTTATTGGCAGCTGTCTCAAAACATATAAAGATATAAAGGTCCTCAAAACTTCAAAAGATAAAACTAAATTAACTCAAAAAACTTTCATGTAACTCTAACAATTAATGAGATGTTTGATTAATTAGATAATAAGTTAATCAGATGATCAAATTAATTAAATTAATTAATAACCTTTTTCGTTCATTTGATGGTTAATCGATAAGTTTATTAAGTTGTACATCTTTGTTGGATATATTTTAAAGTTTTAATGTCGAAGCGTGTAATAGTTGTTAGAAATTAAATATTTATTTATTTTAAAGTGAGCTCACCTTCGTACCAGAGTCGAGGACCCAGTGGTCAGCTTGTTTACCAGTTGAATCGTTAGGTGACCAACAGAAAACCCTTCCTCTTGAGTCCCCAACGTACAAACTAACGTGATCTTCTGAGAACCTAACCAAAATTAGAATTAACATTTTGATTTAGTCCTGAGTCCTTAACTAACCAGTCCTCCAACTGACCCGTCCCCGTCCCCAACTAACCTGTCCCCCAACTAACTTGTCCCCCTGTCCCCCAACTAACTTGTCCCCCTGTCCCCCAACTAACTTGTCCCCAGTCCCCCTGTCCCTCAACTGACCCGTCCCCTTGTCCCCCAACTTGTCCCCAGTCCCCCGTCTAACTTGTCCCCCGTCCCCTACCAACCCGTCCCCCAACTAACTTGTCCCCTGTCCCCCAACTAACTTGTCCCCCAACTAACTTGTCCCCCGTCCCCTACCAACCCGTCCCCCAACTAACTTGTCCCCCGTCCCCTACCAACCCGTCCCCCAACTAACTTGTCCCCCGTCCCCTACCAACCCGTCCCCCAACTAACTTGTCCCCCGTCCCCTACCAACCCGTCCCCCAACTAACTTGTCCCCCGTCCCCTACCAGCCCGTCCCCCAACTAACTTGTCCCCCGTCCCAAACTACCTGACGCAAGTGATCTCAGCTGGTTGTCTGTTATCAGGTCTACCGAATGAAGTGTACATTGTGAGCCGAGCTCTGACAATCAGAGTTTTGTGCCACTTCTCACTGTCTACCCTGGTGTCTACCCTGGTGTCCACCCTGGTGTCCACCCTGGTGTTTGCACCGCCTCCCCGCTGGAACAAAACACCCCAGATACGGATTATACCGTCAGAGGAACCGGAAACTATCACGTTGTTATTGTCCCATTCGTTTATAGTCGTTTGTGTACACACCTGACGGGGATAGCTGGTTTATTATTACAACAAGTTTAACAAGAAACAAATCCTGCGGTATAATTGTTTGGTACTGATGAGCTTTATTTGAGGGTGTGTTTAAAAATCCAGCAAGGATCTAGAGATCCTAATGGTATCATTTTACTCAAAACTAAACCGGACTGACCTGAATAACCGTACTGGTGGGTAAGGACGTATGAGCAATTAGTTCTCCGTTAATGGACCACAGATATAGACAGTTCTTAGCCGCGGTCATTATATCTCCGGACGCCTCGTTCATGTGCACTGTTGTTATTGGGTTGGGGTGCACGGGGAGTTGCCTGATTCAGAAATATTTTCAGTTAATTACAAGGAATTAGTGTAATAATAATTTAGGAATATTTAGGTCCTAAGTACTTATATTAAGTAGATGGCCCCTTGAGCGTTCATTTTAATATCCGTTCACGCTAAGTCCGTCAAATGTCCGATAAGGTGGAAATATTTCAGAAGGATACTAAATTGCTTATCAAGTGCAGCATTCTTATTTCAATATCTTAACCACTATAAAGCCAATAACAAATAATCCCACCACGTGACCAATGATAACTCTACCACGTGACCAATGATAACGGTACACGTGACCAATGATAACTCTACACGTGACCAATGATAACTCTACCTGACAAAAGAAAGCTTGTTAAGATCCCAGATGATAACGGTGCGGTCATGTGACCCGGACACGAACACCCTGGAATACAAAGAATATATTATATTGTAAGGAATACAAATTTAAAATCTTAAGCTTATACAACAGTAACTGTTATGATAATAACAATATCATAAGATTTAGATTTATAATATTAATATAATTTAATAAAACGAAAAAGACAGATTTTGAAAATAAATATTTTGTTTACCTGTGATTATGTGAGGAGCTCATGCAGGACACCAGATGAGTGTGCCCCAGTAACTTGCGCTGGAGCGATAAACCCGGCTCTTTAGTCCGGGAGAGGGTGTGGGAGTAGACACTGATGTAGCTGTCTTCACCGCCCACCAGCAAGGTTTCCGAGTCAGGACAGATCGCGCACACTACTCGCTGCTTTTCTAGTTCCTCGTACACGTGCACTAGTTTACCTAGTGCGCAGGGTGGTTAGAATATAACACGTGCACTAGTTTACTTGCTCAGGGTGGTAACGCATTAAGTTGTGTTCCTTGAGTTGTTAAAATACATGACTTAACCTTTATAATAAGCATTTTAAACTAGGTTAGTAGTTCTTTGTCAAGAAGGTTGATATTAAAAATTCAAGCTGAGAAAGTTGGTTGAAAGTAAAAATGTGACTTGCTAACCGTCGACAGCCCCAAGTAAAAGTGAGTTATCAGGTAGACCCCAGGTAAAGTAGTAGTTGTAGCCAGTAGAGGAGGGGACCAGAACCTTGTTCTTGCCAGCGAACAGAGTCCCCCCGTTCTCTGTACTCTCTATCTGCTGTACAGCGGAGGATATGATCCGTTCTTCTCGGGCAGGTGGCCTCAAGTTTACCACGTTGTAATGGAAGGTCCTGCTAACCAGGTCCGAGTAGGCTACTTGCCGGGCAGGGTGGGGTCTTGTGAAGATCTGCTTGGGGGCTTGTCCAAAGTTGTTGATGAAGCCTTTGACGGCTGATTTGCGGAGAGGGTCCGTAAGGAGGGAGATATCGATGTTTCCTTCGTAAAAGTAACAATGGAATGTGTTATGAGCAAGTCTGGCTTGTTCACCTCGCTGTTTGTACCCAAATATCAGGTCTATCCAAAGGTGGAGGTTCCTGCTGACATAGTCGCTTTCTAACGCTTCCCTGTGCAGTCTGATGAACTCTGCAGGGTCTCCTTTAGCCCACTTTGGCAGTAGCACGTCATCTATCTTCTTACCGTTCTGCTTCCTCCCAAAATCAAACTTGTCCTTGTTAAGCAGGAAGTCGGGCAGGTAGAAGAACTCTGGGATAAGCTCTCTGACATCACACATGTTAATCTTACTGGCACTGTTCCAGGCGTCTGCTATGGAGTGGAAGAGTCTGTCTGCCAGGTCGAAGTGTCCTCCTTGGAGATTAATGAATGAAGAAGTAAAGGGTTCCAGTCTGATGAGATAGCTGGCGGTTATCATTGCAGAGGAGTAGAAGGTACCGTAGTGGCAAGGGTTGGTGTCCGTACCATGCGGATCTATCCAGTCAGCGTACCGCTTCTCAAACTGAGATAATCTGTCAGGGGTTTGTGCTCCCATAGGTTTACTAAGATCTCTGAAGGAGGCTGGGTTGGAAAGATCTAGCTCGGCACTGGTGTAGTCAGCAAGGACCCAGGGGAATATCGGGTACTGCATAAAATCCTTGTAGCTCCTGCCCGCTAAAGTATTGATGTACATGAGGTACTGGAAGTTTGAGATCTCCCCAACCGACCACCTGTGTGTCACATTGCTCTGACGAAAGGAGGTAAAGACGGAGGTGGCGTCGCCGCGAGTGTGGCGCCGCGCACTGCTCAGAACGTCCGACGCAAAGTCCGACTTCTGGGTAAGGCTTGGAGTCAAGTATCTTAGTTTGTGATAGGCTTTGTTCCGGTGATTGGATCCAAACACAAGGAAATAACTTTCTCCGCCGTAACAAAATACTTCCATCCCGTTCTCTTGCAGAGAGTACCTTCGCTTCATTATTTCAGTTATTCTTTTGTAACCCAGGTTATACGCCCCCTTGTTTTTCTTCACTACACTAGCACTGTCTACCAAAATGTCTTTAAATCTCTCAGACCATTCCTCTGGCATCAACATTTGAACATCCATGATATCTCCCTCCTTAGTTGTCGTATATCCATCAATGATATAAGCACTCTTCCTTCCCAGATAGAGAATAGAGGCGGTCGTTGAAAGTCCCTCCACTCGAATGCAGGGGAATACCAATACTTTACTCTCTCCTTCCAACAAGAAATCTTGCATCAACCGGTTATCAGCATCTAGAGTCCTGGCGGAAATGAGTTGAGACATTTTGTTGGCTCCACTGATAGTGGTGAGGGAACTGACCCGGTCTCTGACTCCGTAGTAGTGATGGTACTCCTTGCTGAAGGAGCTGCTGGGCTGTTTCAATTTGGAAACTTTGTATTCTTCTGGAGACTTAGGTTGGAACACGTTGTAGAACTGTGAGTTCTGTTTGAGTCGCTTTCTGGTCCTATGAGGACCCTCTATAGGGTCTAATTCCCAGCGGTCTAAGTGAGAGGGATCAGCAGGACCCCACAACCCCCGCTCCTGAGTCAGCTCTAACTGCATCTCTCCCCACACTCTGTTCACTCTGTGGAATTGCAGCTGGGTCCTGTGTACCGACTCTCTCAGACTATCTGAGACCTGCACCATGACATGAGTGTTGTGAGCGTAGTTTATCTCGTAGGGCGTATTCAGGGCTGTTACCACGGACAAAGTCAGCTGTGTTTCCTGTCTCCGGGCGGTTAGGAGTCCGGTGAAGCGTCGTGAGCTTCTCTGCTGGTGCAGGGTCCGGTCACCCTCCTCCTGCTGCTGCTTTATCTGGGAGAACAGTTTGGGAGCTATCTCGTGTTGCAGCACAAAGGAGCTGTCCTCGCTTCCAGAGAACAGAGAGCTGATACCGGTCTTGTTCGCTTTACTGACGGACATTAGGGGTATCTGAGATGTAGGGTCGATGTAGAGAGCCAGGTCAGGTCGTACCTCCTTGATACAGGAGATGAGCGAGTTAGAGGCTTCCTCCAACATCTTACCCCAGTCACCATCACACTGGAGAGATCTTAGCAGGTGCGACAAACAAATCACAAACTCGTGGTCCGACATACCCGGCCCAAATATGAGCCGGTGGTTCTCTGACACAAAGTGGACGACTTTTAGGAGAGATTTCTGTTGGTCCAGAGAGGAGGAAGTCTGGGAGAGGAAGTAGAGGATTGCTCGGTGGAGACAGTAGGTGATTTGGGATTCTGCGTCTTTGCTGATCCACTCACGTAGTTTGGAGAAACAGTTTAGTATTGAGATTGAGGTACCCAGTTTGCCTTGCCAGAGTTTTTGGAGGGTGTATTTACAGAAGAAGATAGCTGCTCTGTTGAAGTTCTTGGTGGAGATCCCGTCGGGAGCACCAGTTTGTATTCTTTGAAGAGTTTGGTGAACCAAGACAGATTGGTATATCTTTAGGCAGTCCCCAAAGTCAACTGCACAGGGCTGAAAGAGAAGTAGGCGTTGATTTGGGAATCAAGATTGAGAAACGATCGTCTTTTAGTTAGCCTTGGTCAAAGTTAATATTTTGATAAAATATTTTGATTTTGGTGAAAAATTCTCGTGAACTTAATTATAAAATTGATGGTACTGATTTTTTAATAGTTTTCAAAGACTCAAAAATAGTCCAGTTCATATAAAGGGTCATGAAAAAACAAAACATCTTGTTAAATTTTTAAAACTGTACTGAAAATATTCAGAAAGATATCAGCAACTTTCAATTTCACTTTCATTACCTCGAGGATGATGTCGAGGATATCAAAGTTTTGCTTGAACATGGCGTTTAACAGTATCTCCTGTATCAAGTCCAGAACACACTGCCTCTTTATTATCAGATCTTTGGTTGGCTCCAAATACTGAAAATTAACAATTAATTAAATCACTAACTAATCACTCGTTAAATTGTACTTTATTGAATTTTATAACCAACAAAATATGATGATTTCGGCTTTTTTAAATCGATAATTTACATCACGACTGGACCATACTAGGTATACACGTAAGAGTTAAATAACTTAATCGGTAATTAATAAAGTAATTGATCGTTAATTAATTAACTAATTGATCGTTAATTAATTAACTAATTGATCGTTAATTAATAAAATAATTGAACGTTAATTTATTAACTAATTGATCGTTAATTAATTAACTAATTGATTGTTAAAATATACAGACCGGTGCCCACAAGAGTGCGATGATAAGGTCTATTAGGGCGATATAAACAGGTTCAGTTAGAGGCTCATTTAGATAAAGATTAGTCAGATATCGTACTACTGCTTCAAATCCGCCCTGAGGGTTTTATTGTTATTAGAGAGTATTTCGTGCTGATTAGAGGAGTGTTATTTTGATCCTTATTTTTAATTTTATCCGACACTAGTGTAATTATTTCACCATTTAGTTTCTGTTTGAAACTAAATGCCTAAAAAGCTATCCTTAAATACTAATTATTCTAAAATCTAACACACAAAAATAATGAAATAATTGTTCTATAAACTTGTTTGTAAATGAAAATATAAAAGTAACGCGGAGTTTCTTTTTGTAAGTCTTTAAGTTTATTTGAGTGTCACGTATAAACATAAAAACCGGCACTAACATCGTCAATATCGTCCCTGAGAAGCGATAAGACTACCACTAACGGGTCTTTGTTTAGTACTCCTCCTGAAACTGGTAACAGTGGTTAAAACTGAAATGTAAAACAGCACTTAAAAAACTGAAAGAGAAAACTTTAAAAACTCAAATATGCTGCAAATAAGCCGTCTATTATAGGCCCTATTAACTTATTAAGGAGAAACATAATCTTCCAATTGAGGCACTGTCTCGATATTCGGTCTATAAAGATGCAATATCTTCTCTATCAAAAATTGAATTTAGAAAAGATTCGCCATAATCATATTATCAGGTTGTTAAAACAAATTTTAATTTCAAAGACAATTTGATAAGACATAATTCAAATTAACTTTGTTCGGAGAAGGTTTTATAATTAAAAAACGCTAACTTTGTAAGATTTTGTCATTAAAAACATTTATTTTGTAAGATTTTATAATAAACAACGCTAACTTTGTTTAGAGAAAGTTTTGTCGAGGTTATACTCGTTGGAGAGGGAGGACGGAGGATGGTCCATATTGAGCATTAAGGAGAGAAGCCACGTGTACAGCTTCATGGAGTACGTGGAGAACTGAGAAATTAGATAGAATAAACCAATCAAATTAATTAATTAAATATAACACTAGATAAACCAGAAAATTTGCAAAAAAAGACAAAAAGCTTGTAAAAAGGTCCTGAAATAACAATAAACCTCAGACAGGCGGGTGTGTCCCTTCAAGACATGGAGGAGAAGAGGAAACCCCTGTAGAGAACCCT
This sequence comes from Bolinopsis microptera, assembly GCF_026151205.1. Taxonomy (NCBI): domain Eukaryota; kingdom Metazoa; phylum Ctenophora; class Tentaculata; order Lobata; family Bolinopsidae; genus Bolinopsis; species Bolinopsis microptera. Next base: position 10,874,668 of record NC_087083.1, on the reverse strand, counting down.
GATCAGCACTATCTGGACGGAGACTCCTGGCTGTAATACAGTGCATCCACCCTCCGTGATTCAGCTTCTGACTGAACCTGGGGAGAGATGGTCACGTGTGTGGAGATGGTCACGTGTGAGGAGATGGTCACGTGTGTGGAGATGGTCACGCGTGTGGAGATGGTCACGTGTGAGGAGATGGTCACGTGTGTGGAGATGGTCACGTGTGTGGATATGGTCACGTGTGTGGAGATGGTCACGTGTGTGGATATGGTCACGTGTGTGGAGATGGTCACGTGTGTGGAAATGGTCACGTGTGTGGAGATGGTCACGTGTGAGGAGATGGTCACGTGTGTGGAGATGGTCACGCGTGTGGAGATGGTCACGTGTGTGGAAATGGTCACTTGTGTGGAGATGGTCGTTGGAATCCAGTACAGTAGTAGGCTGTATATAAACACGTTTCTAGACTATAAACTAGTCTATAATCTAGACTAGTGAATTGTGTATGTACCTGAAGAATCCGTTAGCTGGAGAGAGCAGGATGCAGGTCAGTCTGAGTGACATTGTAAAGGTTATATGGTGCAGACCCGGTCTTAAGAAGAGTAGCAACCAGTCAAATCCTAGCGTAGACTCGATCTGCAGACGTAATCTGGGAGTAAACGTGGATATTAGGTCAGGTATTTAGTATTTTTTGTTAATTAATTGGTAAACTCAGGCAGTAATAGCTTGTTAGAAAGTGTGCATTTGTGATTTGTTTTTAACATGCTCTGCAAACAACACAAAGTAGTTAATAAAGTGAAAGTGAAAGTAGTCAGAATATTGGCTACCCTACCTGAAATCATTGTCCATATCACAACTCTGTACAAGAACACACAGTAGTTAATAAAGTGAAAGTGAAAGTAGTCAGAATATTGGCTACCCTACCTGAAATCATTGTCCATATCACAACTCTGTACAAGAACACACAGTAGTTAATAAAGTAAAAGTGAAAGTAGTCAGAATATTGGCTACCCTACCTGAAATCATTGTCCATATCACAACTCTGTACAAGAACACACAGTAGTTCCAGCAGCATGTTCCTTATTTTAACCACATGTGTAACTTCCTTGAGTCTGTGTTCGTTAACCAGACTGGTGGGGAGGGAGAACACTAAGTAGTTACCAAACGTCAGCAGTACCTGGTAGTGAGTTGTGAGGTGGTTAGTGAGATGGTAGTGAGACGATCAACTGTTAAAGTGAAATATTATTCGGTAGTTACCAAAATTCATTACTCACAATTTAGGGAAAAGAATACTGCAAACCAGTTCAGATTACGAACCTTAGGACTAGCAGTACTGATGACAGAGGATATGACCTCTAGAGCAGCCTGTACCAGAGACCAGGACACCGAACAGTCGTACACTAGCTCCAGTAACCGACCTGTCACATCCATTGTCTCTATCTGCTCCAGATTACGTCCACTGGAATAGTGAGAGTGTTAAAGTGAAAGTGAAAGTTAAAGTGAAAGTGAAAGTGAAAGTGAAACTAACTTGATAACTAAGTTGTAGATACAAGTACAAGTGAAAGTGAAAGTGAAACTAACTTTATAACTAAGTTGTAGATACAAGTACAAGTGAAAGTGAAACTAACTTGATAACTCAGTTGTAGATACAAGTAGAAGTGAAAGTGAAACTAACTTTATAACTAAGTTGTAGATACAAGTACACAGCTGCGTCTGGATCTCCTCCGCAGCACCTCTCCATATCTCAAAGGAGCACAGTAGTACTTTAACTGCAGTAGGATGGGTAATGAGACCACTGCAAGAGCCGAGGGATGCCTGAAATGGAGGTCAAGTGAAATGAGGTTAAGTGAAATGAGGTAGAGTGAACGGAGGTTAAGTGAAATGAGGGTTAAAGGGATCGTAAGAGACCAGTGTGAATTTATAATAAACTTTTGAATTTTCGCACAACAAATTCATCTTTTAAGCGTCCTTTTTTTTGACTCCCCAAGAAAATTTATAACCAGGTTTCTTAGAACATGAATCAATCAAAAACGTATTTTACAAATACATATTATTATTGTTTATTTTTATTATTCGTATTATGTAAAACGAAATTCTAACGGAAATACCTGCAAACTTCCTTTTCAAATCAATTTATGATACCTCAGAACAAAACAAAACCTCAAACTCCTCCTACCCATAAATATACTCCCTAGCAATAGTCGCCGTGAAAAATTATAGTGCATCAGTGCCTGCATCATTAAATTTGCATATCTTTTTACAAAAATAAAAAATACAATTTCTTGTGAACTATTGATAGAAATAAGATCGATAAGATGAGATAAAAGAATTTTATTTATTTAAAAAATATACAATATAACACTGATTACATAATACATACGACTAGTTGTAGAACGTGTGTCGTGGTGATGTTAGCTTTACGGTGCAACAACAACGCTAGTATCTCGTACCCTCTCCTTTCCATGTCCTGACAAGTTATTAAGTTATTAAGTTATTAAGTTATTAAGTTATTAGGTGATTAAGTTATTAAGTTATTAAGTTATTAAGTTATTAAGTTATTAAGTTATTAAGTTATTAAGTTATTAAGTTATTAATCACAATCATTAACAACTCTCAAGTTCAGTTAGTTTTACTAAGTTATCAGGGTAGTCTAAAAATAACAGACCTTATTTTCTCCCCGATTAGGGGGGGATCATGTTATTTTTTGTCCGTTGTTGTCCGTTTTTGTCCGTTAATTTTTGTCCGTTTTGAAAATATAGCTGCCAAACGGACAAAAACGGACAAAAACGGACAAAAATTGTAACTTTTGATTTAAATTTTCCCGATTACCAGTTATAAGTTAAGTATAAAGTATAAAGATATAATGTAAATCGCACATGATATCGTGTTATTCGCTCCTTCCCACACCTAACCAAACATAAGTTATATTATAATTAGATAATATAAACCTGCTGCAGACGAGCATTGCTGTTCACAACCAATGTGAGAAGTTTAATAGCCGCGTATAGTCCTTCAGAGTCCGTTGTCATGGCAACAAGTCCTAGTAACACCTGCTCGCTTCCAATTGCTTCAAATGTGTCACCTGGTTATTATAGTGTTGTAATTGTTATTTTAGTGTTGTTATTGTTATTTTAGTGTTGTTATTGTCATTTTAGTGTTGTTATTGTCATTTTAGTGTTGTTATTGTTATTTTAGTGTTGTTATTGTTATTATAGTGTTGTTATTGTCATTTTAGTGTTGTTATTGTTATTTTAGTGTTGTTTTTTGTTATTTTAGTGTTGTTATCGTTATTTTAGTGTTGTTATTGTTATTATAGTGTTGCTATTGTCATTTTAGTGTTGTTGTTGTTATTTTAGTGTTGTTATTGTCATTTTAGTGTTGTTATTGTTATTTTAGTGTTGTTATTGTTATTTTAGTGTTGTTATTGGAAATAAAGAAATAAAGCAGCTGTCCGGGCAACTCTGATGACCTGGTAGAGGATCTATGAAGCTCACCTAAGTAACCTAAGCAAGTAAGCTACCTATAAGTTAGAGGTGATAGTTACCTATACTAGAAGGTGATATAATATGGCAGTTGTACAGAGCCACCGCGCAGGAAGCCACCTCGTGTGTCACCAGGTGAGCTGAGAGGTTAGGAAACACCTTGAAGGGGATACTGTCTGCTTGTTCCACTTCCATACCCTCCTGAAAATATAACTTAGATTTTAATTAATTACATTAATTAAAAAAGTATTTATTCAGTTAATATGTGTAGTGGGATGGTAATATCTTAATTTGGTTTAGTCAGTCGAAACTCTGACTGTTTAGCATTTAAACTATTAAAAAGGTTCTTTAAAAGGTTGCAATTAATATATTATGGAGCACAAATAAATACGCGTACAACTTTTGATTTCTTACATTTTCTTAAGGTTGGGATTAGTTTCCTCAAGGGTGTATTTTATTTAAACAGTGTATTATGAAGTTATCTGTATTTAACCCAATATACTCAATAACGAACACTCAACTTACTACAAATTCAGCTTTATTTAGAGTACAAATTTCGGTTCTTTTACGATAGTCAAAACGTGACAACTAGCGCTGGATAACGCTATCCAGCGCAAAATATAAATTTCCGATAATTGTCGCCATCCAGCGCTAGTTGTCGCCATCCAGCGCTAGTTGTCACCATCCAGCGCTAGTTATCGAACTGTTGCCAGCGCAATATAGTTGCGATATTACTCGTCAGCTAGCGCTAGCCAGCACTAGTCAGCGCTAGCCAGCGCTATCCAGTGCTAGCCAGCGCTATCCAGCGCTAGCCAGCGCAAAATATAAAAATCAAATATTTGCGATATTACTCGTCAGCCAGTGCTGGCCAGCGTCAGCCATTTACAATTGTTCTAGATTAGAAAGAACTACCCGAACGCAGCTGTACTCGGCAATAAAGATTAAACAAACTTTAGCTAATTCACTAACTAACACCCTTAGGCCTTATCTCGAAATACTAGGTATCGACCCGAACGCAACCCAAAGAGATTTTTACATCATGTGATTAATGTAATAATCGAAACTTATTACAATTCGTAAGCCGTGAATGAATGGGAAAAGCGAGCGACCGATTTCATTCTCGGTATCATTTTGCATTTGCGGACGGTCATTCAAATTAATATCATTTCCTTTTGTTTGGGAAAGAGAGACACTGGCAGCGGTCCACTCTACCCATGATTATGGGTATTGGTAAAATGAAAATAAAAATATCTTCTTTCTCGTTATTCTCCACGGTAATCGTACTGTAGTGCGACAATCGACATGTACTCTAGTGCGACATGCACTCTATTGCAAAGTCCGACAAAACCACCCTCTGTCGCACTACAGTACGTGTCGCACTACGATCCAGGTAGCGTACTCTAGTGCGACAAAATATCCTGACTTATTTCCAAGTTCAGGTCACATCCTATCCTTTTTATGGATTTGTCGGGTCGGTTCACGTCACTTATTTTGAAGTGATCTTGCGAATACGATTCGTCCGTTCACATCACGTGTTTCGAAGTGATCCACTGATCACAATTCCTTCGGGTCAGTTCAAACCACGTATGCAGTGTGTGATCCACCGGGTAACTCGTAAGCAGCATATGATCCTCTTTCCTATTACACGCATCGTATATCTCCGATTGGGATAACAAGTACATAATATGCTTGGGCCATATATAAGGTCACGATGATTCTACCAAAGCATCGAGCAACATCAACATGTCTTCTTCAATCATCTTCATTTCTGGACGCACTACTGGTTCAAGAAACGTTATCCACGACGGATACCGCTACTGCCTGGATAAGAAGCGCGACGACAAGACCTACTGGCGATGCACTGAATTCGCCTTGCATTCGGCTTACTCCCCGGAAAGACACAGGCTCATTATGAAGCCGTCTTGGATGAGCTCCTTGCATTTGGAGTCGACCCTCAATCTGTCATGAGTGACACTACAGTCCAAGTAGCGCAATGTAGTGCGACAGTGTCGGCCTTGAAAATTCTCTGTCGCACTAGGGTACGTGTCGCACTACGATCCAGGTAGCGTACTCTAGTGCGACAGTGTCGATCTTGGAGGTTTCGCACTAGGGTACGTGTCGCACTACAGTACGTGAACCTTTTCCACTTCCTCTTCGCGTTCCAGGACCCCACGAAGAGCCTTGACAGCAAAACTGAAAGTGAACTCACAAAACTCCCCCAACCGCCCCGCAGTAGAAATATTAAGCTTTATATATATACTTTGATACAGCTCGATTATCTTTAGTCTACGTGTGCTATAAAAATTAAGCTGTGTAACTTTAATAAGGTAAGATGTGACTTCCGCAGCTCAGAACAAGCTTGCATCAATACAACATCGAAACAGGAAGACACAGCATGTATCGCCATAAACTTTCGAATAGGGCATGCAACACATTCTACTACAAATGTGGACGGTGGAGTCACTCGACCTTCTTCTAGAGCTTCCTTTCCCTAATCCAATCATAGAAGATGAGCTTAATGTATTGCGCACTTGCCCTTTCTATGATGATTTCCGTCAAGCTGCATTTGTCCGGCTACCGGACAACTGAACCCAATTTGGACTTTTCCTAGACAGGGTAGCTTGGGAAAATAATTATAAACCCAATCAGACTACCTAATTAACTTTGAAACGACAACTAAACCCAATCGTCACTAGAAATCTGTTGGTGCTTCGGAGTGGTCTCCGGACTTATCTGCTCGTGATCGTTGGACAATTCTCGCGAGGGATTCTAGTTTAGGTAGTACCACGTTGATTTCGGATGGGGATGTAGACAAGGCTTCGGTGAGGAGGTGTTGTGTTGCTGAGAGGTGTTGGTCGGCAGCTTTCCGCTTCAATTCTGCTATGAACTCTGCTTTTTCAGCTACTAAGTTGTCGGGGTCGTGGGAATGAGGTTTGGCACCGCTGGCCAAGGACTGATCTCCATGGTCAAGGAATACATAAGCAGGACATTTCTTGATTCTGTACTTCTGGCAACTCCAAGTAGAGGTAGTAGGGGTATCTCGATCCTTTCTACGGTTGTAGAAGAAACCGTCTGCGTCCAGAAGTAGTTGAGCTCCTCTTTGTCCGCTGATGTACTTGCTGAAGACAACCATGATTCGATACTGTGACCACCATCTCTCTTGAGCCAAGTATCCAGCGTGCTAATGGTGCGTTCCATCAGCTTTGGAAGACATGAAACAGTGGAACTATAAGAACGCCCATCAATATCCGTATCTACAAGGCTAACTTTCAAAGCTAGACGGACACGTTGTCAGAATGCTAGAGACACAGTTTCCTAATGTTTTACTGGATTAGAAACCAAACTATGGGAAGAGACTGAGAGGACAACTCCTTAAAGGCATGTATGTATTAATATTTTACCGGGGTAAGCACAGAGCTCCAATGCTCTAAATTACAGTGGTCATGATCTATCCTATAGTGATAATGACCACAGTCCCCTGCGAAGAAGGAGAACCTGAAAATCCGATCGTTGGGTTCAGTTGTCGTATTTCCTTTGGTTCAGTTGTCGTATTTCCAATTTGGGTGCAGTTGTGATATGACCTGGGTTCAGTTGTCGTTTTGGGATTTAAGCTGATTGGTCACCCAATTAAGCTGATTGGATGCCTGTTAACTGCGTGGGAACTAGGTTCAATTGGGTTCAGTTGTCCCAACAATTGGACAGATCTTCGCATACCCTACAGCCATAGAGCATCCTTTAAACAAATTCCTATCAATAACAATATTGCCTAATAAAATAATTAAAAAAGTTCATTTGAATTATTAGAAAAATAAATCTCATTCTGAAGATTTGCGGGGATTATTTCTTTGTTTACCTTAATCGGTAATATTATGGGGGGAAAATTATGGGTGTTAAAAATATTTACTGTAGACTGTTATAAATATGGTTCTTTGACCCGAAAAGAACTAAATTTGACCCCCAACAATTTTAACTGCGAATTTTACTCGGGGGGTTAAATTATGGGGGGTAAAAAATAAGAGAATGAGAATAAAATTGCAACCACTATAATAATTTAGTCGGTAATCATATTTATAAAAAACTGTTATAAATATGGTTCTTTGGCCCATGTTAATCCTGAATTTATCTAAAGAGGCCCCCGATAGTTGAAACTAACTTATAAATCAATGCATTTTCGAACGCTGATTCCGAATCACCCTCATGACATAAGGTTAAAATGCTCCCCTGGCAAGATATTGGCGAAAAACTGTCTCGATCACGTGATATGACCGTATTATTATTATATAAGGAAGTTGATCTAATTTCTCGTTAGGGTTAGGGTCAGCGGAATTGAATAAGCGTCCGAAAATACATCGATAGATAGATAGATAGCTTTGAACACATTATGACTTTTGAATTTGATTGGCTTTCCAGAACAATCAAATTCAATTTCTTCCAATTACTTCTTATCAAAATGTTTCGTCAAAATGATTTCGATCGTCAACTAATTTCTGTATCTATAATTCAGCAGCATCTATTATGTCACGTTTATCTCACGGACAGGTTGGGCATGATCGTTCTTATTCCTTTTAGGGAATTTAACACCTTTTGTTCAAAATAACCTATATAATAGTACATACCTAACCCTAACCCTTAACAAAGCCAACATTTTTTAGTTTTAATCGTCAAGTTGCCAAGCAAATATATTTCTTCAATTCTCAATTCTACTCAACCTTTTTATTGTCTTTACAGTCTGACCACTGAGTAGGGATCTCGATGATACTATTTACTCATTTTATACTACCCCACTTACAGTTTACACTTTAGAATAGCAGTTTTTAAATATAATCAAATATATAATTAAATATAGTATGTACGGGCGACGGAAATCAGGGTCACGTGACTCCATACTGGACTCTAGGCAGTTACTCAGCTCTAGACGGTGATTATCACTATTCCAGACAGTGGCTGCTTGCCAACAGCCCTGTCAAACGCAGAAATACTCCATGTGTTTGTAGATCACGTGATACCAATGTAGTGACCGTATTAATTGCTTGCCCATGGTCACTTGATATCGATTATCGACCCTGCATTCTGATTCGCTCCAGGGCTGCATGTCTATAATAATAAATACTCACACACAGACCAGTAAGTCAGTGACTTCTTAGTCTGGTCTGATATTTTTGCGCAGTAGTGGAAGTTTTTTCTTTTGACCTCGTATTCCGTTATTTTTCTTTCATCTTTTTAAACCATAACAATTTTGATGAGGATCAAAGAATTTCTGCCTGCCTGTTTTAATTTCAGCTGGTATCGTCTCGAAGCCCATAGCTATTTCTATAAAAAATGCCGAGCGTGCTTAATCACTCTACAGTCGATCTTCGAAATTGTTCTAAAAGTAAAAGGGCCCCCGAGTCCCGACAGTTGAAACCAACATCAATCGATGTATTTTCGGACGCTGATTCCACACATGACATTAAAATGCTCCCCTGACGAGATATTGGCGAAAAACTGTCTCGATCACGTGATATGACCGTATAAGGAAGTTAGTCTAATTTCTCGTTAGGGTTAAGGTTTCAGCATATAATATGCTTTTGTTAAGGATTGGGTTAGGGTTAGGGTTGGGTCAGATTGAAGGGTTATGGTTTCGAATAGTCGTTCAGGACCAGCTATAGAACGGGTTGAAAAAGTCACGTGACAGTTGAGTGTAGATCAGTGATTAATCATCATCAATCATAATTCATTGGACTAGATCTTGTATCCAAGTACAACAGTCCTCGACATCTCACTTCGTGCCCCAATATACCTTTAAAACAGGATCTACAGGATGAACCACATAAAATGTGCAAATTTTTATGTCCACTTTTGTCCGCTAGTGTCCGCCTATGTCCGCCAATGTCCGCCAATGTCCGCCTATGTCAGCCAATGTCATATCCTGTCCTGCCTTTTTTGGATTCTATGAGACAAGCGTACATAGACGGACGTGGCACCCCCCTCCCTATATGTTTTATCTGGTAACAGTATAGTGTGCATGCGCTGTGTAGGAATGTGAGTGTCCATTTTTGGTAGTTCGCTAAACGGTGAATCTTAACTAGGGGGTGCACAATAAAAAATAAACTTGCTCGGATTTTCAAAATTTTTGTAACATTGTTTTTTAGAGACTGTGAGAATTTTCACAGTACCAAATTTGTCATACCTTTTTGGAATGATCAGTGAGTTTCGCCTAGGTGCCATATCATATGGTGCGCGGCTTTTGGAGCAAAAGTAGGTGTAAAAGTCGCGTAATTTGACGAAATTCGTTGATTTTATTTATTAAGAAACTGTTTACACCATTAAAATATTCAAAACCCCTAAAAGAAATCAAGTCATCCTAAAATGGTGATCAGTACAGATCAAGACAGCTAGAGTTAAAATTTGTTTCTCCAAGCAACTCTATCATCGGCTAATATCTTAAGCTTATTAAGATCATTCAAAGAGTTAAGTTTTAAACCTCTACGGGTCAAATCATTCACAATAATCTTGAACAAATTCTTACGATGCGCACCGACGCGCCCTTTACAGTTTGTTGTGACAGCAAACTTTAACGCTAATGCAGCGGGGGAGTCATCAGCACTACGCAAGATATGACCTAGGAGCTTCCACCTTGCTTTAGGGACACGATCTGATAGCTTTACTGAGTTACATCTTAGGTATAAGTTTGCATTGGATATTGTTCCATGAGGCCAATAAATGTTTATTTAGTGATATAAATTGTCAATTGTCGGGGGGTCAATTGTCGGGGGGGGTCAATTGTCGGGGGGTCAATTGTTGGGGGGTCAATTGTCGGGGGGTCAATTGTCGCCCACCCGTTTTCATAGTCAAGTAAAACAAGTTGTGATTACATTAAATTTGCTGATATTGGTAATATTCCTTCGCTCTTATGAGTGGGTCGATCATATTTTTTTTATCAAGACACTTATTTTACTTCGGAGTATTCCAACAGCCACATTGTTACACAAGTGCAACCAGCCAATTACAGGAAGCCGAAGGATTTTTTTAGCTAGTGACGGTTAAGGTAGTGTGTACCATACTTTCTTCGCCCGAGACTTTGCTGCAATGTGCAGCTCCTCATTTAACCCTCACACCCGATTTCTCGAGTATTCGGCTGAGTAGACCGAGGGGCTGCATAGACCACTCATGATCCTTAGCAGAACGTCAACGACACTCACCCCACGACCAGACAGACAGTGGGATTTGAACCCGCAACCTCGATTCGAACTTGCATCGCTGGAGTTCTAACCAACTGCGCTACCTGGCCGTTTATCAATATTATAGTTTGATAATTGTTGTATAGTTCAAACTAATTACAACACTACAAATCTATTATATTTATGGAGCTATGTAAGTTATTGTAACGTCCTGATCCTGTCTATGACAAAGGCGTGTAGCCGAAACGTCGACAGCTAATTTTTTTTGAAACACTGAGTGGATACTCCCACGTCGAGTCACCAACTATTAAAGGTTAAACTATAAAGTAGCTGATAATGGGAACTTTTCGTAAATATAGAGTGGATGTCGATGTTATAGGAGCCTCTGAGCGTGTTAGTTTCCTGTGGAAGCTGTGTTATTTGCCTGTGGGAAGAACATTAATGCTGCGGTTATAACTTTATAAGGTTAGTAGAGGTTATTAGAGCCTTTCCTTTGTTGTAGAGATGGCAAGTCCCATCCTTTGCATTGGTTAAAAACACCTCCCATTCGAGCCACCTACCCCGTACATGCCGCGTGGAGGTTCAGTGAGGTTTTCGTGGGGCAATCTCAATAGTGAAATGAGGAGAGCCCTATGTAGTTATAGTGTCCAAGTATAAAGAGCACTTACCTTATCAGTCATTTTAATGTCCGTTAAAATAAAGTCTGTCCGTTAACTATAAGGTCCGTTGAAGTATCAAAGTCTGTTGAATTTTTCCCCCGAAAGTATTCCACTACGAACATATTGTCCAGGATATGACTACTTTTTAATTTTGATAAATTCCAATTCCTACCATACATCGGCCGGACTAAATTATATCAACATTTTTACTGCTAACGACTGCTTTTCTATTTGTACTAGTGTGTTGTTCGTTTGGTTAAATTCCGTCTCAAATATACAGTCTTATTCGGAAACAAGCACCTAGTTCAGTTTGAATTAAGTTTTACCTTACTTAGGAATGACGAGTGGCAGCAAAGGAAATGTGGGCATGTTCAATGATGATGATTTGTATAACAAAAGGACTTACTCACGGTCTAGGTAAACTGCTGTACAAGTGTTTTGTAAAACTCAAAGTGTGTTTTAAATTTGAACAATATGCAAGTTACAAATTTAAAATAATCAAGACTAATGTATTAACCGAGTGAATAATTTCAGGAAATTCCCAGTACATGGAAGTAAACAACTTATTTCTGACCGAACTATCTGAAAATGGAACATTCAAATGTTATCAAGAGGACAAACACTTCAAGATCCTGTCAAGCTATGAACTGGAAAACAAAGACAATCAGGGATTACCTTTAAAAGCACACCGGGTGAGCCAAAAATGTTCTAATGACATCGGAACTGATTTTGGGTCGTATCAGGCGTGTATTGTTAACGGCTACACTAAAGGTGGGTCCTGTGGTAAAGTTTGTTCTAATTATAATAAAATCATCACTTGGTAAAGAAATGGCCAGTAGTTTTACCCCCAGAGACAATGTGTGATGGCGTAGAGGACTGTCATGATGGTTCGGACGAGGATAATTGTGGTGAAATCTCTCATGCATTCTGTGATGCAGATATGCGTCAACAGATTCCAAATCAGTACCTGTGTGATGGGTCTGTACATTATTGCGTAAAGGACAGGCCAGAGATTAAAGATGAATCGAGCGATTGGTGCTTTTCGCAAAGAAAAGATCGTTATAATAGGCCTGGTGTGGTCAGTTGGTTGAGATGCCAAAACATGAACGTTTTCTTACATCCAGCAAAGTTCTGTGATGGTACTAACGACTGTGGAGATGCATATAATTCTTATGACGAGTTAAGATGCAATTCTACCCAATTGAATGATGAGGGTGGCAGGCTGTGTCAGGATAATGTGACAGGTGTTATCAGATATCTTTATCCTGAGCAGATCTGTGGTAATCCTAGAGTAACCACGGGTGCTGTTGCAACAGAGGAGTTTCGGCCATGCCGGAAAAAGCTTGATCAACTACATTGTAAAAAAGGACATACAAGTGTTCATGGCTTAAGATGTTTTCTCGAACATTATTTGGAAAAATACGTAACAGAGAACACACACGAATTTTTTGACCATGAGTTACGATTCAGACTGTCACATAATTATGCATATAAGAAAGAACGAGAAGAAACCATAATATCAAAATACCTGCTCTGTGACGGTGATAGGGATTGCGAAAATGGTATCGATGAGAAATGTCAAGACCCAAATGAAATGATTGATAATAAAAACAAAAAGGTTAGTGACCAAAATGATATGAATAATATCACTCGAACGTGTCTGATACATAGACATCACATTTGTGATGGGTACAAAGATTGCCTAGAAGGAGAAGATGAACTAGAGAGTATTTGTGAGACTGGCGATTGGCAGAAGCTGCCTGGGTGTGTGAGAGTAGGAGCCAGAGACTTCGCGGATAGCACCAAAACAAGTTTAATTCATGTAGATTGGATCAGGGATACTATCACAGATTGCAGAAATGGAGTAGACGAAGAAGATAGAACACAGATTTGTCCGATCAATTTTACGAATGGAGACTGGCAGCTACGGAGTTTCAAAGGCGAATGTCCTGAAGTGTACAAATGTACAGATGAAATGGAGAATCGGGAAAGTTACGTTGAAATCTTTGACCTATGCCAGTCAAGTCTAGACACTTGTGAACGTCAAAACAGAATCTGTCAGGCAGCAAAGACAAGACCATCCATAGAAACAACGCCAATCAAAACTTCAAAGGTAGAAGTAGAAGGTATCGTCGCCACTAAACATGTGGCCCCTTGTTTACCTGGTTTGATGAAATATAGACAGTTCAACTGCACGACCAGTGATCAGAATATCTTTGGATCTAAAAATAGGACCTATGGAATAATGAACACAACTTGGGTCTATGAAGACAAGGTGCGTGATTGTTCTTATTACTTCGGAGAGACGTTTCTTTTCCTGACATGCAACGATCTTTGTTTTTCAAGGGAAAAATATGGCCGTTATTGGTACAATTTTGGGGCATATATTCAACCTCGGAAATGTCCTTTCAAACAGGCAAAATACCAAGATGATCTCTTTAGAGAGTCTAGAGAAATTTATCCAGTAGCAAGAATCACAGTTGAAAGCGAGTTTAAAAGTGGAGATCTTAAATTAAGATTGGTTGCTAAAACTAAGGACGGTTATCAGCTAAAATGGTTTGGATGTGATAATGGTAGAGTGGTTCTTTTGAACGAAGTTTGTAATTTGGTAAACGATTGCGGAGATAACTCTGACGAATTGTACTGCTCTAATTCGGTGAGCTGCCCAGTAACTTTTTATAATTATGATTCGGATTTCTCAGAAGTATCAAGAATACCACTATCATCGATCCATGATGGAAAAGTCGATTGCAAAGCAGTAAAGGAGAAAAGTTATAAAGATAATAATGACGAGTGTCACTTTTGGCTTTCTTATCTTCTGGGTGAATACAGGGGAAGCAACTTCGTATTTACGATTGCCTTTGGTGTGCTGGCAACGGCTATAAATTCTTTTGTCATAGCTAAGAATATTTGGTCTTTGTGGAAAACCAAAATGAAGTCGGTGTTATTTGGAGACACTATATATATTCTCATGATATCTGTTGGGGACTTTTGCATGGGTGTCTATCTTTTATTGTTAATAAAGAACCACTCGAGTTTCGGATTTAATTACTGCCCTGAAAAATATCGCTGGCTCTCATCGAACACATGTAATTTCTTGGGAGCCCTTAGCACTTTTGGTTCGCAGATTTCACTGCTTTCGATGACTGTCATGAGTATTTTGCGAGCAATAAATCTCTCCAAATCACTTTCGTTTCGTTTTTCGAGACGACTTTTGGCAGTCTACATCATTTTGGCATTGGCAGTTGTTATTCTGTCTGTTGCAATAGCGGTAACACCTCTCCTGGATATTTTCGAAGATTACTTCTTGAACGGACAAGTGTATGGAGATTCATACCAGCATCCGGAAGAGCAAATAAAAATATCCTTTCTCCTTGGACAGCAAACCAAGCGGGACCTTGTCAGTGTTATTGATGCTCATTACGGCTCAACAATCCAAAAGAAACTAATCCAAAATGGAGAAGGCTTAAGATGGACTGAAATCAGGCGTCTCTTTGAAGGCATGTTCACAGGATTTTGGAGGAATAAAGATAGTGCAATTTCCGGAATCCCCTTTGGAAGAGTTGGATTTTATGGAAGCAGTGCAGTCTGTCTCTTTAAATACTTCGTCACCAAAGTTGATCCTCAGCATATGTTCTCGATAGCAATATTGGGGCTGAATTTGGCTTGTTTCGTGATCATCACAGCATCCTACTTGAAAATTCTGCACCAGACCACCAAGTCTAGTCAAGCTGTAGCCGGAGCCAGGGCCAACAAATCCATTTTGCTCCAGACAAAGATATCGATGATAATCCTCTCAGATGCAGTATGCTGGCTGCCCTTCATAACCTATGCTTTTCTTCACTACACCGAGGTTGAAAATGCAGAGAAGCACTACCTTTTCTTCTCCGTCATCCTTCTACCTGTAAACTCAGTTGTCAACCCAATCATCTACCACTACAACCATTCACACGTCAAACAGAAGGGCAGGGAGGTCTTGGCGAGGGTTCGTTCCACTTCCAGTGATTGTTATTTGGGCTCTGTTTTTTTCCTATCTGAACTTCTCGCCAGCACCGTAACTTTATTATCAAGATATGACATCCGATCCATGATCCAACCGATTCTAAATAGAGTTAATCCTCAGTTGGTCTCAACCGTAGTGAGATATAATGTTGAGAACTCTCAAGTTGAAATCGAAGACACTGACAATTGACATGAAGGAGGACTCTCTCGTTGAAATCGAATATGATTGATGATCATGCTTATGCTACCGGTTTACGATTTTGTTATCAAATATCATAGGTACAAAGTAACGATTACAGAATCCAGAAATCGAATTTTGCAACATACAAAACCAGAAAGGTTGTCGAGAATAACAATTATTGTTTCAAGACTGTTTTGGTAGGTAGTATAATATAATTTTTACAGAATTGTAATCAGCTTGATAAAACGAATCTTTTAATACCAAATAGATGATTTTAGAGGAAACATTTTCTAACCCGAACACTGCACAGGGGTCCCCCTTGTATAAATTTTGTACACATTGTACACAATGACAAACTTTGTGTCTTTAAGTATTATAAATTTGGAGCTAAAAGTTTTGTCTCATCAAGCTGATTACAATTCTGTAAAAATTATTTCAAAAAGACTGACACTTTTTGACTTATAGGCATTTTAAGTCTTAAATCTGCCATTTTTGGTCCTTTTTTACGTTTTTTGAACATTTAAAATATAATTTGGAACATTACGGTAACGTAATTCAAATCTCAAACAGAAAAAAGTATATTTCAAAGCTTTGTGTTTTGATCATATGTTCATGGGTGTATAGTGATTTTGATTGCATAAATTTGATTGGGCAGTGATGGTGAGTGAGAAAATGATGGGAGTGCCAGCCATATCACAGCTATAAGTATAATATTAAATATAGTATGCAATTTCTGTTGGGAAAAAAATGTATTCACTATAAATGTTGCCAATATATTGGCAGTTGGGACAGTGCTAATCACAAAATTTATGAACATTCTGCCTTATCCATGCACTACATTATATTGAGCACAAAAATATCTAGTTTAATTTTGAAACTTTTAGACTTGGGATCGTAAAGAGAACAAAACCAATTTTATTAGACAGAGAAGAGTCAAGATTTTGTTCAAAATTCAAAACTTTGGAGGCTTAATGTTTAAAATAGAATGGATATAAAACGGTAATTTGTAAATTTTGAGATTTCTTTATTTACCTCACGGCTCACACAGTGCATCTTAACAATTTTGTAATTTATACTTACAACCTGGATCATTCGATACATTTGGTCGTGTTTACAAATTAAGCTGGTATGTAGAAAAGATAATATTATGCTTTATATTATATACTTTTAGTGTTATCGTCACTACTTTAAAGAGATTTCTTAGCGTTATCGATTTAAAGTAATGGGACACAGCGGTTTTAAGACTGCATTAGTGCATTTTTGTTTGATAAGTAGTTCTAGTCACTGCTTATCAGCTTTACTAAAGTGTTAAGTTTGTTTCATACTATACTATAATTTTCCGAGTGGACTTGTACCCCATCCATAATTACTTACTTGTTTGGAAAAGAGAGACACTGGCAGCGGTTCACTCTACCCATGATTATGGGTTTTGGTCAAATAATAATATCGTAAATATATATATTTGATTTTGGAATTGGGTATATTTCGCTAGTCAGCACTAACCATACCAGCGCTAGCTATCGATTTATAATAGCTGTCCATTAATAGTATTGCAAATATTTTATTTTGATATATTGCGCTGGCGCTGGTCAGCGCTAGCCAGCGCTAGCTGACCATTATATGTAAGATACACGGCCCACCTATTTTTCTCCTGTTCCAGTCGAAGTTGCAAGGCTGTGATTACGTACACTCCTCTTACACTCTCTTTGAATATTGACGGGGAAATTCAAAGATGGTGAGCGGAGGTGTTACAAAGTAATTTAGATTAAACTGGGAACGCATTGACGTGACACCTCTCACCGACACACGTCAAAAGATAACAATGAACTCATTAAAAGCCCATCAACGATGGAGTATATAAATCATACCAGAACATTGGACATTCTTTCTCACTCCTTCAAAGGTTGGACTCCCTCTACTCCAGGACTCACTCTCTCCCTCTCTCACTCTCTCCTGCTGCTGGACCTGGAACCTCTCACTGGACACGACAGCGGACAAAGTACTTTCTCTCGACTTCTGACTAGGCCTACAGTCAATCTAGATGCAGACTACCCTGGATCTCCGCCATCCAGTCCTCACTGAAACCTCTCCACCTAACGGATCTCCTTTCCTATCCCGGGTCAGTTCCCTTGGTCAATAGTTACAATATATTATTATTTTAAAACCTAATACCGGAAATTCTGCCGGCCTAATTATGTGACTCTATCATTTGTTGAGTTATAGACTGCTAAAAGTAATATAAGTACCGTGGCATTAGCCTCTACTAAAAGTTCTCCAGACTTGAGTCAGATGAATTAAGGAATAACAACAACTAATCTAAAGTACAGCCGGTTGCACCGGACCCTAAAATTGTGATTGAAAGTAATCTAACTCTATAAGCTCTCTTTGATATAAAGTGTCACCTATTTGGCGGGGACTTACCGAACCTTGTGACATTATGTTACGTCACCACTCTTCCACTCTGACTACATGTTGCCGGCTTCGGCCGTAAGTATGCTTACTAATGCTAACCAGGCGTAGTCAGATTCATGATTAGATGGAGCCTTTATATAAATTGTGTAAGATGTGATGACTAACACTGCGAGATAATACCAACTGTCGGCTCTTTCTTGAACCGACTTTTGGGTCTTACATTATATTAATATCACAAATAATAATATATAAATATTTAATTTTTGTATATTGCGCTGACGGTTAATATCGCAAATATTTGATTTTGATGTATTATATTGGCATTTGGCATTGCGCTGGCCAGCGCTAGCTGACGATTGATATCGTAAATATTTGATTTTTATATTTTGCGCTGGCCAGCGCTAGCTGACGAGTAATATCGCAAATATTTGATTTTGAGTTATTGTTGTCGCCATCCAGCGCTAGTTGTCGCCATCCAGCGCTAGTTGTCGCAATCCAGCGCTAGTTGCCGCCATCCAGCGCTAGTTGTCGCGTTTTGACTATCGCAAAAGAACCCAAATTTCATTAACTCAGGCTCAACCTTTTGTCTTATCGTAAACAATGCAATTTTAAATAAACATAACACATAACATTTTGTTCATATACTATGAAATACTTGGATTGTCTTGATAAAGTCAATAAATTGTCTCAATGACTCACTATAATCTAAAATAAACCCCTTAGAATTATATTCTTCTATATTTAAAGCAGGGTGGATATGAATTATTTATTATAATTAATTAATAATTAATAATAAATTATAGTTAATTATTATAAGATTATAGCAACCTTCAATTTTCTGACTATTCCCTCGCAACGGCAGACGAAACTAATTACCGATTACCCTAATTAGTGGTAGTCTGTCTCAGTTTAGCTCCAAAGTATACATGCCAGTAATGATTAATCAGTGTCACGAGGTGGTCGAGCACTCGGACACGGAATTTAAATCCTGTCAATATTAAGAATATTACTGAAAATATGTGTTTCTCTGTCTAGTGTATATGTTCCCGTCCGGCTATATGAGATTTATATAAGTTTCTCCGCTTTTTAATATCCTCAATTATACTGAACGCCATGAATTTAATGAACTTTCAGCTAGTAGTTAAAATACTCGAAAAGCTGAACTCAGGTAAAATTTGGGGAACCCTGAGAATCTAATATCAACATAATGTGTAGAATTTAGGGAAATGCTGCAAATTTGATAACTTTGATATCTTATACTCTAATAGTTACAATACCCTTTTTTAAAAAAAAGATTTTGACAATTGCTGAATATTACATTTTGTCTAATGACGAAAGTTAAACTCAGGCTAAATTTAACAGCAGACAACACTTTAGCTGAATACATTAGCGGTTACTCCGAACACTTTACCAACACCCTACATTACCATGGCAAATATCCCCAAAACTCCCGAAAGTGCCCGTTTCAGTTCCTCTAAAATATGTGATCTCATATCTGGTCCAGGTTTCTCACATCTTTTCGGAGACTTCTTTTTTAGCTGCTTCTTGTCCGTTTCAGTCTTGGTTGGAGTCAATCAGTAAAAAGTTCACGACATCACGAGGGATTTTAGACTACATAAATATAATAATATGTATTATGACTGTGATGATTATTTCTTGCTAACGATCATATTATTATCTTGGTCAGTCAAGTTTACGTTACTCCCTTATCCTTGATTCCCAACATTATTAAAAAGGCTGACCCAACTCACAACTGCTCAGTTCTTTCTGAACATTTCAACGTAACACTAAAATACGAGCAATTTGTTGTAAGACATTTATCTTTTAGTCATAGCTTGAATATGTAACGACTTGAATGAGGAGTAATTATAATCATTCAAAATTAGGGGCAAAACCAATTTCACAAACCAATGAACTGTCGAAATATTAGTAACATAATATTAAGCTATACTCATAATAATTAACCTATAAATAATTACAACGATAAGCTGATAATCAACTAAAAGCACACGACGTATTCTATTTATATAATTGTATTTATAATTGTATTGATGCATTATGTTATATATTTTGAAATTTTTTTCCAATAAAAAAACAACAAAAAGGACGCTAACCTGATTAAGAATTAATTTAAACGATAATAAAGTAATAAGCAGTATTATAAGCTGATTATCAACTAAAAGCTAACCTGATTAAGAAGGAATGATCTAGAAGTATTGTCTAGGTCTGAGAGTATCTTATCCAACATTAGGGTACCATTAGTTCCGGGGGATATATTAAGAAGTGGTGCCGGGAAGCTGCCCTCAGGGGACCCACCCTCCCTCAGATTACCCACGTAACTCGGACCTGGGACGTAGCATGTTTTAGCATGTTTTAGCATGTTTTCATAATGTGTTTTAGTATGTTTAAGTATGTTCTAGTATGTTTTAGCATGTTTTAGCATGTTTGAGCATGTTTTAGCATGATTTAGCATGTTATAGTATGTTTTAGCATCTTCTAGCATGTTCTAGCATGTTTTAATATGTTTTACCATTTTTTGGGAGGGTTTAGCATGTTATTTTACCACTCAATTAAGTAATTAATCAAGTATTGTTCTTATTCTAACACTTACCCGCAGTGTAGAAGTTACAGAGGTCCCCTGAAGCTATAGTGCCATCAAACAGCATGAAGTTGCCCAGATTCCAGGATATGGTTGGGGGCCCTTCTTTGGGGGCCATGCCAAACGTTAGGGCTCCTCCTTCACCAATCAGAGGGTAATCTGAAGGTGGGCACAGTTTTATATTAGGTTATAGAGGTTAACTTAATATTACATTATAAGGCTGTAAGAAAAAATGAGACTGTGTGAAGAGGAATTTGTAAAACTGATAATTTGGTCGAACATTGGGTAAATTAACAAATTTTCGAGAATAGATTACCAATTTTGAGGTTGGTTTTCCAGTCTATGTCAATAGAGATATCGACACAACTGGATCTTATCTTGGTCCCTTTGTAGAATGTAGCTGTGAGCATGTGCCAACCCCCGTCATCCTGCGGTCAAAGCATTACTAAAGAGTTACTAAGGTGTTACTAAGGAGTTACTAGAGAGTTGCTAGGGAGTAACTAGGGAGTTACTAGAGAGTTACTAGGGAGTTACTAAGGAGTTCTGAGAAGTTACTAAGGTGTTACTAAGGAGTTACTAAGGAGCTACCAAGAAGTTACTAAGGTGTTACTAAGGAGTTTTTAAGGAGTTAATAGGGTGTTATTAAGGTGTTACTAGAGAGTTACTACTTTACTAGAGAGTTGCTAGGGAGTAACTAGGGAGTTACTAAGGAGTAACAAGGGAGTTACCAAAGTACCAAGGAGTTGCTAAGGAGTTACTAAGAAGTTACTAGGGAGTTACTGAGGTGTTACTAAGGAGTTACTAAGGTGTTACTAAGGTGTTACCAAGGTGTTACTAAGGTGTTACTAAGGAGTTATTAAGGTGTTTCCAAGGTGTTACTAAGGAGTTACTAATGATTTACTAAGGAGTTACTAAGGAGTTACTAAGGTTACCTTTACAAGAGGAGCATCCTGAGACTGCATGCTCTCCGGAGTAGCTACATTCAGTTTAGAAGGAAGAAGGGTTATCTTAACATTAACGTTATGGAGCAGAGTCGCCTGGGAGAGTGTGTGGGGTTAGGAACACAATTTCAAATATACAATATACTTTACTATATTATATATATACTAGAAAGCCCGTGATCACGGGGAGGAAGGTTATAGTATTCTTTGGTAGTCAGTTTTTATAGCATCAAAAAATATCCGTCACAGCCGAGTAAACAGCCCATTAAAATGTAGCTCGCACTGAACACAACATAATTACCACAAAACCGATCAAAATGAAGTTAAAACAATCATTGCACGGGCACGTGCGTGTAACAACTCTCGTTACCATGGTTACTATGCAAATTCCTATTTCTCGTCTAATTTGCACGTGGGCGGTCGTACATAAATAATTCTCTGAATTATATATATATATATATTATATAAATTTAAATATACATTATACATATTATACTTCATATTATTACTGTTGCTAGTTAAAAGGAACTTTACCTGCCAGAAGGTAGCGTTTGTCTGTATACGAGGTATCTGGTACCAGAGTAGCAGAGTAAAGCTGGACTGAATCACTTTGTCTGAGCCAGTACTGCCCTTATAAGGAGATCACGTGTTAATTTTACATTTAAACTCTGTTTGGGGGGAGGGGTCCAACCTCATTTAGTCCATATCCATTTGACCAACAAATGTGCCGGTCTTGGACAAAATGGGGTTTGACCTCCCCCCCCCCCCCCCCAAACACTGTTATGAATAATCATCGCAAGTTCAGTCTCTGCACGATCACTAAACATATTATCAATAGCGAGGTGTGCTCCTTCATAAACTAACCGGTTTGATGAGATAGGGTATGATGAGTCCAGGAGCGGGGGAGTTCTTAGGAATGTTGATGTACGGGACACTCTCTAGGTTACCATGTACTGGTGTAGATACTGATACCTGAGGAGTTACTATTTAGGTTACTATTTTAGGTCTCCTGATACCAGGAATGATACCTGACGAGTTACAATTTAGGTTACTGTTTCCTATTTTCGGTCTCCAGATTGCAGTGAAATTCTACCTGAGGAGAATTTATCAAAGAGTCAAAGGAAGGGTTGACACTGTATAACTATTAACTGTATAACTATAAAACCAGATATTTTCGCGGCCACCTGCACCCATCTTCGCCTTCTTAAAAAATGGATAATCGTCACAAGTAGGACCATTTAACTAAATGAGAGAAAGTCTCGGGAATGCTTTTCCCCAAAAGTCGTTAAAAAACTACTTCCTCGCGTAAATTAATAGTTTAACTCATGTTCCACGTTAAATGGATTGCTGCTCACGTGATTAGTCTGCTAAAATTTATTAAATTAATAGTTTTTAAACTATTTTAACTTAATTAACTTAATCTTAACTTAATTAATAGTTTAATTCTTAACAATTTATGGGTTAATGTATGAGTATGATAATCTATATTATTTGAAATAATTTATTTCAATATATCTACCAAGAGTCGAGTACTTCATCGAACAGTACTGGGAAGATCATACATACTAAGATACTACATACCAGTAGTTCTATGTGGTGTTTTGGGAGGGATTTAACGTTGAATTCTTCTCTAACTTCCCACTTCTCAGATCCCTCTTCATCAGATCCCCCCTGATCGTAGGTCTCCTCTACCCGGCCTGATGGGAGTAGAGTGGTAAATAGGGTGGTAACTAGAGTGGTAACTAGGGTGGTAACTAGGGTGGTAACTATGCCCTAGGGTGGTAACTAGGGTGGTAACAAGGGTGGTAACAAGGGTGGTAACTAGGGTGGTAACTAGGGTGGTAACAAGGGTGGTAACTAGGCCCTAGGGTGGTAACTAGGGTGGTAACTAGGGTGGTTACTAGGGTGGTAACTAGGCCCTAGGGTGGTAACTAGGGTGGTAACTAG
This sequence comes from Bolinopsis microptera, assembly GCF_026151205.1. NCBI lineage: Eukaryota > Metazoa > Ctenophora > Tentaculata > Lobata > Bolinopsidae > Bolinopsis > Bolinopsis microptera. The sequence goes on along the minus strand of NC_087083.1, from coordinate 10,851,306 downwards.
GGTGGTAACTAGGGTGGTAACTAGGGTGGTAACAAGGGTGGTAACTAGGGTGGTAACTAGGGTGGTTACTAGGGTGGTAACAAGGGTGGTAACTAGTGTGGTAACTAGGGTGATAACTAGGCCCTAGGGTGGTAACTAGGGTGGTAACTAGGGTGGTAACTAGGGTGGTAACTAGGGTGGTAACTAGACCCTAGGGTGGTAACTAGGGTGGTAACTAGGGTGGTAACTAGGGTGGTAACTAGAGTGGTAACTAGGCCCTAGGGTGATAACTAGGGTGGTAAATAGGGTGGTAACTAGGGTGGTAACTAGGGTGGCAACTAGGGTGGCAACTAGGGTGGTAACCCAGTGTGGTAATTAACTACACAGGTAATGGTTCACAAATAGAGTATTATCTTTTTATACTAGATAAAACCACATACTATACGTTGAAAAGTGTGGAGTTACTCATAGTTGTAACAAATCTAACATATTAAAGTAGTCTGCTAAGTAACAAAAGCAGGTAACAGTACCTTGTGGACCAGAGAAACTAATAGCCTACAAGGGTGGTAACTAGGGTGGTAACAAGGGTGGTAACTAGGGTGGTAACTAGGGTGGTAAGTGGTAACTAGGGTGGTAACTAGGGTGGTAACAAGGGTGGTAACTAGGGTGGTAACAAGGGTGGTAACTAGGGTGGTAAGGAAGCAGTACCTTGTGGACCAGAGAAACTAATAGCCTACAAGGGTGGTAACTAGGGTGGTAACTAGGGTGGTAACAAGGGTGGTAACTAGGGTGGTAACTAGGGTGGTAAGTGGTAACTAGGGTGGTAACTAGGGTGGTAAGTGGTAACTAGGGTGGTAACAAGGGTGGTAACTAGGGTGGTAAGGAAACAGTACCTTGTGGACCAGAGAAACTAATAGCCATCTCTGTTTTGAGCCTCTCAATCTCCTCCACACTGATAATAACAGGAGCTCCACCAGCTCCACTACTCTCTTCATACAGCGGCTCTTCGTTACCCTGCGTCTCATCACCTCCATATATGGGCATGTTGTCACGTTGGCTCTCGTCGTGCCCATATATGGGCATGCTGTCAGGATTCTCACAGTTCAATGAAGGTGTAACTGAGAGAGTAGAAGATTGATAAAAGGTTAAGTATGTTTAATAGAGTTAGGGTTAGTCTAAATTGTTTAAATTGGGTTCAGTTGTCCGGTAGCCTAATAATTCAATGTGGTCCTAGAGAATATTGACATAACCTTAACGAATAACGATACAACGCTTGTTCTAAGTTCTTAATCCAATCAAGTGTTCTGCAAACTGCATTATATTACATTAATCTAATAACAGATAATTCTAATAAGTAGGCCTAACTAGTAACTATACTGCACACAGCGCAGAATTATAACTATATTATACGAATTATGCTTATAATATTGGGTGGTGGAATCTTATTGTATCAGAAATATTTCAGTTATAATCTAATTGGTATTTTGTATTCATGCTCTGATATTGTTAGCTTGGACAATATATTATTCTGTGTTACTGTCATGGCTTTTCTTCGGTCATGATTCGAGTGAGCAGAATCAGTGTATAAACAAAGAAGATTTTTCTCTTAGGTTTAATAAATGAACAATTTTATGGACAAAATTTTTAACATTTTTCTGCGATTTGGAAAATCGCAACTATTTGACCCTCAATCTCAATGATATTATAATGTTTATTTTTTCTGAGTTAGGATAAAATGATGTTGAATTAAATAGACAAATTGTATGTACTAGTGTGATGTGCGTATTATTTTGCATTTGAGAACGGTAATTTAATTGGTATCATTTCTTTTGTTTGGAAAATGTGACACTGGCCACGGTCCACTCTGTCCAATTTTGTTTTTTTTACAATCCTCATATTTTGATCTACATTTTATTTTTGTGTCACACTATGATCAAATTCTGTTTTAATATAATTCTACAGCTGGAATGTAGGTATAATTTCCACTGAGTAGCTGAATCTTTCCTGGGATCTGATTTCTGAGTTCTGACGCTGCAAATATGAACAGTTTCACAGAATTCATAATAATTGCAACAATTACACGGGGTATAACACTGTACAGCCCCCTACGAAGAAAATACCTACTCAGGGCACATATTTCTGTGTTTTTATCATGGCTAACCGCTAAAGCTATAAAGTTACAAATAATTGTGGTTAGGTTACTAGGTTGCTAGGTTACTAGGTTGCTAGGTTACTAGGTTACTAAGTCACTAGGTTACCAGGTTACTAGGTTACTAGGTTACTAGGTTACTAGGTTACTAGGTTACTAAGTTACTAAGTTACTTGGTTACTAGGTTACTACTTTACTAGGTTACTTGGTTACTAGGTTACCAGGTTACTAGGTT